>NC_056682.1:202370183-202687058 GCF_018350215.1 Panthera leo
GCCTGTCGGGTCTGCGGTGGAGCCCCATTTTTGTTCCTGCTGCTGGATTCTGCTGTCCCCCCTTTCCCCCACCCCCCGGTCAGTCTAGCAGAGGCTTTGTCGAGTGTTAGACATTTTCCCCCAGAGCCAGCTTCGGCTTCGCTGATTTCCCCCCATTGTTTGTTAGTTTTCTTTCATTGGCTTTTACCCTCTATGTCTCATTTGCGTTTAATTCGCCACCCCTGTGCCAGCTTCTCCACACAGCAGCTCAGGTCACTGACGGAGGACACAGATGGATGCAGTGCAGACAGCAGGTGTGATCTCCTTGTGCCCTTTGGAGAGAACATGTGCTTAGTGCACACGAGCATTTTAAAAGCTGACCGTGTACCAGGACACAGAAGATTCCAGTAAATTAGCAGCAAGGTTAGATGATACAGATCACGTTCTTGGACCTCAGTGCAACAAAGGAGGCCCTCAGTAACAAAGAGACAATTAAAATAAGAACATTTAGGAACTTTAAAAGCACACGTGGGCCAAAGAAGAAATGCTATTTGAAGTTAGGAAATACTTTTAATTGAATGTCAGTGAAAATACTACACATCAAAGGGGGGGGCGTGGTCAGAGTGAGCCTCTGGGCAAATGTGCAACCACAGGTGACAGTGTGACTGGGCTAGGGGCTCTAACTCACTGCAAGGAGCCGCCACACTGGGGAGTCGGCCTCCCTCCTGAGGAGCGGTGGAAATGGGACAGCCTGGGAAGATGTGACCAGGGCGAGACAAACCACAAGAGCCCAGGAAGGCAGTGCAGTGCGAGACCCCGCGTCCATCCCGCGGATGTGGACATCCAGGGCCATGAGCTGGGGTGCGGTGGGTGCCTAAGGGGAGGGCCTCCACACGAACCTGGACCCCTCCGCCTGCCCCAGGAAGTGGGGGCTGGCTGGCTCCTGTGCAGAGGGGGGGACTAGAGGGCCAGAGTCCGTGCCTGGGTCCTGGGCCTCAGACCACAAACAGCAGGTCTGGTGTTTCTGGGCCGGCAGACGTTAAAAGAACCCTTTCTGGAAGGAACTGCCCTAGTTCTCAAACCGAAGCATAATTGTTCACAAATGCAGAGTTGAAAACAATCAGGGGGGCGCCTGGGTGGCTCAGTCGGTTGAGCGTCCGACTTCAGCTCAGGTCACGATCTCACAGTTCGTGAGTTTGAGCCCCGCGTCGGGCTCTGGGCTGATGGCTCAGAGCCTGGAGCCTGCTTCTGATCCTGTGTCTCCCTCTCTCTCTGCCCCTCCCCCATTCATGCTCTGTCTCTCTCTGTCTCAAAAATAAACATTAAAAAAAAAATTTAAAAAAGAAAACAATCAGGCACGAAGACGGGAGTCAACACAGGCAGCCACAGGCTGAAGACAGATTGGAGTGACCATGATGATCCCAATGCGTGGGGATACAGCAGTCCTGTCGTTGTTTGTTTACGGAATACAGGACAGACTCAGAACTGTCTCCAAGAACAAGCTAACAGACTCCAAGAACCAAATAGAACCTCTAGATTCTGGAGGAAAGAACTGGAAACTTCTAGTTTGAGGAGAGAAACTTTTCAGTAAATGAAGTTGGAGAAACTCATGTTTGGGGGAAAGTAATCCATGGTGATTCATGGACCCAGCTGTGGAAGCTTCTAGAAAACAAGAGAGCATCATTCTGACCAGAGGGATGCAAAATAACCCACGGCGATTCATGGGCCCAGCTGTGGAAGAAGCTTCTAGAAAACAAGAGAGCATCTTTCTGACCAAAGGGATGCAAAATAATCCATGGCGATTCATGGGCCCAGCTGTGGAAGCTTCCAGAAAACAAGAGAGCATCTTTCTGACCAGAGGGATGCAAAATAATCCACAGCGACTCATGGGCCCAACTGTGGAAGAAGCTTCTAGAAAACAGAGCATCTTTCTGACCAGAAGCATGCAAAATAATCCACAGTGATTCATGGGCCCAGCTGTGGAAGCTTCCAGAAAACAAGAGAGCATCTTTCTGACCAGAGGGATGCAAAATAATCCACGGCAATCCATGGGCCCAGCTGTGGAAGCTTCTAGAAAACAAGAGAGCATCTTTCTGACCAGAGGGTAGGCAGAGACTTCTAAAACAGGCCCCAAAAGGCTCCAACCATAAAAGAAAAAGGAACAAAGACTGCATCTCATCAAAATCAGAAACTTCTCGTCAAGGTGTATCGTTAAGACTGTCAACCGGCCAAGCAGAGAATGAGGAGTGGTCTCAAGGCCATGTCTGAGACCGGGCCCAGGTCCAAAATTCCACAAACCCGCTTTTTTAATGGACACGAGACTTCAACAGGCCCTTCACCAAAGGACACATCCAGATGGCCAGCAAGCACACGAACAGGTGATCAAGGCCATTAGTCATCAGAAAAATGCAAATTCGTGGGAGGAGCCAGCCCTACACACCCACGAGGACAACTGAGATGAGAAGAGTCCACGGCGAGGGTCGGCAGTTCCTTCCTGAAGTTAAACGTTCGCTCACCGTGTGCCCTGCTGATCGCGTGCATTTGCGGGAGAGTTAAGCGGGTATGTCCACCAAAGGCCTGTACAAGAATGTGGTGCAACTTGCGCTCAAGTTTATTTCATCCGGTCCCACACAACAGGCAGAAAAGCTCCAGTGTGGGAGCAGTTTAAAAAGAATGAGCAGCTAAGGTAGCAATGGAGAGGAATCTCAACATTCTGAACAAAAGAAGAGGAATGTGAAAGAGACAGAGTCAATTGCTAGGAAAGGAGGTCAAAATAGTCACCTGCTGGGGTGGGCGTGGCCTCGAAAGTGCCGGAAGGAATTTCTGTGATGGGGAATGCCCTCTATCTCCTGGGTGGTGGGGACCTGGGTCATACATGTGTAAAAGTGTGCCAAGCTGTGCACTTTAGATTGGTGTGGCTTTCTGTTTGTAAATTGTAACTGAGAAACTCGTCGGAGAGAGAAAAGTGCATCCGTGCACTGATACAGTGCGTAAGAAGCAGGGACCAGCTCTAGGGAATGTACGTTTGATGGCGGAAGTAAATCCCCAAACGGATGTGAAAAAGGAGGGCATCGCACAAAGAACCACAGAAGGAGATGGAAAATCACGTACAAACTGAAAGGACAAGCCAGTGGCCCAGGAGCCAGGAGAGGAGAGGAGCAGGACCCAGGAGAGACCAGAGAGGAGACCTCAAAATGTCCAAGAAAAGCCCCTGAAACTGAAGAGCAACTTTCCAGAATGAAAGACCCCAGTATAAGATGTGAAAGTAGTAATTGAAATTTTTTTTGGAGAGAGGGTGTGAGTGGGGGAGGGGAAGACAGGGAGGGAGACACGGAATCTGAAGGAGGCTCCGGCCCTGAGCTGGTGGCACAGAGCCCAGAGCAGGGCTCGAACTCACGGACCCAGAGATCATGAGCTGAGCCGAAGCCGGATGCTTAACTGAGCCACCAGGCTCCCCGTAACTGGTAAATTTAAAGCAGTGGAGGCAGAGACAAGATTCTGAGTGTCCCGCGGAGAGGAGGACGGGCTCAGAATGAAGAGTGGCGCTGGCAGCACCGCCAGCAGCGGGAGCACGGAGGAGCGCGGTCAAGAGTTTGAAGGAAAACCCTTTCCAATCTAGAATCGTACACCCAGCCAAGCTCACAGTAAGCGTGAAAGTGGAGGTAGACGTTTCCTGAGCACATAGGCTCTCAGACCTGCCCTCACACCCTGCCCTCGGCTCCTACCGGGGGAAGCGTTCCTTAAAGGAAGAATCAAGTCAGGAAAGAAGACACTGGACCCAGGAGAAAGGGATCCGACCCAGAGAGACATTGATGGGGGGGGGGGGGGGTTAGAGCTGCACAGGAGGCTCCCAATGGGAGCAGGTCAGAACGTTCCAGAAGAGACTCATTCAAGAAGATAAAGTTGAGGGCGGCCTCATACGTTGGACTATCCTGAGATGTACGCAGCCGTGGGACAGCTGAGCGCGTGCGGTGGCGACCGCGAGGAGAGTGGCGCTCCGGAAAACCTGCGGTGGAGCTGGAATCCTCACGTGCCGACAGAACATGCCGTTGGAATACTGATCTGACCAACATCCCGGCGTAAATGCACCGAGGGGAAGGAGGTAGGTGTGCGCTTAGTGTGAGGGCGGGCTGCGGGGGTGTGGGTCTAGAGATGAGGAGCCCAGACGTCCGGCGCGCGCGGGTTCCGTGGTGGCTCCGAGGACCTGGTGCGAGTGTCTGTGGAGTTGAAAGGGCGGGGGCGGGGCTGTCCTTGTAACAGTCCCGGTAGGAAGGTTTGGCTTGAAATCACGTGGGATGGATCTCCGGTACAAAATACTTAAACATCCCACAAGCCAGTGTTACTGTCTCTCGATAACTCAGTAGGAGAGCAAAAGACCAAAGTGGGCAACTCAAGGACAGAAAGTCCCTGCGTCCAGTGAGCGCGTTCGTCCCACTAGTGATAGGGGGAGGGAAGGGAGTGACCCGTGAGGTGCCCTCTGGGCACCACGGCGGCCCGTTCAGGGCTCTTCTCTCGGCATGCGTTTACAGCCGGCTCGGAAGGCGACGTGGCAAATCCCAGAAAGCCGGGACACGCGGGCTCCGACCCACCGCTCCCTCCCACTGCACCCCGGCCCGCCCGAGTGCCCACTCCCAGAGGCCGTTTCGGGACTTTGGAGCCACATTGTCCATGGTGGGGCGGGGCCCCTGGGTGTCCATGTGGACCCATGACAACTGGGTGGCACCTCGGGGTCGGGACTGCAGCAGGATGGATGCTGAGAAGAAGGAGGCCGCAGGGATTCCCACCGGAGGTGCTGTTCACACAGACCGACAGTGTGTGAAGGGATGGTGAGGAGGAGGTGCGGGGAAATGGGGGAGCACCGTCACCTCTGGGACAGAGAAGGGAAAGACCTGGCACGAGGGGCCTCGGCTTCCCCTCGGCCGGTGGGCGGGACACATGTGTGAATCACTCTTTATTCCAATCTGTGTGTCCTAGCATCTCGGCGAGGCTTCCTTGCCCCTCCTGCAGCCCCCTCCCCAGAGACCAGGGGCATGGTCCTCCTGCTGGGTCCTCTCCAGTGAGCACCCGTGTGTACAGGCGTGGGAACAAACGGAAGGCTGCTTGTGCGCCCCTGCACACCCCGCTTTGCTCCCCACCGGCGTCTCGTGGGATCTCCCATCCGGGCACTTAGCAGCCTTTGGTTGTAGCAGCTGCACATTGCTTTCACCGCTTTCCTACTGGTGGGCAGTCCCTCATATTCTGCTTTTCCAAGATGAGGTGTCCTCAGTAGAGGCCCTATGTGACAAGCCGGCCACCATATTCAAGTACGGATGGAGGTCCTAGCCGCGGCCGTCAGGTAGGAAACAGAAAGCATCCACATTGGAAAGGAAGAAGTGAAACTCACTATTTTCAGATGACATGATAACCGTATATAGAAAACCCTAAAGTCTACACACACACACACGCACACACACACACACGCACACACCCCTGTTAAAGCTAATTAATTTCAGTAAAGTCACAGGATAATAACAAGCTGTCAGGGAAACTAAGAAACTCCCATTTATAATTGCATCACATACATAAATTGTGTAGGAATAAATTTAACCAAGGAAGCAGAAGACCTGCTCACTGAAAATTATAAGGCATTGATGAGAGAACTTGAAGACAAATAAGCAGAAAGATACTTTGTCCTCACGGATGGGATGAATTGCTATTGTTCAGAGGTCCGGACTACCCAAAGCAATCTGCAGATTCAGTGCAGTTCCTACCAAAATTCCAATGGCATTTTTCACAGAAATAGAACAAATCCTAATTTGTATGGAACCTCAAAAGACTAAGGAACCAGCACAATCTTGAGAAAAAAGAATAAAGCTAGAGGCATCGCCCTCCCTGATTTCTAACTATATTACAAAGCTGTAGTAAAACAGTAGGGCATCGGCATAAAAACAGACACATGGATCAATAGAACGTAATAAAGAGCCTAGAAATAAGCCCACAACTTAAATGGTCAATTAGTTTACAACAGAGGGGCTAAGAATACAATACAAAAATGAGAATACAATAGGGGAGGGACCGTCTCTTCAGTAAATGGTTTGGGAATACGGGACAGCCTCTGGACCCCTACCTCACACCATGCACAAAACTAACTCAGAATGGATTAAAGACTTGAAAGTAAAACATGAAACCGTAAAACTAGAAGAAAACACAGGCTGATAACTCCCTGACATCACTCTTGGTGGTGATTTTTTGGATTTGACACCAAAAGCAAAAGAAAAAAAGTGGGACTACATCAAACAAAAAAGCCTCTGCTCGGCAAAGGAGACCATCGAGAAAAATGAAATGACAGCCTTATCTGATAAGGAGTTAATATCCAAAATATATGAATAACTGAGACAACTTAATAGAAAAAAGTCGGGGGGGGTGCCTCCTGGGTGGCTCAGTCAGTTAAGTGTCTGACTCTTGATTTCAACTCAGGTCATAATCTCATGGTTCGTGAGTTCAAGCCCCAAGTCAGGCTCTATGCTGACAACACGGAGCCTGCTTGAGGTTCTCTCTCTCTCTCTCTCTCTCTCTCTGCCCCTCCCCTGTTCACACTCTCGCTCTCAAAAAGTAAATAAACATTAAAAAAGTAGGGGCGCCTGGGTGGCGCAGTCGGTTAAGCGTCCGACTTCAGCCAGGTCACGATCTCGCGGTCCGTGAGTTCGAGCCCCGCGTCGGGCTCTGGGCTGATGGCTCGGAGCCTGGAGCCTGTTTCCGATTCTGTGTCTCCCTCGCTCTCTCTGCCCCTCCCCCGTTCATGCTCTGTCTCTCTCTGTCCCAAAAATAAATAAAAAACGTTAAAAAAAAAAAAAAAAAAAAAAAAAAAGAAAAAAAAAAAAAAGGAAAAAAATTTTCATTAAAAAACGGACAGAGGACCTAAATAGCCTTTCTTCCCCAAAGACCTACAGATGGCCAACAGACACGTGAAAAGATGCTCAACGTTACTCATCATCAGGGAAATGCAAATCACAACCACAACAAGAAATCCCTTTACACCTGCCTGAATGGATGTTATAAAAAAGACCGGAAGTAACCTGTGTTGGGGGGGAGGCAGGGAAAAGAGAGCCCTCGGGCACTGTTGGTGGGAATGTAAGTTGGTGCATCTGCTGTGGAAAACAGGATGGAGGTTCCTCAGATCTCAAAAAAGGAAAGAGGAAAGAAAGAAAGAGAGAGAAGAAAGAAGAAAGAAAGAAAGAAAGAGAAAGAAAGAAAGAGAAAGAAAGAAGAAAGAAAGAGAGAAAGAAAGAAAGAAAAAGAAAGAGAAAGAACTACCACATGATCCAGCAATGACTCTTCTGGGTATTTATCCAAAGGAAACAAAAACGCCAACTCAGATACCTGCCCCCCCATGTCCACTGCAGCATTAGCCCCTGTAGTCGAGGCACGGAAACAACCGAAGAGCTTAAGTGTCCTTTGATGGATGAGTGGGTTAAGATCGTAGTGCATGTGTGCGTGCACACACACACACACACACACACACACACACACGAATACCGTTCAACCATGAAAAAGGAAGTCCTGCCATTTGCAACAATGTGGATGGACCTGGAGGCCGTTATGTTCAGCGAAATAAGTCAGAACGATGGATACCGTATGCTCTCACTCACAGGTGGAATCTTGAAGAAAAACCGCAGAGCTCATAGGTGCCGGAGGTGGGGCCGGGCAAAACGCGTGAAGGGGGTCAAGAGGTACAAAGTTCCAGTTACGCAACGGTGGGGGGACGTGCACAGCACGGGAACTGCAGCTGACAACACTGTGTCGTATCTTTGAAAGTCGCTAAGGGAGGAGATCTTCGCTAAGGGAGGCAAAGGGAAACCTGGTAACTCTGCCGAGATGGACGGTTAAGGATGGACGCGCTGTGGTGACGCTTTCGCGGCACACACAAGTAGCGAATCCGTGTTGTATCCGAAACCGATGCCAGGTTGTGCGTCCGAGACGATGAGGTCTCCCATCTGACACGGATGTCCCAGAGCTAAGACACTAAACCCAACCCGGCCTCCAGCTGCGTGCGCGATGCCGCAGGGCCCCAGCCTGAGCCCGCAAAGGCCAGAGGGCACCCGAGGGCGCGACAGGGAGGTGGGGCAGGCTGCGGGGATCCGGGCCGGGGTCGTCTCTCACCTCTCCACAAAGGCGGGAGCCAGCCCTTCCCGGGCTCGAGTCGGGGTCCCGGTGAAAGTGGCAAACCAAAGCATTAATGAGACTGATCACAGCCGCAGCTTCTACCCAGACCTTTTCCTCCGCCTTCAGACTTCCCCCGACCCCCCTCCTTTGAGGAGGTGGATTCGAGGCTTGCCCCCCAACCGCCACCCCCTACCCCCTTCACACCCCCTCCCTCCACTCCCGTCTCCTCCTTTGGCTGCCTCTTGAACAAACCCCTTTTCCTGCTGCAAACCTGACGTCTCAGAGATCGTCTCTGCTGTGTTTCCGGCAGATGGAACTTGGGTTCGGCTACACAGGGTCCCCCAAACCCCTCCAGGGCCACACACAGTGGCCTGTGCACCTCGCCTTCTGGCAGCTGCAGCCGCTCTGCCGGATTGACCCCAGTCTTGGGCTCTGGCCACGGAGCGCTGTGCAGCCCTTCACGGCTCTGGAAGGACGGGGGGCTGTCCCCCTTCTCTGCTTGTGTGGCCGCCACAGCTGGCTGAGCCCCCCACACTCTGAGGCCTCCTGGGCTGGAGGGCGGTCACCCTTGGCCTTGGCTGAGGCCCTCCCTGCCAAAGCACACCTTCCTCACCCACGCTCATGGTGGCTGAGCCCCTCGGGGAGCTGTGAATGCCTAACACATCCATGACCCTGTTTCAGTGTCACAAAAACACAGCAGCCTTATTTCATTTTGAGTAACAGTGGACCCCAGACACCAACCACTCAAGGTCGCTGGTAAGGCCCAGGACCCCGAGTTGCCTGTCCCAGAGCTGATGTGTGTGGACATCTGAGCCCCTCTCACCCAGAGGGCAGCCCCTCACTGCTGGAACCCTGGACCGCGGTGTGCAGGCCACGCTTCCGCTCCCCACCTTGTAATTTGAAAGGGACGTCTACCCCAGAATCTTGTTCAGGGCGTGCTAGTGGGGGCCTCTCAGGCTGACAGCCTGACTTGTTCACAGGATCAACCTTGAGGCCTTGGCATCCCGCCCAGGACATTTGCCCCTACAGGCTCAGGGCTGAGCCTCCTTCCTTCTGCCTTGACTCACAAGCTTCCCCGGCAGTCAGGTGTCAGCTCAGAAGACCGGGCGAGGAAAAGGGTGCTGGTGTTGGGAAACCCACCAACCCGAGGGATCTCGGCTGAGGAGGACATACGGAGTGTCACCCACATGTGCTACCCTTGTACTGGCTGGGCCCTTAGTGGATCAGGGGTGTGGTGGGGGGGAGGGATATGAATGGATGTGGATGAGTGACGAGTGATGGGTAATGGGTGGATAGACGGTGGATGGGTGATGGACAGATGATTGCATGATAGATGGGTGGTTGGTGGACAGAATGGATGGTGGGTGGATGGATGGATGGTGGGTGGATGGATGGGAGGCATCTGAGGGGGCTATGGTGGAGACCCTGGTCAGGCAGAACAGACCCCATCTCATCTCTGAGATGAGGGTCAGAGGGCCCAGCCCGGTGCTTCCCTTTCATGCCTAAGGAGGAATGTCAGGAAGCCCCGGGAATGTCTGGAAACTTCCCAACACCCAGATGCCCATCGGCCAGTGGAGCCACGACCACCCCCTCCAGCTCTCTGAGCCATGAAAATGCCACACAACTTCCCCAAGGCCCCAGGAACCACTGGGAGGAAACACCTATGGACGCCCCACCCAGACCCGCCAAGGTCGGGGGTAACCTCGGCCCTGAGCACCTGTGCTGTTTCAAGATGACAGAACCATGTCCAGGGTCAAGCAAAGCCACGGCCCGCTACAGACACAGCACAAGAAAGAAGTCGCCTCATCCTTCAGGAAAATAATGTGCGTATTAAAAATAGAACATTAACAATTTTGAACTATTTACATGACTCACTGTAATGGGTCTTAAGAAGCCGTGCGGTCAGGTGACCACATGTGGGGGCCACGCGGGCAGCCTGACAGGTCTGAAGGTGGAACAGTCCTCCTGCCCCCAGCGCTCATTGGCGCCGTCACCCGGCACGGGACAGGGGTGACCCAGGAGTGGGCGCAGCTGGAGGCTGCTGCAGAGCGGGGGCAACCGGGGGGACGGCAGGATGCTCGGCATAGGCGGGGCCTGGTCTGGCCTTGCTGTGGCTTGGGAACACGTGTTTTCCGAGGACATGTCTGTCATCAGTCGGGTGGCCACCACGCCCGTGGAACGGGGGCAGTTTGCATCCCAGCGCCACGGAAACTGCTGTGCGATCCCGCGGCCCCCTTCGGCTGAGACGCGGCGCCGGCCCAGGTAACCAGCGGCAAGCTGGCACCTGGACGCATGGCCCTTCCTGACCTGCCTGAGCTCCGGCGTGACTTACGGAGGCTGGGTCTGGGCGCCAGTGACCGCGGGGGCGGGGAGCGCGTGGGGTCGCGGCCAGGAGACCGCCGTCACGGAGCCCAGACCACCGGGGATGCGGCAAAGATGACGGGCCCCCCCCCGTGCCCTCGCCCGCCGCCCGCAGGAGGGAGGCCTGCTCTGCGCGGAGCCGTCCTCACCGCGGGGCCCCCTTCCTCCTCTGCTCCAGCTCGGGCAGCCGCTCCTCCCGGGTCTGCGCGTGCTGGGCCCCCGCCCTGTGGGCCGCCTCGGTGGCCGTGATGTCGATCTGTGCGTAGCGGGAGGCGCCGGCCCCTGAAAGCAGCCCCGGCCTCCGGTCAGCCCCGCGAGGCCCACGCCTCCCGCAGAGGCCCCCGCCCCGACGGCCCGGGAGGGGCGATGGGGGGCAGGGGGGCCGAGCTGGGAGGCAGGTGGGGTGACGCCCTCAGGGGACACAGTCAGCAGGAGCGTGGACTCGGGGGCGTTGGGGGAGGAGCTCCCCCCGGAGGGGAAGGCCCCTGGGGGGGGGGGGGGGACCCACCTCGGACCCCCGCGCCGGCGCCCTGGAGCTCCAGGCCCATGTAGTGCAGCTGCGTCTTGGAGGAGGGGCTGACGGGGATGTTCACGTAGGGGGGCGCCTCGCCCCACGGTCTCTCAGGCCCCGCGGCTCCTGCGGGGAGAAAGGACAGTGAGTCTCCGGGGGCGGCCGAGGGCTGGGCTGACCCGGCCGGTAGACTATTCGGCAGAGAGCTCCCCACCCCCCACCCCCGGCACCCCTCCCGTCCTGCGCCCCTCCCATCCCGAGAGCTCCCCACCCCCCCCAGCACCCCTCCCGTCCTGCGCCCCTCCCACCCAGAGAGCTCCCCACCCCCCCGCACCCCTCCCGTCCTGCGCCCCTCCCCCCCCAGAGAGCTCCCCACCCCCCCCAGCACCCCTCCCGTCCTGCGTCCCCCCACCCTGAGAGCTCCCCACCCCCCTCCGGCACCCCTCCCGTCCTGCGCCCCCCCCCCCCAGAGAGCTCCCCACCCCCCCGCACCCCTCCCGTCCTGCGCCCCTCCCACCCAGAGAGGTCCCCACCCCCCCCAGCACCCCTCCCGTCCTGCGCCCCCCCACCCCGAGAGCTCCCCACTCCCCTCCGGCACCCCTCCCGTCCTGCGCCCCCCCCCCCAGAGAGCTCCCCACCCCCCCGCACCCCTCCCGTCCTGCGCCCCCCCCAGAGAGCTCCCCACCCCCCCCGCACCCCTCCCGTCCTGCGCCCCTCCCACCCAGAGAGCTCCCCACCCCCCCCAGCACCCCTCCCGTCCTGCGTCCCCCCACCCTGAGAGCTCCCCACCCCCCTCCGGCACCCCTCCCGTCCTGCGCCCCCCCCCAGAGAGCTCCCCACCCCCCCGCACCCCTCCCGTCCTGCGCCCCTCCCACCCAGAGAGCTCCCCACCCCCCCCAGCACCCCTCCCGTCCTGCGTCCCCCCACCCTGAGAGCTCCCCACCCCCCTCCGGCACCCCTCCCGTCCTGCGCCCCCCCCCAGAGAGCTCCCCACCCCCCCGCACCCCTCCCGTCCTGCGCCCCTCCCACCCAGAGAGCTCCCCACCCCCCCCAGCACCCCTCCCGTCCTGCGCCCCCCCACCCCAAGAGCTCCCCACTCCCCTCCGGCACCCCTCCCGTCCTGCGCCCCCCCCCCCACCCTGAGCCTGGGGGACCTCCTGGCCCCCGGTTCCTGGACTCCCCCAGAACTGCCCAGCACCCGCGTCCCTCCGGACCCAGCACCTCCTTTCTCTCTCCTTCACCACTGAGCTGGAAAGGGTGTGCCCCTCTCCCCGCACCTCTGCACCTGCAGTGGGCTAATCACTGCTGAGTTGCCCCCGTGGATGTCCCCGTGGATGTCCCCGTGGATGCCCCTGTGGCCACTGCAGTCAAGTGACCCATCGTTCTATCTTCAGCCCCCCCGCCACCCACACTCAACCCCCTCGGCTGTCCTCCTGGGTCACTCCCTGGCTCCAGGCTTCAGAGACCCCCCTCTGTACCAGTGCATCTCCACAATAAATCCCTCTCCCAGCCACAGCGACACTCCTCCGGGATGGCCCCAGCCACTTCAAGTCCTCCCTACCCAAGAAATGTGTCCCTGCTCCTCCCCCATTTCACTCTGCACCGCCCCCCCCCCCCCCGCCAGGGTGTTGGAGGGGCTGTGGCACGAGCCAGGGGACAAAGGAGTGCGGCCCCTTAGCGGGCTGCCAAGATGCACTTGACCTGGCCCCACGGCCCTGCACACTGGGCCACAAGGAAGGACCCCAGCCTCAGGGGACCCAGGGTGATGTCCTGTCTGGCTGTTGTCCAGCAGACTCCCCCACACTCCTGTCCTCAGGGTCCCCTCGGGGCACAGACACATGGGGTGGGCCGGCCAGCTCCCTGCTCCTCGGATAAAGGCGGTGGAAAGCCATCCTGTCTCTGAGCTGCTGTCCGCGGGTCAAGGGAGCCAAACCCAGGGCTGGGAGCTTCAGCAAGTAGACCCCGGGTGCCTTTCACCCTCTTGCCCTTTAACCGCCCCAGCAAGGCCAGGGGTGGGGGGCACAATACTGCCTGCTTGCTCCCAGCGGGGAGGTTGGGGCCACAGAGACCCTGAGCTCCGGCCAAGGCCAGGAGCACGTGGTGGCCAGGCAGAGCCAGACTGGGCCCAGCCGTGTGGGGTCACTCACCAGACTCCATGAGCCAAAGCAAGTCACACGGTTCCTGCCCCTCCCGGCCTGGGGGCCCCCGAGGGTCCCCCCTTCTTGCAGTGCAGGGTGGGACCCCCTCGGGATGCTGCCCCCACTTTACTGATATAAAACACATTAACACTGATGCCCGCGGCCCTCCAAGCCCCGAAAACTGCTCCCGTGTTCCTCTCACTGACCCCGCAGGGAGACCTCGAGTCCACACGCAGATGGGGCTGCCCGTCAGTGCTGATGAGCAGGCCTGGAGGGCGTGGGGCTCCCAGGAGAGGCTCCAGACCCCCATGGAGGCCTGTACGTGGCGGGGGGGGGGGGGGGGCGTGCAGGAGACTGGGAGCAGGGATGGGTCCCAGATGAGGGAGACCCACGACCTTGCCGCAGAGAAGGGGAGGGAGGGCCCGAGCATCAGGCAACGGCCGTCACTGACTGGCTGCACCGAGCTGACCAGGGTCCTCGAGGAGGGAAGGCAGGTTCCTGCTGGACGTGGGGTGGCCACCTTCCTGGTTTGGGCAAAGCGGGATGTGTTGATCCCGAGGAACAGGGAGAGGGCCCTCTGCACACTCAGCTTCTAAGCCAGGCTTGGGGCACTTGGTGCCCGGATCCGCTCGGGGCCCAGCGAGGTCATGCCACCGGGCCTGCTCTGTTTGGCGGTTCGAAGAGCGTGTGTGCCCTTATCAAGCGAAGAACGGGCTGTTTTCAGTCCCCGGAAGATCTCAGCTCCGAGGTGAGGGGTTCGGTGGCCCTGCTGCATTCGTAGCACACAGAAACTACCACAGGTGAGGAAGCCTCCTCCTAGCGGACGGTGGCCTTGGCAGGTGGCTCAGGGCCAGGGCCCTCTCCCCTCGCGGGCACCAGGGAAGGGCCCAGCCACACCGTGTCCACGCGGGCTCTGCACACCAACAGTGTGGGACTCTCCCCCAGCCAGCCTGGGGGGAGGGGGCTGGCACACAGAGGGTCAGATGCAGACCCTCCCCCACGTAACCCGAGAGGACGGGGCAGACACCTAGACTAGTGAGGCCAGGAGAGATCAGGGCAGGCTGCCTGGAGAAGGAGGCATGTACCGAGGGATAGAGGACAAGAAGGAATAACAGGTGAAAGGCAGAGGCAAAGGCCTGGGTGGAGCTGGGAGAGCCCCTCAGGGGCTGAAAAGGGATCTGAGGGGAGACTAGGCAGGAAGCCCGGCCTCTGCACAGGGGCTCCTCGAAACCAAGAAGGGGGCTGGGCCTTGGCCCGAGGTCACGTGAACAAGTCCCTGAGACTCCGCAGCTACTTTTGGGGTTAGACCCATGTCTTCCCCAGTTCACAGTCTACTGGGGGTAGGAAGCAGAAGGGGGGAAGGTTCTAGAAAGCCCAGAACTGTTCTAGAAAGTCCTTGGCTGCTCCTTCCTGGCCTCAGCCTCTAACTGGTGTTTGTCAGGGACAGGGGGTGCTGTGCCCTACCACCCCCTGCAAACTGTGAGCTCCCCCCTGGTTCCCTGCTGCCCCCCACTCTGCCCCCATCTCATCCCCCTCACCCCCCCGCCCCCCTCCTGCTCCTTGTGTTCAAGCCGCTCCCACCATCTCATAATCTCCTTAGATGCTTTCCGGAACAAAGCAGATCATCAGTGAGTGCTGCCCTGCCCCCCCATCCCCCCGACCACACGGCAGGCCCAGTCCTGCCTGCCCTGGGCGCCCCCGCCGTCACCAAGGCTCTGGCCACACAACCCTGGGCCCAGTTCGTCTCTGTCCCTGCCAGACCCGGGGCCCCAGTCCCCAGCCCCTGGCCTCAGTGGGAAGGGCCCACATCCTCTAGCAGATCCTGACACCTGTGCCCCCGGCCCCACCCGCTGCTGCTGTGGGCACACCCTGTGCCTGGGTTACAGGCGGCCACAGGCCCCTATGAGGAGGCGGCTGGACAGCAGGGGAGGTGTCTAGGACGGTCTGTGAGTGGATGTCAGGGGACGGTAGGGACAGAGGTGGCCCCCCAGGACCCTATCCCCGCCCAGGGAGCCCCAAGGTCAGCTGGCGTGGGGCTTTCCCGTGGGCCCTGCTTGCCGATGGCCCTGCCCGCCCCCTCCTGCCCCCAGACGTCCCCTCCGGGTCAGCCTGCAGGCAACGGCCCCAACAGGTGTCCTGTATCTCCAAAGAAGGATGGAGAATCCGAGCTCATTAGGGTCCCCCAGCCCAGAGGCCCTGCCAAGAGCATAAGGTCAGGAGCCCTGACCTCCAGCTACCCCTCCCCACCCTGCCCGAGGCCAACCTTGCCCGAAGTTCAGCTTCCCCCAACTTCCCAGGCCTTTCCCGGAGTTAGAGCCTGCTTCTGCCCAGCGCTCACCTTCTAACTGTGCTTGGGGGACCCCAAGTCTTCCCCTCACTCCCTGCCCGTCACTGGGACCCCTCACCTCTGTTCTCCGTCACCTCAAGGACAGGGCTCCCTCCCGAAGGCCGAGGCTCCAAGGCGGCCCGGGCCTGCCCGCTCCATCCACTACACCCCCCCCCCCCCCCCCGGGCAATCTGGCCACACTCAGCCACGCCACCCTCCCCTCACTGCCCGGGCCTGCCCCCCGCTGGGGCCAGGGCCCCTCCCGGCTGCTCACTGCTGTCCCACCACCCACAGCCCCCTCCGGCCTGGCTCCCACCACTGCCCCTCTTCCACGTGCTGCCCCGTCGGGTGCGGTTTCTGGCCGGCCGTAGCCACAGCCACCGTGACCCTCACTTCCCCCGTCCCGAGGCGGTGCAAAGCTGGGGCCTACCTGAACGCGTCATCGGAAGCCCAGGGGGTGGGGCAGCTGCTCCCTGGACCAAAGAAAACATGTGTCAGTCTGTCCGTCCGGCTCGCACTCATCCTGCACCCAGCCCGAGAAGCAGGACGCTAACCCAAGTGTGACATGCGGTGCCGGGGTCGGGCCACCTACCGGGGACACAGGCCCAGACTCCTTGTCTCCCTGGGACCTCAGCTGGCCCACCAGCCCCGACACCCGCTTGCCCTGTTCTGGGGAGGGGGGTTGGCGACTATGGCCCCCAGGCCGAGTCCGGGCCGCCTGTCGCGATAAACACAGTCTTGCTTACGGCCTCTGCTCGCGGCTGTGCCGCAGGGCGTGAGGCCACCAGCCGCGCAGGGGCTGGGACCCGTACCCCCTCCAGACGCCACCGGCCGGCTGCCAGCAGCGGCCGCCGGTGGAGGGGCCACGGAGGCCACGGGAGATGAGCCACATCCCCCAGAACAGCTGAGGGGCCTCTTGGCGCCTCATTCGACATGCGGGCCCGGGGGAGGAAAGGGCTTTGGTGGCCTCGGAGCTGAGGACAGGCTCTGACCGGGAGGGAGGGACAGCGGCCCATGACGCACATCCATTGCCACCTGGGCTTCAATCTCCGGAAGCCCTCAAGGAACAAGCCCCCGCCAGGGCCAAGGGCAAGGGACCGAAAAGGGTCCAGCATCGCCAGCGGTCTGGGGATCACAGCCCGACGGTGGGGCCTGGTGGGCAGCTGCGGATGGGAATGCGGGTGCGGAGGCCCGAAACGCCGCTCCCGGGGACACAGCTGGGTGCCACAGACTCGAGACACGGCACCCCAGCCCTGGTCCTGGGCCAGGCTCAAGGACCCCTGAGCACGCTGAGCTGGTCTGACCCGTCACCTGGTGTTAAGGAACCCTTGTGCGGGCCTGGAGCTTGGGCAGGACGCGTCTGACCTCCAGCACTGCGACGGGAGGCCAGCTGCCCCCCAGGAGTCCCCACACACCGCCCTCCGACGTAGGAGGCCGGCCGTCTGCCCACAGGAGGCCAGGATCAGTCGCTAAGTGCCGACAGCCCCACCCGCGTCCAGGGGCCAGACCCGCAGGTACAGCCTCAAACCCAGCCCCAGGCATGGGCGGGACGCGACGAGCACCGGGGAAAATGAACAAACGACGACCTACCTCCCCCTCCTTGGGGGCCAGGACCCTTCACCCCCTGGTGCACACGGCCCCAGAGAGACCAGGAGAAAAGGCTCCTGGTCCGCATCTGCCCACTCTGGTTGCGCCCAGCCCCACCGGGTAAGGCCCCTGTGCCCCCACACACAGGACCACCCCGGGGTGCGGGGCGGCTGACGCACACGGCTGTGGAGGGCCCCGCCCTGCTCCCCGCCCAGCGTCACCCCATCACACCAGATGCCTGAGCCGCCACCGGCCCAGGCCACGCCCCCGGCCAAAGCCCCACCCCTGGGCGACCTGGCTCAGCCTGCCTCTCCTGCCTCGCCCCCCAAACGGATTTCCCCTGAAGTCCCAGCGGTCTCAGTCGAGGAGACCGGAGTCCGGAGCCAGGATGCCCGCAAGGGGCAGGTGTGGTGGGGAGGGGCCGAATCTTTCCACCACTGGGGCCTCTGTCTGCTCTGGGCGGAGGGACGCCTGTCCAGCCTGGCCGGGGGGGAGGCAGCAGGCCCGAGCCCGGACGACGAGGGGCCCTGGCAGGAACAGACGAACAGACGCCAGTCACAGCCTTATTTGTCCTGCAGCAAGAGTGGCCGGGGCGCCTCGGGGGCGGGGGGGACGATGGGGTGTCTGGTGACAGCTCCCCTCAACAGGCACCTACTGCACACTTGTGTCTGTCACCTCGTTGGACCCTCTCCGTGTGCCCAGGGGAGGAGGGACTGTTGTCCCCATCCATGGAGGAGGAAACTGAGGCTCAGAAAGGTGTAGTCACTGGCCTGAGGCGGCCCAGCTGGCGGGGCGGGGTGCCGCTCAGCCCCCAAAGCCTGGCCTTGCTCGCACTGTGGTGCGGCGGGAACCCCGGCCAGAACTCCCAGCTCGGCCTCCACGGGGACCTGGGTCCTCCCGGCTCCCCTCGCGGAGCTGCCCCCCCCCTCCCCCCGCCAACAGGGTGGTGAGCAAGGGCGGAGATGGGGGTGCCAGAGCAGGGCGTGCAGGCGTGAGATGGGGTCCCCGGAGCTCTGCCACCAAAGGGGGGAGACGGCAGGGGGTGGGGGCCCCAGGCTCAGAGCCGGGACTCACTAGCCCAGAAAGCCCTCACTTGGACACAGGGAGCCACTGCCTGAGCCCGCGTGACCACCGAGGCCCTCACTGTGGTCGCGAGTGGACAGAGGAACATGCACACACATCACACAGACCACGCCCGTGTGCATTACACATCGCACACAAACCTCACACCACACACGACGCATGTGTGCGCGTGAACACACACACACGTGCACACGCTCCACACCAGACGTGCAAACGCCATGCACACACACGCATGCAAATGTACGCAGCACACTTACCACACATGCACCGCGCTGCACGTGCACAACACACACACGTGCAAATGCATGCACACACACACACACACACACACACACAGACGGCTGTCGGGAGCCGCCTTTCCTTTTTCAGGTCTCTGGTGCGTTCACACTTGAGGCCACTACAAGGCGAGGCCTCATGCTGCTCCCTGGGACCCACAGGCCCCCAGATTTCAGAGCAGGGGCCCCGCCGGGAGGGCCGGGGCGCGAGGTGGAGAGGACGGGCAGACGGAAAAGAACGAGACCGTAAGAAAAGAAAATTTTATTTCCAGTCTAAGGATGTATTACAAACAGCGTCAGATTCAAAAATGTAAAAGAGCGACAGACGTCTTCAGCCGACGGTGAAGGTACAGAGCCACGTATTTACAGGTGAGCTGTTTGCCCCCCGATGGGGGTGACTCCGGACAGCGCGGGACGGCGCCAACCGGAGCCTGGAGCGGCACAGGCCCCGCCTCTCGCAGGTGCACGAAGCCGCAGAGCGATGGGCAAACCAGGCAACGCAGCCGCACCCCATGCAGGCGAGCAGACAGACGCGGAGGGCGCCCACGCGCCCTCCGGATGCCAAGGGACGGGCCCCGGAGGCCCGAGCTCAGCCAGGGGGTGGACGAGCTTCCCCAGGGGCCCCCTGGCAAGCTGGCCCTGCCGGGCTAGCCGGTGGAAGGGACATCACCACCCCGCCCCCCCTGCTCCAGGGGCTGCGGCCGCGCCCCCCGGCCCAGCCCTCACCCCGGAGGCTGCAGGTTCAGGGAAAGGCTGGCGGGTGAGCCGTGGACACCCAGACCCTACAAGCCCCTGTACCTCCTGAGCCTCAGTTTCCTCCCCTGGTGGACGGGCCAGCAGTGGCGCTGCCTTGCAGAGGAGGGGCGGGGCGGGGCAGATCGGTAAAGCTCTCGCACGCACGACGTGCCGTGCTCCCGGCCCGGCAACCGGGGGTCTGCGGCGGCTGCAGGGGGACCTAACTTTTGTCGGGCGGGGTGACTGTGCACTGGAGGGGACGGATCTGAGGCGTGAGAGTGGCCGTCCAGCAGGCAGGCAGTGGCACAGGCCGGCGAGGGGCGCCCCCAGCCTTGCTCACCCCGAGGGCACGGCTTGAGCCACCTAGGACACAGCACCCTCCTGTGCCCCCAGCACCTGATCCTCGGGCTCTGGGACTCTGCCAGCCCCCGGCCTGCCCCGCTTTTCCAGAACGTACTTCCGGCCGCATCCCGGTCAGTCCCGTGGGCCCCCCCTGCAGGCCTCACGCCCAGAGAGGAGGCGGCTCTGGGGTTGTCGCCGCTGTGCCCTCCCCACCGCGCCACACAGCGGCTGGCTCCGCCAGCAGCACAAAGGGTGCCCCCTCCCCTCCTGTCGGGAGAGACGAACCAGCCCCCCGCAGCAGCGGGCCTGGGCCACGGCTCTCAGGGAGGGGGGTTTACCTTGAGTCCTCCACAGACGGGACAAGTGGAAAAGAAAGCCGGAGGAAGCCCCGCGTGGGGACTGCCTGCTTCCCAGGCCCCGCCGGGGGCCTCGCTGCCCGGGGCCTCCGCCGCCTGTCCCCGCCGCCTCACGCCCAGCCAGCCGGAGGGACACCCCGCGGACGCCTGGCCACCCAAGTCCCCGGCCCCTCCGTCGTCGGGGCTGCCTTGTGCGGTGGCGGTCTGGTCCCTGGCGTCCCGGCACAGGCTGCGTGGCGTGTCATAATGTGGCCGCAGGGCAGCGGGCACTTGGTACTCGGCCGTCCCCGGCGGGCAGGCGCACAGGCTGGGGTCGGGCACCCCGGCCGCGGGCGGCAGGCTGAGCGAGGACCCGAACTCGTCTCCCGCGCGCCACACGTCCAGGCTGCTGCCCGCGCAGGACGAGAAGCTGCCCGAGTAGGAGGAGTGGCTGCCCGTGGCGATGCCGCTGTCCGACGAGCTCTGGCGGCCGACCTCCTGCAGCTGCCGTGGCCGCAGGGGCTTGGGTGGCGGCCTCGAGGCGCCCGGCGCGGCCTCCCCGGGGGCCTGGGCGGCTGCCGGCCCCGGGCCCTCCTGCGACGTGCCGGCCGAGGACGAGGACTGCTCGGGCCACGCCGTGAGCCGGCTGCCGGCACTGACGTCCGAGTGGCTGGCCTCCGAGGACGAGCTGGACAGGCTGCGGTCGTCCCCTGAGACAGAGGGCAGGGGCGGGGCTGTCGAGGCTGCTCCGGGGCTCGGGGCCTGGGGGCGACGGCAGGCAGCACCCCCTCTCCGGGCTCCCCCTCTGCCCGGAGGCTCACGCGGGTCAGGCCGCTGCCCACAACAAGCCCCTCACCTCCTCCAGCCCCCTCTACAACCTGAGCCCTCCTCCCGCCCCCTTGGCCACCACCCTCCGGGAACCGACACGAGCCGCCGTAAGGTCGCTGCTCGGTACAGACTGAGACTCTGCCTCCGGGGGCAGGCCTGGACGGGAAGGGGAGGCCCCGGTCCTCCCGGTGCCCGGCATGGGACTGGCAGCAGTCAGAGAGGACAGACGGGCTCCCCACCCCCACCCCCACCCCCACCCCCAGGCAGGCCCCTGGCCGGCTGCCAGCCCCTTCTGTCTGTTTTTTCCGAAAACCAAGAGTCGCCGGGAGCTGAGAAGGGGCCCTTCTGTCTCAGCACGAATGGTAAAGCTGAGGCAGGAGAGGCCACGGCCTTGTCAGGCCACGTGGCTGGTGGCCGGCAGGGATTCAGACCCAGCTCTCACCGGCTCTCAGGCAGCACCACACCTCTGCTCAGGGCCCAGGCTGGCAGGTGGTATGTGTGGCATCACAAGCAAGGAACAAATGAGTGAGCACAGCAGAAGGAATGAACGAATGAGCACAGGGGAGGAACAAACAGGAGCCCAGAGGTCGACCCCTTCCCCGCGGCAGGTGCGGCCCACCTACCTCCGCTCCCCGGCCGGACCACATGGGAGAGGAGGCTGAGCCGCTTCTCCAGCTTCAGGGCCTCCAGGGCCTCCTGGGCCACTCGCTCCTCCGCGGTGGGGGTCCCCCCAGGGCTCGGGTCTGCGGCAGAGGGAGAGTCAGCAGAGACGCGGCTTCAGCCCCATCCCCACGGGACCCCCAGCCGCAGGCCACACGCTGTCCAGGACATCACGCGGGACCAGCACCGCCGGGGCCACGCTTGTGCTGATTCTGCCCTGAGGCCACAGCAGGGCCACAGGTGACCCCCAGGAGTCCCAGCTTCTCCCTACACCTACTCGCCAGCTACTGGACCCCAGTCTCAGGGCACCCGACCTGCCCCCTCCAGGCCCCCCGGCCACCAGCCTGTGTCCCTTGCCCGGAGCGGGCAGGCCCCTACAGGGGGCATGTGTCCTGGCAACGCCCGGGGCGGGGACGCCCGCGTGTCCTCCTGGCCACTTCCTGTCTGGCAGCCATTGGGGCAGCAAGACACTGGCATCAGACGGGCTCCCCGAGCCCCTCGTCCACGTCTGCAAAGTGGGACCGGGCCAGGAACGCGCAGGGTATACTCAGGGTGGGGCGGACCCTGCCCTCCCCTCCCGACTGTCAGCATGAGGAGGCCAGCCTCCCTGGGTCTTGGTGTCCACGTGGCTCCGACCGAGCAGGGTCAAGGCAAGAGGACCCTGGACAGCCCGGAGCCTGAGCTGCGGACACAGTGGAGACTGCATGTCAGGAGAGCCTGGTGATCGCGGGGCCTAGACAAAACTCCAGCCAGACGCACAGGGCAGACCCCACCGGTCCGTCCACACCGCCCGTCCGCACTGTCCTGTGCACACCTCACTGTCCACACCGCCCATCCACACTGTCCTGTCCACACCCTGCTGTCCACACTGCCCGTCCACACTGTCCTGTCTACACTATCCTGTCCACACCACTCATCCACACCTCGCTGTCCACGCCGCCCGTCCGCACTGTCCTGTCTACGCTATCCTGTCCACACCACGCGTCCACACCTCACTGTCCACACCGCCCGTCCGCACTGTCCTGTCCACACCCTGCTGTCCACACCGCCCGTCCACATCGCCCTTCCACACTGTCCTGTCCACACCCCATGTCCACAATGCCCATCCACAGTCCTGTCCACACCCGCCCATCCACATCCATCGTCTACGCCACACCTGTGGTTGCAAGGCAGGAGGGTGCCAGCAGAGGGCGCCACCACACCGTCCAGCGGAGCCCAGACTGTGGAGGTTCAGGCCACAGGAGCTACCCCCTGGGTCCCCAGCCCATCCCCGCTGGGCCTGTGTGGGGTGTGGAGGTGGGATGAGGGGCCGCACCCTGGCTGTGCTGCCCACACAAGGAGGCCACAGATGTGAGCTCACTGACCACGTGCTGCACGGCCAGGGGCTGTTGTCTCCCACCTGGACAGCGGGACAAGTGCCACCTCACGGGGCTGCGGGGAGCCCCGGCTGTCCTGTTTACGTGCCACCCGGTGTGGCCTCGGCGACCAGCCTCTGCCCCTCCCGCGGCAGCTGGGCCTCAGGCCTCCACACCGGCCCCGAGGGGAGGGCAGACCTTCCTCCAGTGGGAGAGAGGGGCCAGAACCTAGGGGTCCAGCCCTGCTCTGAGCCCCCCCAGTGCCTGGGGCAGCCTGGCCCTTCTGGGCTCCGGCTCCGCCCCGGCCCAGGGCTCGTGACGAATGCGCCCCAGCCACACACACACCCCCCCCCCCCCCCCCCGCCCCGTGAGACTCCGCACACCAGGCAACCTCACAAAGCAGCCTCCGCTCCAGCTCGGACCCCGCCCGTCCTGACCTCAACCTACAGCACCTACAGCCGTGTGGGGCCAGGCCCCCACCCCAGTCTGGCCCGGAAGGGCAGCGGGGATGCGAGCGGTCGCCCTGGGAGTCCGGCAGCGTGAGCCCTCACCGAGGTCAGCCCACCGGACCCGGCGTCCCCCCTCCGACCCAGGCCACCCTCCTACACGCACCTGGGAGAAGCGGCCGCAGCCCAAAGGGGCCCTTGGTCGGGGAGATGCCGCGGACGATGCAGTCGAACAGGAAGCTGATCTGCTCTCCCTCGGCTGAGGACAGGAAGAAGACTCCGGCCCCTGCAGGGTGGGGACAGACCCTGCTGGCAGCCGGGCCCAGTGGCCGCCAGGAGGGACGGCGCGGGAGCCTGGAGCAGACCCGCAAGACGGCCACGCGGGGAGGGAGAGCCCCTGCCGGGCCCCGGCCAACCGCGCCCCGTCCTTCAAACCCACACGGCGCGTCCGGGCGGCCCCGGGGAACCTCGCTGCCTCTGTGCGCCCGGTCCCCACTCTTTCTGCCAGCCTCCACGGGCCAGCAGGGAGAGCTGGGCTGCTTTGGGAGGATGTGGCCGCGGGAGGAAGCCCGTGAGGACGCCCCCGGTCGCCGCAGGGGCAGGCGACAGGGCCGCCTGGGGCAGGGTCCACATCCCAGAACGCAGCCAGGAGACCTCCGCCTCGGCAGGTGCCCCCGTCCCGCTCTCCCGACCCAGGGCTGCTCTGAGGGGGAGGAAGATGCGAGAGCTGGGCCCGCCCCACAATCGAGGCGGCCACCGCCGCTGTGGCCGGTGACACGTCCCCCCACCGCACAGGCCCCCTTCCCGGCCGTGTTCTGGGGCAGGAAACCGGGCCACGGCGTGAGGGCTGGGGCTGAGGTCTTGCCCACGGGGCCCCTGCCAGCAGAGGGCAGGCCGCGTGAGTCAGCACAGCCCACAGCCTAACCCCGCCAGGGTGAATGAAATCCCTCACCACCCGCCCAGTGAATGGGGACAGCGGGCCACGTGGACACTGGGCTGGTGTCACCGCACAGGAATCCCTCAGCCCCGCCCTCTGCCCGCCGCCCAAAGAAAGGCAGGCGTGCCCGTCCCTCGGCTACAGGCAGACCGGGGTGGGCAGGGGGATGCGTGGGCCGCCGGCCACCATCACGGCCTGCCTTCTCGGGCTCCCAGGGACGCAGTCCAGCCCCGACACGTGGCAGGGCCCCGGTGCCCCTCAGAGGCTGCACCAGGGCTGGGGGGGCGGGGTGGGCGGGCAGCGCCCTCCAGCTGTGGGCGCTCCATCCGTCCGACACCCCTGGACCAGGTGACACGCCTGCTTTAACCATGAGGAAACTGAGGCCCAGAGAGGCCGCCGGGCCACCAGGGCACGTGCCGGCACCACGGGGCCTCGGGCCGGACGGATGGGCCCCCGAGCCGGGCCTTGCCAGCCGCCGGCTCGCGCCCCGCCAGTGGCTGAGGGGCCGGGGAGAGGAAGGCCGGGCCGCCGGCACACAAAGGGCCGGGCCTCTAATCCCGAGCTTACAGTCAGCTGGCAGAGGTCACGGCACAGCCAGTCCCCCGACTATAAAAAACCACGTTACGAGGGGAGCGGAGCCGGCAGCCTTCCACCAGGCGTCTGCTGAGCGTCACGCTCCCCGAGGCGCAGCCGGTGAGGCCCGGGAGCCCGGCCGCTACCCCCACACACGCCAGCGAGCTGACGCCAGAGGTTCCCTGGGGACGGCACACGTCTCCCGCCCCCGAGGGAGGCGAGGCCTCCTGGACACAGCTCGCGGGGCGCGGACCGCTGGCTGGCGCTCGGGCTCCCCTCCCCCGCCCCAGGCTCTGGGACACCGGGAGCCCCCTGAAGTGGGCGGCACACCTCCCTGTCCCTCAACACCCCCGGCCCCCTGTAATGCCACCTCACCTGTCGGGACCCTGCGTACCTAACGTTGCCTTTCCGGACCCCTGACCCCAGATCGCTCACTCGGGGCCGCTTTCGGGGAGCACCTCCTCTGGGGCGTCCCCTGTGACACCCCCTTATCCGGGTGCCGTCCTGGCCGCCCAGCCTGGTGTCTTACAGGCAGGGAACACTTCCAAGGCACTGGGCCCCAGTGTCCAGCCCAGGGGACCCCCAGCACTGGGGTGGGGGTGGAAAGAGGGAAGAAGAGGCAAGCCGACCCCGCTCCCCCGACCCACGAAAGCGTTGCTTGAATCTCGTTTGCTTGCCTGTTTGCAGGGCCGGAGGACGTAGGGCCACTCTGCCGCCTGGTCACTACAGAGACAACCCCTGCTCCGCCTTCCGTCCCCATCCACAAAGCCCCACCCAAGGGTCCGTGTCCGCGACCATCCCGGGCCTTCCGGCCGGGGCCGCCCACCGAATGCCACTACCCGAGCGATCTGTCTGCCACACGGAGCAGGGACGAGCCACCCCACCCAGACCCCTGACCCACAGGGTCACCAGCAATGAAAGAACCACCGAGTTCTGGGGTGTCCCTTGCTCTGCAATAATCAACACAGGGAGACGGGGAGGAGAGTCTGCTGAGCGGGAGGCCAGCCCTTTGCTGTGGGCAGACGCTGCGGGCTCCAGGGGCCACAGGCAGACCTCACAGGCTTGGCAAATGCAATCACCCTCAGCCACGATCCCCAGTGGCGTGGGTGTTGCACCCCACGGAAAGGGTCGCCAGCTCCAAGGGGAAGAACACACGCTTTCATCCAAACGTGCCATGTTCCCACTTCTGTGGGCTGATGCCCGTTGGAAGTTAGTCCTCAGATGACCTCCCGTGGCCTGACTCTGCCAGCGGGTCGGTATCCCGGCTCCGCAGAGACAAGGACCACACGGTGAAGTCCCACTGGGGAGAGAGTGTTGAAAGCATCTGGAGGACTTCCGTGCGGAGAAGGTTCTAGAAAGCTCTGTCCAGGCAGCACCAGACCTGCCTGGAGTTAGACTTTCACCTGTGAGACACCCATGGCCTGTGGGTTTCCTAACAGAGTCAAACCTCTACTGATTAGAATTTCATTTTTCTCTGCCCTTGTTTTGGGAGGAAGGATCAAAGTTCAACTAAAGGAGTTCACTTGAAATCAAGTTGTAAATTTCACCCGGTCATCTTGCCCACTAGGAAGACTGTGATTAAAAACAAAACAAAAACGGGGCGCCTGGGTGGCTCAGTCGGTTAAGCGTCCGACTTCGGCTCAGGTCATGATCTCACGGTTCGTGGGTTTAAGCCCCGCGTCGGGCTCTGTGCTGACAGCTCAGAGCCTGTTTCAGATTCTGTGTCTCGCTCTCTCTCTGCCTCTCCCCTGCTCATGCTGTCTCTCTCTCTCTCTAAGATAAACATTTTTTAAAAATTTAAAACAAACAAAAAAGAAGAAAACGGGCATTGACGAGGCGGAGTGGGGGACCCGGAACCCCGTGCACCGCCAGCGGGAATGCACCCGTTTGGTGCAGCCCCTGCAGAAAACGGCGCGGAGGCGCCTCCGAAACTCAAACACAGAACCACCGTCCGGCCCAGCAATCCCACGTCTGGGGGCCCCAGAAGGAGCTGCAAGCAGGATGTGAAAGAGGCACCCGACCCCCACGTGCACAGCGGCATTAGTCGCAAGAGACAAGGGAGGAAGAAACCAGGAGTCCACCGACAGAGGAAGGCACACACACGGCGTGGTCCAGCCACACAGTGGGATGTCAGCCTCGAGGAGGGACCCCCTGCCACCTGCCACCGCGGGGATGGGCCTGGAGGTCACGATGCTCACGAAGGCACAGATACCGCGTGGTCCCACTGCCCCGAGGAGGAGCCAGGTCATCGAGACAAAGTGGACGGTGGGCGTCAGGGGCCGGGGGAGGGGACACGGGGGTTAGCGCTCACTGGGGCCAGTGTCAGCTGGGGAAGACAGAAGACTTCTGGGATGGAGGGTGGGGACGGCCGCATGACCCTGAATGTACCTGATGCCTCTGAGCTGTCCGCCTAACTATGGTTAAAATGGTAAATTCTGTGCTATGTATATTTTGCCCCAGTAAACAAACAGAACAAACCCCTCCTCCAGGAAGCAGGCTCTGTCCTGCCCGTGCCCGGGAGGCCCCCCGCACCCTCTTCACAGCCACCAGTGCAGGACGGAGCCCACACTGCAGGGCACTCAACGTCCTGGCAGCCACTCCCGCTAAGTGCCCGGCACGTGCCCCGATCACTGTGACAACCCGGCACACGCACATGCACACACACGCACACACGCGCACACACCCACGTGCACACGCACATGCACACGTGCACACCCACATGCACGCACACGCACACACCCACGTGCATACACGCGCACACACACGTGCACACACCCACGTGCACATGCACATGCACACGCACACACGCGTACACCCACATGCATGCACACGCACACACCCACGTGCATACATGAGCACACACACACGTGCACACACCCACGTGCACACGCACACACCCACGTGCACACGCACACACCCACACACACCCACGTGCATACATGTGCACACGCACACGCGCGCACACACCCACGTGCACACGCACATGCACACGTGCACACCCACATGCACGCACACGCACACACCCACGTGCATACACGCGCGCACACACGTGCACACACCCACGTGCACACGCACACGCACACACGCGCACACCCACATGCATGCACACGCACACATGCGCACACACGTGCACACACCCACGTGCACACGCACACACCCACGTGCACACGCACACACCCGCACACACCCACGTGCATACATGTGCACACACACATGCACACACGCGCACACACCCACGTGCACACACCCACGTGCATACATGTGCACACACGCACACACCCACGTGCACACGCACATGCACACACGCACACACGCCCACGTGCACACACCCACGTGCATACATGTGCACACACACATGCACACACACACGTGCACACGCACATGCACACACGCACACACCCACGTGCACACACACACGCATACTTGTCCCTGGGGCACAACAGCCCGGGCAGGACCCGGCACCACCCTGGGCAGAGTGTAGGGACATTGCCGGGTGAGCCGCGGCACTGGGCTCCGTCCCCGAGTAGGGGTGGCCTGTCTCCCTCGACGCCCAGCTTCCTGCGAGGTCCAGCTGAGGCCGCTCCTCGGTGACCCACCTTCCTCTCGGGCAGCCGGGCCACCCTGGCCCCATGGCCACACTGGGTACCCGGGCACTCCCGGCTCAGGTAAGAGGCTCCTCAGGGCAGGTCTGGGATCTTCCACTTCTCTGCGTCTCCCCGGGGCCAGCTGAGGGCTCTGTCCGTCAGCCCGTTCTCTTAAATGGTGTCCTGAGTGACCCAGCAGCCAGGAGGCCAGAGGCACCCTCCCAGCCTCCAGAGGCAGCCCCCGTGCCCCAGGTCCGGTGTTCAGGGCTGCTGTGGGAGGGCAGCGGAGGGCGTCGGCCAGCGTCCTCCCCATCCCTGCTGTGGGACACAGAGCTGAGCCGTGGGCCGGGAGCCTCGGGTGGAGACGCCAGCCCAGGCCCTGCTCTTTCCACGGAGCCCAGGGCCTCCCAGAGCCACGCCAAGGCTGGGAGACTCAGACCGACTCTCTGCCACCAGGAACATTGTGTCAACGGTGACCTGCTGACCCAGAGCCATCGGGGAAGGCGGGGCTGGTCCCATCGCCCCAGTCTATGCAGGGGGCCGGTCGGGCTTATCACAGGGATCTCCGCCTGAAAGAGCGGGACTCGGGGTCCCCTCTGGGGTGCTGGAATCTGTGCCCCACCCACAGCCGCCCTGGGGACCGGAAACGTCTCATACCTGTCTCATACGGGCTCTGAGTTCTCCCTGCCTGGCCACGTGCTCCCCAGCCCCAACCCCCACTTGGCTTGGAGAAGCCACCGAACACGTCCCCTCCTCTGCCCACATTCCTGGGCTCAGAGACCAGGGTTCCAGCCAGCTCTGCCGGGACCACCCGGCATTCAGACCAGCAGATGCCAGGGAGGCCGAGATGACTTATCAGCTGGACAGCACAGGTGCTTTGCAAGAGTTTCTCCCGGTTTAAGCCTTCGTCCTTTACTCGCTTAAAAGTCATTTAAAAATGCTCACTGTGCCCCAAGAGGCTGAAGCAGTGAGCTGGACCCAGAGAGCGGGGCAAACGAGCGGAGGAGGGGCAGCACAGACGGAGGCCACTCCCAGGACATGGGCGGGGTGTTCCTGAGGGTCACCGTCCACGACGTGCCTCTGCCACAGGCTCGGGGACCTTTCTGCCACCTGCTGAATTCCTCAGCTTCCAAGGACCCTGAGCCTTTGCAAATGCAGCTGGCTCACGTGGATGCGGAAGTGCCCTCGAGATGCCCTTGACGGGGGTGGGGGCCGCCAATGCAGGGGACAGAGACCTCCTCTGGGCCCCTCCTGGACACTTCCACCGGCCTTCAGGCCCAGCTCGCGTGCCCATCCCGGGCTCTGGGTGGCCCCCTTTCTCCCATTCCCTTTCACGCCCCTGAGCCCTAACCACACACCGTGGGCCGTCCCCAGAGACAGCGAGGCCACACTGGGAGACCCTGGACTCCCAGCCAACGAGCCCACTCCCATCTGACTCCGAACAGGCCACTGTCCACGTGCAGGCCACAGAGAGAAAATGCCCACCGGGAAGGTACCCAGAGCCGCACGGAGCCCCCACGTACCCGGCCTGATGCCCCCCTACGCCTACCAGGCCAGGACCCCACCTCCACACCCTCCAGGGTCCTGACCCCACCCCTGACAGTCATACCAAATGTCTCAGCTCTCTGAGAATTTCCTGCCCTCTGGAGAATGGTCTGTGGCCGAGGGCCAAGGGGGTGTGGTCCTGGAGGGCGCGGGGGCCGGGCTCGGGCTGCACCAGGGGAGGGAGACGACGTGAACTCCTTATACCCCAGACCTCCCAGGACCCCCCATGATTCCAGCCCAGCTCTCTGTCCTCCAGACTAAACGCGCCCAGGGCCACGGGCCTGTCGGGATCCAAATTCTAAGGCCTTCACATCACGGGTTGAATGGTGTCCCCAAAGGTCGGTTACACCCGAAAATGTGTCACTTGACCCTATTTGAAAAAACGGCCTTTGCAGGCATAAGCGAGGGAGGCGAGGCGAGGGCATCCTGGCTCGTCGGGTGGCCCTAAATCCGGTGACTTGTGTCCCATGGAGTCGGAAGACAAGGCCCCGGGAGACGGCCAAGTGACGACAGAGGAGAGACTGGAGTCACGTGGCCACAAGCCCAGGGCCTCCTGCGGCCTCCAGGGGCCGGAAGAGGCGGGAGGGAGGCTCCCTGGAGCCTCTGGAGGGAGCCAGCCGGGCCCACACCCTGACTTGGGACAGAACTGCGGGGGAACCGTTTCCGTTGCTCTGAGGCTCCGGTTTGGGATAATTCGGTCCGGCGACCCCGGGACACCGACTCACGCCCCGCCCTGGACCTGAACTACCCTCCCTCCCCCCGGGACGCCCGGGCCCGAGTGGCCTGGTGGTCTGAGCACACGTGCAGGGGTGCGCCGTCCCTCCACCCACAGCCCTGCATCGAGGACAGCGTAAAGCCCAGCTTACGTGGGCAGAGCCGCGAGAACTTGTCCCTGACAACAGAGCCGCACGCGACCTGTCCCCCCAGGCGTTTGGACGGCGGCCTCCGCAGAGCCGGGGGCAGCAGGGAAGCCTGAATCCCCAGCACGTCTGCGCTCCCGGGTCAGCGTCCCGCAGCGGGGCGGGCGTCCGGCCCGCCCGGGAACAGCATCAGGACGGCCCCAGAAGGGCTCCCACTGCATTGCCGGCAGCCCAGGGAAATCACAGCAGCCTCTGCCCACCAGAGCCAAGGCCCGACGTCTGGCGCTGTTGATCGGCAGGAGGGAGCCCACCCCGCTCTGAGGCCTCCGAGGGAAAACGTCAGTGCGTCCTATCACATGGCGGCTGGTCCTCCTGACCGGCCTCCCTGGGGGCACACGCCGGCACCACCCCCGGGCGGCGTGCACCCCGTCCTCAAAGCAGCCCCACATAACGCCCCCTCCTCCAGGGGAGACCCAGCGCACCGTGGCCCCCGGCTCTGACCACCCACACAGCTGGGTGAGGGTCCCCTGCCCCCCCGCCCCGCTCTAGACCCCAGAGCGCTGGGACCTCCACTGTGCCAGAACCAGGGGCCCCAAGGGCGCATCCAGCAGGGGGCACCAGCAGGTGTCTCACCCGTCCCCGATGCCGGCCCAGAGGAGGCTCCCCGGCAGCTGGGCCCACCCCGGGGCTGCAGGGGCCACCACCCAAACTGCCCCAGCCCGCGGACCCGCCACAGCCAGTGACGGACGCCCTGCTGCCCCGAGCGAGGGCTCCGGCCTCACCTGCTCGTTGGTCTTTGAGGCTGATGACTTTTCTCCTGGACACAGGGCCCCGCGGGCTGCCTGCCACACAGGGCCGGCCCCTACCTCGAGACCCACTGGGACACGGCCCCCCCTGCCCGCCCTTTGCAGAACGAGGGCCCAGCCGGCCGGCACGCACACGGCCTCAAGCACAGCCCCTCTACCGGAGGGATCCCGGCAGGACCCAGGTCCCAGAGCCCGGTGGACGCCACCCAAACCTGGCCGAACGCGTGTGCCAGACCCTGCTGTGAGCCCCTGTGGTCGTCACCCTCACGTGAGCCTGTGGGGTGGGGGGACTGGTGCCCCCTGTGGAGCACGCAAGGGAGCGGGCCCCAATCGCCGTCCGGGGGGGGTCCCAGGCTGAACGGAGATGGGGCACACAGCTCCCCCCGCCCCCAGCATACCCGGCGGCCCTCGGGGCTCTGAGGGGGGCGCATCTGTAACATCGGGACAGCTTTTCACCTGCCCCGCCCCCGGGCATGGTGTGTCCACGGGGCATCCTTGGTCCACACGTGTCCCGGCATACCCCCCCCACACACACACACATTCATTCTTCCCCCCTTTTTTTGTTTCTCACTCAGTCCGAACACCGTGACTTCAGGCACAAGGCCACGCGTCGTGACAGGCAGGCCTGGCTGCAGGGGTGCGGGTGGGCTGCAGCCGGAGGGGCCGTCCTCCCTCCTCGGTGGCCGCAGCGCTGAGCACCGGGCTGTGAGACACCTGGCCTCGCCCACCACGTTTCCCAGACGCCAGCCAAGCGAGCACACGGGTGGGGCGGGCGGCTCCAGGCCGAGGGTTTTGGGGTGAAGCCGAACTCCGAGCGGCCCCGCATACTTACAGTACCCACACCTGGTCCCGCCTTCGAAGATGAATCCGCTGGGCACAGCCCCGTAGCGCCGGAGGTCAGACAGCTTCCACTGCCCCGTGACAGCCGGAGGGATGTCCCTGGCCAGGACGAGGACGTCGTTGCAGAGGTGAAGGGTGGCGGGGCCGCTCTCCAGCTTGGTGCCTGGAGCCACCGTCACGTGGAACCTGTGCACTGAGCGCAGGGCAGGGGCGAGAGGGCATGGCTGGGAGCAGAGGCCCGGCAGAGGGGGCAGCTCCCAGGCGTCCGTCCTGAAGGCGGGATGCCCTCAGCTCCCGGCCCGGGCACCCGTCACCACCTCTGTTTGGAGCCAGGCAGGCCCTCGGGGGGGGGGGGGGCTGCCCTGCCCATGCCACTCTCCCCCCACCCCCGTCCTCACAAGCCGGACTCGGCCTCAGCCGGCTCCCGAGAGAGCCCCCTCCTCGGGCCCCCAATGCTCAGCGGCAGAGGCCAGTGAAACTGTAACGATTATTTTAAGCAAATAAAAATTAACGCAAAAGTCCGTGAGGAGCCAAGTATCAAAGGTTTGAATAAAGACGAGGCTGCTCAGGGTTTCGGGGTTGGGTCAGGAAGGAAGGGGAAGGGCCGTGCAGGCTTGCAACCTGTCCTCCCCCCAGATGTTGGTACTGCGTTCATCACGGGCTCGTGCGAGATCTTGACGTTTCTAAAGGCTGTGCTCCTTGGCGTCCGCTGTGAGGGCCGCCCGCCCTCATCCGGGCCCTCCTCTGGGCCCGGCCTGGCCACCCCGCCTCCCTGGCTCAGGCGCCCCCAGCGGGGTGCAGCGGGACGCTGACTGTGGCCTCGCTCCCCCAGAACCTGGCTCCGGGCAGGGGAGGGGCCGAACGTCAGGCCTGTGTGGAAGCTCCCTCTGCTTGGCCAGCGCCCGCTCGGGGTAACGGCTCTAGTTCTGATGGGATCGAGTCAGGAGCTCGGAAGGTCCCGGGGCCCCGGCTGCTCCCCCCCCCCCCACGCCCCTCCCCTCACAGGCCCCGAGCGCGACCACAGGCCCCAAGCGCAGAGCCTGGTGGGGGTGGGGGGGGCTGGTGCTCGGCAAACCCTCCCGCATCGCACCCTGGAGTCGCATCGCGGCCCCTGCGGCCTGTGGATGAGGGCCCCGCGGGACGCGGGGTCTGTCGCCCTGGCCTCACTCACCCTCACCGAGCGCGTAGCGGATCCGGGCGTCCCAGGCGCACATGGCCTCGCGGCTGTCGAAGCCCAGCATGACGGCCTGGGACAGGCAGACGATGGCCAGCGTGTGGGCCAGGCCCTCGTAGGGCAGGCCGGGCTCCAGGCCGCAGATGTCCTCCAGCATCAGGCTGCTGCGCTCCCGCAGGCCCTTGGCTCGCTCAGACTTGTCCTTGTAGGCCAGCATCAGGAGGCAGTCTGCGAGGGCGCCGGACGAGGCACGGTGGGCCGGCAACACCACGCCCCAAGCCCCCGGCGTCCCCCGCCCGGAGAGTCCCGGCTTTGAGGTACGACCCCAAGCGAGCCCCCCAGCCGCCCTGAGGAGGCACAGTCTCTTCATCTTCCAGGGGCGTCGCCCACCCTGCACGGCCCACGGGCCACAGGGGCAGGAGTGGGCCCGGGACATTGGGCCCGGCCCCATCCCCCACCCTGCCCCAGGCTCCGGGACCCACAGGGGCCACCCTCAGGGGCCGCCGGGCCCACGGGAGCTGTGGCCCGAGGCCCGCGGGGACGGGCCCCCTTCCCGTGCACCTCCTGGGTCTCTCGTCCTCCGGGGGGTGTCGGGGAGGAAGCCACTGCCCCCTCGGGCCCACTGCCGGACCCCACGCCAGCCCGCCCGCAGGACTGGCAGGTGCCACGCCTCGGTCCTAGAGTCCCCGTTTTCCCTCAGCATCATGGTCGCCGGCCCCGTCATCCCAGCGGGACAGCAAGCCAGAGCCGCTGAGGCCGCACGCGGCCCCGGGCGCGGCCCCCACGCCGTCCACCTGCACCAGTCCAGGCACGCCACAGAGGATCAGATGGCCCTGGGCCCCCGCGGGCCTGCCTAACGGGGCGTCCCCACCTGTCTGGGCCCCGGCCACCCGTTCGTCTGTGAGGGTGGGGGGCTCGGGGGCCCGACGTGACGCCGAGGCACCTTTCAGTGTGAGACGCCCCAAATCCCACGAGAAAGCTGGAGGAATCAGGCCCCTGGCGAGAGCCGGAGAGGGTGGGGGAGGAAGCCGTGGGGACCTGCGGAAGGGGTGCGGTGACGTTCCCACTCTGGCCTCTGAGAGCAGGCCCCCCCCAACCCACGTGACCACCAAATCCCGCAAGGACTCGACGCACACAGATCATTGAAGCCGAATCGGGGACAAGTCACGGTTGTGAGCCACGTGCTTCCTGCCGTGCGAGGCCCGGCAAACCACAGCAACGGCCCCTCCGAGGGCCCACGGGGGTCCACAGACCTCCCTGGTCAGGGCCAGAGGGCAGCGCCAGCCCCCGACGCACCTCTGTCCTTGCGGCATGAAGTGGCCGCAAAGTCGGGGGGACCGCGAGCCGGCTGCCCGTCCCGCTCGCAAACCCGTCCTTCGTGTCTGAGACGCTCACATCAGGAAAAAGCAAACACGTTCCCGTTTTGAGGGGGAAAAGCCCAGAAGCCACAGAAACCCACGTGCTCCCCCGAGCCTTCCGGTGTGTGTTCTCTCCCAGGACCAGCCCGGGAAGAGGCTGTGGCTTCGGCCCACTCCCTTTGGAAGCTCACAGCCGGGCCACAGAGAAATAAGGCACATGGGCTGCAAAGGACACATCCCCTCACGTGTCACCAGAGAAGTCAGGCCCGGGAGCCAAGAAAAAGCCCGGGTAAGGGCCTCCGCACAGGACAAAGGGAGCCAGGGAGGGCTGCAGGGAGGAGGTAGCACATGTCAGGACAGCCCCGCCACCCGGCCCCCCACAGCCCCGCACACAGCGACAAACAGCTGCCACCCGGTCCCTGCAGCAGGCTCTGCGGTCCCTCACAGCACTTTTTCTAGCCAGGTCTGTGCCTTGTCCGTTTGCTGTCCCCACTCCCACCAGCCCCGCGGGTGGGCTCTTGAAGGCAGGCCCCCTTCCGCTTGTGCACAGTGACATCCCCAGTGCCCCTCATGAGGACGGTGCGGGGTGATCTGTCAAACAAAAGACTGTCACTTTAGGCCCGGCCCGACCTGCACGGCAGAGCGAGACTGTCACCTCCTTTGTTCTAGGAGTTATGCTCCCAGGAATATAGCCACAAGGAAGGGTCAGCACACCTTCCTGTAAAGAGCCAGACAGTAACTGTTTGGCTTCATGGGCCACACAAGGTCCGTCGCGGCGGCCCGACTGTGAGGACAGCAGAGTAACACGCGAGTGAGTGGCCGTGTTCCGATACAACTTTACTACAAGCGGCCCGCCGTGGCTCGGGGCTGCGGTTGGCCGACTCCGGGGCTAGAGTCGAGTCGGCTACAAGGGCCACGCCCTCCGGCTGCCTCCCGCGGCCGGGCGGGCGCCCCCATCCCAGACCTGCGCACCCGTGGGACGGGTTTTGGGGGCCCGCGTGTGAGCGCCACACGCGTCCCCGAGCCTGTCCAATCTCCTCGGGCCTGAGCAGCCGCCATCCCGTCCCGTACGGACACAACCGCGGGCACCCTCGCCCATCCGCCGGGGGCCGATCAGGCCCCGGAAGACGCGTCCACGCCTGACCCCAGAGCGTGGGAGCACCACCTTATTGGTCAAGTTAAGGACCTCCAGGTGAGGTGGTCCCGGGTCGTCCGGGGGAGCCCAGATCTAACCGCGAGCGTCCTCACAAGGCACAGGCCAGAGGACAGACGCAGAGAGGAGGAGGCCACGTGAGGACAGTCGCAAAGTGATGGGGCCGCAGGCGGAGCGCCTCAGCCGCCAGGAGCTGGAAGAGGCGGGCGGGAGCCTCCCCAGGGCCTTCCGCGAGGAACGTGGCCCTGCCGACACCTTGATTTTGGACCCCCAGCCCCGGGGACCGTGAGAGAGCGGGTGTCTGCAGCCCAGGAACCTGGGACGTCCTCCAAGTCACTTGTCGCGTTTCTAAACGTGGACGGAGAGGCCGGGCACGGCCACGGCCACGGCCTGGGCTCGGCCGGAGCAGCTCGGGTCCACCCCATGCTCGGTGCTCCGAGCCCCCCGGCAGCTCGGCTGGGACCGTGGGGAGGGGGCTGGGTGGACGCAGTGACTGTGCGGCCCATGGGGCCCTGCGACTGCAGCTGCTCCCGCCACGTCCCCGCCACGTCCCCGCCACGTCCCCGCCACGTCCCCGGGGGCAATGAGTTGTTCTTATTTTTAAAGCCCGCCCCGGGGGGGAGTGCACCAGAGGAACAGAAATTCTCCCTTCCTGCCCGTGACAAAGCAGGGTCGGCCGGGGTGGGGGGGGCACTGACACTGCCTGCACCCCGCAGACACAGGGCTGAGGAACGCACGCCCCCCGCCAGACAGCCCCACGGGGCACCCCACGGCCGCGCCCCTCACAGGAAGCCCAGAGGGACGGGTCCTGCGGTGAGGCCTCCGGGTCAGCGGCCCAGGGAGCACACCGGGCCACCCAGTGGAAGGGCCTCCATCCAGCTCCTGTCCACGCGGGCCGGGTGCACCCTGCTCACAGCAGGAGGGCCGAAGGGTCTCTGTGACGTGGCTCCAGGCGCGGGAGACAGAGCCGTCCACGAGCCCGGAGAGGGCGTGGCCCAGGGCAGCGGGCGCCTCCCTGGAGCATGTGGGGCCATCACGGTGAAAGGAGGCAGAGGAGGCAAGGAGGTAAACCAAGGCACCGAGGGCTGACAGGCGCACACACACGTGCACTCACCCACACAACACGCACGGACATCCACGCGCGCACACACTTACACGCACACCTCCACATGACTGCTGTGGCCGCCGGGCCCCTCCCTGTGCACGGCTTCCGGGGTGGGAGGCTGGCTGACCCCGTCCACGGCTGTCGACGCACCCCCAGCGCTCAGAGCCCCCGCTTTCCGCCCGCGGGATGGACGCCACCCACCGGGCCCAGGCCAGGTGCTAACACGGCCTCGCCACCCTGCCGGCGAGCTCAGGGTGGCCTGGCAGGGGACCTCAGCGCGGGCCTGGGACAGCCCCACAGCATCACTCGGCACTGGGGAGATGGCTCGCCCTGGGTCCGCCCCTGTCCTCCAGGAACTTCCGCCTTGCCGGGACCCCTCAGGGCCTTCCCACACCTCCCACCCTGCGCCACAGGCTGGTGCGTCTCCCCAGAAGCCCTCGGCCCAGTTCATTGTGCTTGTGAGCAGACAGGGGACCCGGGGGACAGAGCCCAGCCCTCACAGAGCTGACACCCAAGAGGGGACAGGGTCAAAGGAGGCCACCATGGGAAGTACCGTTGAGGGGACGGCAGTGGCTGCGGGGGCCCCAACGCGGGGCCGAGACTCTCCCAGAGGGCACAACAAAAATGACTCCCAAGTGATGCAAGGAGCCAGTGCAGCAGCCCTGCAGGGATCAGTGCTGTGCTACAGGGAACAGCCAGTGCAAAGGCCCAGAGGTAGGAACGCAGAGGGCCTGCGGGCAGGAGAGGGAGGGAAGAGGGGCCCACGCTGTCTGCTGGTCAGGAGGGCCTGGTGAGCCCTGGGGGCTGTAGGCAATGGGGGCTCAGCCTGGCTGCGCCCGGAGAAGACGCCTGGGGCGAGAGCAGAAGCCTCCAGGCTCCTGCGGCTGGTCAGGCAAGAGGTGCCATTGGCCCAGGCTGGGCGGGGAGAGGGGGCCAGGGGCAGGCTCTGCACTAACCATGATGACAGCCTGACGGGACCTTCCCCACAGGACTTCTCCGGGGGCAGGAAGAGCAGGCATCACACTGGATTGGGGGCGGGCAGGGGACGCCCTGGGAGGGGGCTGCGGGGGCGGGGCTTGGGCCACTCCGTCCTGGACACGTGAGCTGGAGAGGCCCATCGGACACCGCACACGCAGGCGGCTGGACGTGGGCGTCTGGAGATGTAAAAATAACCGTGGGGTCATGAGCCCTCAGATGCGCTTGCGGCCAGGGCTGGAGAGCCTCGGGGAGGGCCGGCTGGGGACAGGCAAACCTCCGGGCCTCCAGGCTCAGGGAGAGGCCGGCCCAGAGGGTGGAGACGGACGCGGACGCCCACGAGACGCGGCAGAAGCGGCTGCTGCATTCGGCCCTCGTGTCACGGTGACCTTGACACGGTGCCTTCAGCACAGCAGCTGGAAGAGCCCAAGGGGACCCCTGCTGAGGGGGCAGCAGCCTGGGGGCAGCTGGGAGCAGCCGGGAATGGGGCCGAAGCCGGGAGGGCCCTCGCTGAGCCTCAGGCGCAGGATGGAGTGTGGGCCCAGCCCGTCTGGGATCCGACCCAGGAAGGAAACAGTTCACGGTGCCGGAGGGGGTGGGGGGGGGGGGCGTGCAGGTCTGTGTGGCTCACAAGGACGGGCCGCCCAGAGAGCACAGGCATCAGCGGGGACACGCAGGCTGTGGGTGCTCAGCCCTCCCGCCCGGTGGGCCACCCAGGCGCCGTCAGCCGGGAGCGCGGGGCGGCACTGAGATCTGAGCTCGGGGTTCCCTAACTCCCGGTCCTGAACCCGGGGCTGTGGGGACCCCAGGCCCCTTCTTCGATGTCCCCACGGGGACAGGAAGGCTGGCCACCACTCACACTCCGTCCTGGGCTGCCTGTCCGGCCTGGGACTGAGCCCATTCCCGTGGGACACAGACCCTCCCCGTCACCAGCACCTGGTGCCTGGCCCACCTCAGAGAAGCTGCCAGCTGCACGGGCCACGCGCCGAGGCCCCGCTCCCGGTGAGTCTGCGTGGCCCCGGGTGTTGCCACGGCAGCTGGGCTCACAGCCCCCACCAGGCTGCCTCTGGCTGGCGATGCGGGGTCCTTGCCATCCAGGACTGCGGGCAGGGATGGGGGTGGGGGGGGCCATCCTGGGTTCAGGGACACGAGGTGACAGATGCGCGGCCCAGAGGGGCGGGAGGGAGCCTACCTTCCATTGCCCCTAATCCCCTCCCACCCTGCGGGGGCTCAGGGGCTCTCCAACGCAAGGCCCCGCCTGGGGTGTCCTGCCCTCTCTCCTCCCACGGCCCCCCTCAAATCCAGAGCTGGCTCCTCTGCGGGAGGCTCCTCCCTCCCCACATCCTGAGGTGCTCTCCGCACCGGCCCCGCACTTCCTACCGCTCCTATGCACGTGGGAGAGCCCAGGCAAGGCACCATGGACACCAGGTCCTACAGACCCAGATTCTGGGTGCCGGGGACCCCTGCACACTCCGCGTGTGCAGAAGGACCCTCCCTCCTCAGGCAGACCCACGCCAGGCTCCAGCAGGAAGCTCTCTTGGATCCGGAGGTAAAATCCACCACCAGGGGCTGCAAATCACACCCTCCCACGTGAGAGAGGGAGGAAGGCCACAGAGACCACCGGTGGGGCTGCTCCTCAGGTGGGGCCGTGCAGGCCCCCCCTGCTCCTCCCCCATCCCACCAAGCAACCTGCCGCCAGCCCCCCACAGCCACGAGCCTCTTCAACGTTTCCGAGGGCCTCTGCCCCGCTGCCCTCAGCCCGGGCCTGCCTCTCCATTCCCTGCCTTCCAGGGGCCACTCGGTGTCCCCACCCCTATGCCTCCTCTACCGGGCCTCCCTGGAGCTTCCCCTGGACAAGACCCCCGGGGCACCAGGCACAGGGTCTTTGCGTGAAGAACTGACTGGCTGAACGAGCCGTCAGTCAAGCCCGGGACCCCTTGGAGGGGAAGCTGAGGCCCAGGCAGGAAGAGGGTGTCCAGGACCAAAATCAGGCCCTCGGACTGCAACTGTGGGCAGGCGCAGGGCAGGGAAGGGGGAGGGGACCCGGGAGGGGGGACCAGGGAGGGCGCCCAGCCCCCACCCCCTTCCAGGGAAATGGCAGACACCCCAGGCGGCCCGGAAGACATTCCAGCAGTCCCACATGGGGGAGGCAGCGTGCACTCACACCCCCAGCACCCCACACAGACCCCAGGGTGCTTGGGTCCGCTCCAGGGCACCTGTCTCCCCAGACAGCTGCAGCCACACGGCTGCCGATCCTCCCGAACGCACAAGAATGAGAAGCCCAAGTTCGGGGCTCTCGCGCGGGCCTGGCCTTCCCCGCCCCCCCACCCCCCGCCCCCAGAGCTGCTCCCCCCAGCCCGGGCAGACTTTTCTTTTCTCGGGCACAGAGGCAACACAGTTCCCACCTGGTGGCCCAGCCTCTGCCCACCTGGGGAAGGTGGGAGCGCCCCCGGGTCAGCGCGGCCGGCAGTGTCCACGCTGGGTTCCGCGGCACCACTCGCCCCCCTTCCCTCAGGGCGCACAAAGCCGGCCCCTCCCCCCGGGGCTCCCTGCTGCGTGTTGGGGGAGGGGAGAGCACGCCCGCACCGGCACTCGTGACCCCTCCAGCCTCCGCCGCCCCGCAGGCCCCTCCCGGGGAGGTGCGGGCGCCGGCGGGTCCCGGCGTCGGGCAGGAGCAGGCCGAGGCGGCGGCGCTCTCCGGTTACAGCCCGCGCGGCGCCGCCGGCTATTTCGGGCGAGCTGGCCGCGCTCCGGGCCGGCGCCCGAGGCCGCGGCGCCCCGCGTCAGCCCCGCGCCCCGCGCCCGCGCCCCGCGCCCCGCTCACCTGCCACCGGCGACGGCTTGCGCAGCACCAGCCACCTAGTCTTCCACTGCGGGGACAGAGGGAGCGTAAGCGGCCGCCGCGCCCCGCGCCCGCCCCGCGCCCGCCGCGCGCCCCGACCTTCTTGCCGTCCCGCAGCTTGACCTGGCCCTCCACCAGCGCCGCCTCGGTCATCTTCTGTCATGGTTCCCGCGGCGCCCGCCGCGCCTCTCCCCGCCGCCCCGCGGCCGCCCGGCCCAGGGTCACTTTCAAAATAGCTCCGGGCGGGCCGAGCGCAGGGCGGCGGGGGCGGGCCGGCGGGGGCGGGGCGCGGGCGGGGCGCCGGTCTCCCCCTGCGCCGCCGGCCCCGCGGGGCACCTGCGGCCACCTGCGGCCCCGCCCTCCGGAACCCGGCCGCGTGGGTCGGACGCCGCGCCCCCACCGCCCGGATGGGGGCGCGGGGTGGGGAGGGGGGGGTGGGGGCGGCTTCTCGTCCAAAAGCAGAGGCCGCGACCTGGCAACCGGAGACACGTTCACGGGGCGTCTTCCCCCCACCTGGCTTCTCCCTCCGGCACCTGCCCCTCCCACCGCCCTAGGGCTGTCACCAGACACCCCTGACAACCCACTGACCTGGGACGACTGGGGCCTAGGAGGCCGCCTCGCCCCCAGCCCTCCAGCCCCCTCGCCTCTCCCAGGCAGGGTAGTGGAGGGGGAGTCCATTCAAGCCCCCTGGCGGCATGGACCCCAGTGCAGGTGGGACTGCTGGATTGCTGGGGGGGCAGGGGGGGTCCGGGTCTCTGTGCGTGGTCTCCCCCACACCCGGCTCTACTGCTCGGTGGGAGACCCACCAGGAGCCCCCTTCACAGCAGGAGGTGGGGGGCTCTGAGCTTCTGGATTTTTCCTCCTCCACCCTGTAAACCCTGTCCAGCTGCCCCTGGTTCTTCCAGAGCCCAGGGAGTTTGGGGGACTCGGCAGGCCTACACTTTGGACATCTGCCCCCATTTCTAAGATGGCTTCCAATGCCCATGCCTCCAGGAGCATCACAGGATGAGGGGGACAGCAGCAGAGGGGACGGGGCAGTGCCCTGGGAAAGCAAGGAAACGCAGAGTGTTCCCAGCCTCAGGGAGTTTTATGTTCTGGCAGGGAGAGTGGGGAGGAATAAACACTGTTCCGTTGACTCCGATCGGCACGGGCAGGGAGGCCGGCGTTTGTGGGGCATGTATGCGAGCCTTCGCCCTGTGCAGGCCCTTCGGGCTAGGGCCTCTCACTGAGGGGGATCTAATGTCAGAGCGGTGTGCAGGGGGTCTCATGGCCAGGACTGAGCCGGTCAGCAGAGTCTGTAGCCGAGGGGGGAGTGGCAGGGAGGGCCTGGCAAGCCCTGGTTCGGAGTCCCCACTGAGCAGCCGCCATGCCGGGTGCAGAGAGCCAGGCTCACCCCCTTTGGGCACACGCTCCCGCTGCCCCTGGGGACCTGACAGGGTGGGTCCCCAGTGGGCCACGGGCTCGAATGTGGTGCCGGGGTGCCGTCTGGCTGGGGCCTGATGTGCAGCAGGGTCACACCAGGCCCCGAAGCGGCTCTGTTTCTCCCACGTCCCCCGGCTCCCCCACCCCCACATCACCTGTGCAGCCAGCAGCCGCCCTCTGTGGAGCAGTTGCCTAGCCACAGAGCCCCATTCATGCCCCCACACATCTCAGGCCCCCAGGGGCCGGCGTGGGACAGCCGGCGTGGAGCCGGATGGCGGCTGGGGGCTGTGGCCAGCAACACATCCGCCGCCCCAGGCGCCTGGCACTCGGTCATCCCTGCAGGGAGGGGCAGGGCCCTGCTGCATTCCCAAGCGCTGGCCGAGACCCAGGCTCCTGCCATGCCTGGCAGCTGCACCTGCTCCCGCACCGGCCGGAAAATGCGGGCTGGAGCAGGACAGACAGCCTCCTCCCCTCCACGTGGCCGCCGGGGCTGCAGAAGGGGGGAGAGCTTCCTGCCCGGCTCCTACTCCCAGACTTCGGGCCTCTCTGCTCCTCCGTCCCTGCTGTGGTCCACATGTTTGTGTCCCCCCAGATTCACGTGTTGAAGATCAAACCCCCGCTCGGTGGGATGGAGTTAGGAGGTCGGGCCTTTGGGACACGATTAGGTCATGAGGGTAGAGCTCCCATGACCCAATTACAGATGGTTCGACTTAGGATTTTTCAACTCCAGGACAGGGAGAAAGCAATCCACATCCCGTAGAAGCTGTACTTCAGATTCTGACTTTGGATCTTTTCCCAGGCCAGCGGTCTGTGAGGCACAGTCTGTAAGGCCCGAGGCCCCTGGCCAGCTGCTCCCGGCCAGCCACCCAGTCACCGGGGGAACAATCGGTGCACTGACAACCGTCTACACCCACAGAACCCTTTTCGCTTTCAATGAGACACGTGAGATGGTCGACACTGTTATAAAACAGACTTTGTGCTGGATGATTTTGCCCCACTGTGGGCTGATGTGAGTGTCCTGGGACAGGCAGGCCAGGCTGAGCCACCACGTTCGCTAGGGAGACGTATTCAGTGCGTTTTGGACTTCTAGTATTTCCACGGTAAGCTCATCGTAAGTTGGGGAAGATCTGTAGTGTCCTTATAGTGTCCTTGTAAGAAGAGACGCAAGGAGATGGTCTCTCCCCGCTGTGTGAGCGCATAGCAAGGTGGCCCTCCGCGGCCAGCAAGCGGCTCTTGCCAGAACCCGACACTGCCTGTGCCCTCATCTCAGACTCCTGGCCTCAGCACTGTGAGAAACAGCCCCCTGGCCTGCGGCATTCTGGTACAGCGGTCCAAGGGGACTGAGACAGTTTCTTCAGCTGCTCCAGCCCCGGTTGCTGGGTGAAACTGACTCTGGCCGCTGGAGCAGGAAGGAATTTGCTGGAAGAATGTCAGGCCTCTAGTAGAACCCAGGGGAGGCTGGAGAGCCAGCAGGAGCTTTGGGAGGCAGGGCGGTAGGGAAGCACAGCCACGTTCCTAACACCAGATGCCGCCCCGGCCCAGCACCACCACACAGCTGGACTCACGGCCACGGGGCATGGCTGGCCCCTCCCAAGAACCCCATGGCCGCTAGTGACGTTAATGACGTGTGGTCATCCCTGACTGACCACACGGCCGGGGGTGCTGCTGCTGGACATCACGGCCAGGGACGCTGCCACTGCCACTGCCACAGACTTGGGCCACAGGACCTGGCCCCAGACACCGCACCTGCCACTCACTCACCACCCAAAGGAACTTTAACCGTCACGTGACCTCTGGTCTCCGTTTCCTCTTCTTGCCTCATATTATGATGATGAGCCCCTACGTGAGACAGTGTGTGTGAGGGTCTTTGAAAATGATCACGGGTTCACAAACACACAGCGACGATCGGGACCAGGGCCGGGCTGCCTCATCTGGGATCTCCAGGGGCTCGGAACCGCCTGACAGGGGCAAACACCGTGCCCTGTGTCTACCCTTCCCCTGCGGATAGGTGGGGCTGTACGAAGGGGTCCTGGCCAGTGGAGTCCGGGCAGAAGAGATGAGCCCCACTTCCAGGCCCAGCTGAGGGCACCTGGCACCATCTCCCACACTCTACATTCACCCCACAATGAGGGGGTGTGACATGGCTGAATCATGTCCCCCAAAACACTTGGGTTGAAGCCCGAACCCCCCACGTGGCTGTATTTGGAGATACGGTCTTTACGGAAGCAGTTAAGGTTAAATGAGATCATAAGGGTGGGGTCCCAATCCCACAGGACTGTGGCCTTCCCAGCAGAGGGAGAGACACAGCAATGTCCCCTCTCTCAGAGCACGCGCAGAGCGGGAAGGTGGCCTCTGCAGCCTGGAAGGGAAGCCTCACTAGAAACCGGCCCTGACGGACCTTGATCTAGGACTTCAGCCTCCAGAACTGTGAGAAGTAAGTTCCTGTTGTCTAAGCCCTACCTAGCTGGTGGCAGTCTGAGCTGGGACAGACAATGTGGGAGATCGTTTGAACAAATGGCTGCAGTGACTCCTCCCGCCACACCCGCACCCTGGAAGTGTGACCGTATACGTCCTCCCACTGAGGTTGGAATCTGTCTGTCCACCTGGAATATGGCTGGCTTCGACAAATGAAGCACAATGGAAATGCTCACATCCGCTCCTCTTTCTTTTGGAGCCCAGCCTCCACCACGCGAACAAGTCCAGGCTGACCCACTGGATGAGGAGCGACATGTGGCCTAGTCACCCCATGGCAGGAGCCAACAGCCAGGTGACTCCCAGAAGCAGAATAGCCCAAGACTCACTGATGCCTCCAGCTGTGAGAATGAGGCAGCCCCCGCCCAGAGAACCGGCCAGCCCCGCCCATGCCAGGTTGCCAGCCCCGCCCAGAGAACCAGCCAGCTCCGCCCACACCAACCCCACCCAGAGAGCCACCCAGCCCCTCCCAGAAAACTGGTCAGCCCCGCCCAGAAAACTGGTCAGCCCCACCCAGAGAACCGGCCAGCCCCGCCCACGCCAGGTGGCCAGCCCCGCCCATGCCAAGTGGCCAGTTCCGCCCAGAGAACAAGCTAGCTCTGCCCACACCAACCCCGCCCAGAGAGCCACCCAGCCCCTCCCAGAAAACTGGTCAGCCCCGCCCGGAAAACTGGTCAGCCCCACCCAGAGAACCGGCCAGCCCCGCCCACGCCAGGTGGCCAGCCCCGCCCATGCCAAGCGGCCAGTCCCGCCCAGAGAACAAGCTAGCTCCGCCCACACCAACCCCGCCCAGAGAGCCACCCAGCCCCTCCCAGAAAACTGGTCAGCCCCGCCCAGAAAACTGGTCAGCCCCACCCAGAGAACCGGCCAGCCCCGCCCACGCCAGGTGGCCAGCCCCGCCCATGCCAAGTGGCCAGTTCCGCCCAGAGAACCAGCTAGCTCCGCCCACACCAGCCCCGCCCAGAGAACCAGCCAGCCCCTCCTAGAAAACTGGTCAGCCCCGCCCAGAGTACCGGCCAGCCCCGCCCACGCCAAGTTACCAGCCCACAGAATGGTGAGCTCAGTACATGACTGTCGGATCAGGACCCTGAGTTTCGAGGTTAGTGGTGACACAGAAAAAGTGTCTGGGGGTGGACTCCAAGCCTCACCGGACACCGGAAGCTCCAGATACAAGGAGGCTGGATCCCTGAGTCACCACCCAGGCAGGGTGCCAGCCACCTTCAAGCTGAGTGAGGTTCCAACAGACAGCAAGCAAGGTAGGAGACAGGGAGGAGCCCCACGTCGGGGAGAAGCCCGACGTCCTAAAAGCCACCAGAGGATGGAGGGTCCTTATGAAAGAACAATTGATGTAAAGCAGATTTCTCGACCTCAGCGCGGGAGGCCAGGAGGCAGCTGACGCAAAGGGTGGGCTCTGGTCCGTCTGAATTAAGTGACTGGGGACACCGTCAGCAAGTCCACGGCAACAAATGTGACAATTTAGACAGACAGTTTCATAAAAGCAGCCTCCCATAACTGGTGCAAGAAAAAACAGAATCCTCAGGGCAGCAACTACTGACATACTGAACCAGCAGTAAAGAAAACTCTGGACCCAGGGAATTTTATACAGGATTCTACCAAACTTTCAAAGATAGATCATTCCAGAGTCCTCCAGGGAACGATAAAAGAAGGGATACTCCTGGGGCGCCTGGGTGGCGCAGTCGGTTAAGCGTCCGACTTCAGCCAGGTCACGATCTCGCGGTCCGTGAGTTCGAGCCCCGCGTCAGGCTCTGGGCTGATGGCTCGGAGCCTGGAGCCTGTTTCCGATTCTGTATCTCCCTCTCTCTCTGCCCCTCCCCCGTTCATGCTCTGTCTCTCTCTGTCCCAAAAATAAATAAAAAACGTTGAAAAAAAAAAAATCTAAAAAAAAAAAAAAAAAAAAAAGAAGGGATACTCCTGAAGTCATTGTGTGAGTCAAGGAGTGTAAGAAAGGCGGATCTCACTCAGAAGCATAATAAAGTCCTAAAAAAAAAAAAAATGAGAGTAAATCCCAAAAAGCTTGTAAAAAGTAAGGCAGCGTGGATCAGCCAGGGTCCCAACAGGCTGGCACAGCATTAGGATAATCGGACAGGTGGTGTTGGAGGGGAGCCACCAAGGGTAACTCGGTGGCCCAGGGCTGGACGGGGGTGCGGTGGGGTCGATACTGCCTCTAGGCCAGAGGAAGAGGTCACCCCACGAAGGCAACGGTCATTCCCATCTTTGAAAGGAGCGGTGACCTTCAGTCAAGGGATCTGGGTGTGTCTGTCCTCTAGGGTCCCAGGACAAGGTGCCAGAGACAGGGCTGAAACAGCAGAAATCGATGGTCTCACAATTCTGGAGCCCAGAGTCCAAGATCGAGATAATCGTCAGGGCTGCTTCCTTCCGGGGCTGTGAAGGAGGGCCTGCCCCAAGCCTCTGCCCTTGGCCTGTCGAAGGCCACCTTCCACTGTGGCACTTCTGTGTGTGTGTGTATGTGTGTGTGTGTGTCCACCTTTCCCCTCCTTCTAGGGGCACAGTCATACTGGATCAGGGCCCACCCTGGTGACCTCGTTTCTGATTGATCACCTCTGTAAAGACCCTCCCTCCAAATAAGATCACATTCTGAGGTCCTGGGGGTTAGGACTTCAACATATGAATGTTAGGAGGACACAGTTCAACTTATAACATCGAGGTGGCCCCAAAAGGAGGGAGCCAGGGAAATCGATATCCCAGTCTCACTCTCCTCCCTCCTCTGAGCTGCTGCGGGGGCTCCCCCATGTCCTGAATAACCCAGCGGGCACAGGAGCCCTTTGATGCTGTCCAGGGGATCAGCTTCCTGGGACGGAGCTCCAGGTGGAGAAGGCGGAGAGTGAGTGCACATCTGGGAGTGTGTACAGCAAGCGGGAGAGGCTGGCTCGCTCTGACTCAGCACAGTGCCCTCCAGGAATGCAAGGTCGGCTTCGTGCTAGACAGTCTATAATCGAGAGCCACCTCTTTAACAGAGCCAGGCCAACACCCACAGGGGAGAAGGGGCGGGGGGTTATGGTGGGGCGGAGCCAAGCACAGGTGCCTGAGGCCCCACATGCCCCACACTTGGAGCTCCTGTGGCCACGGCAACCAGACTCCGCGGCCCTGGGCTGGGACCAACACGTGGGGGCTTCAGCAGGGCACTCCGGCCAGCCGGAGGGCCGTGGGGAGAGGGGCCAGGGCTCAGGACCGGGCTCTCTTCTCTGGTCTTGCTTGGAGCGGTGCGTGTCCATCGTGATGTGTCTGATCCAGTCCTGACAACCCAGTCCCCTGCCGTCCCAGCCTCCTCTGCAGCTACGTGTGGCCTTGGGGCCCCATTCGGGCAAATGAGAGCTTAGTGCGAGAAGTCTCAGGGAAGGGGGCTCTGGGGCGTCTTCCTCTCTCGGTACAGGAACGGATCGCTGGCAAACCAATGTCAGCAAGAGGCCGAGCGCCGCACCGGGTCACAGGAGGAAGACAAAGCTGCCTTTGTTCCCGCTGTATCCGCCCAGCCTCGGGACGCAGTCCTGACACAGGCTAAGAGCAGAGGCGCCTGGCAAAGCCCATGTCCTCTGCACCCACGTGCACACGTGAGGACGGGAACGACTGGGGCAGGACCCGACTAGCCTGGCCTCTCAGGAGCAGCCTCCACGAGTAACCTGAGCTCCACCGAGTGAAAGGGGGAGGGGTGGCCTGGGAGAGAACATTCTAGAAGCAGTGGGAACAGCATGAGTGAGGGCTCCGGTCAGTTGCATGGACAGAGGGAGGCCAGAGTGGCCAGAGCACAGACTGGGGGGGGGGGGGGGCGGGGACAGAAGAGGGGTGGGAGGTAGGTGGGGTCAGGCCACAGGGATTAGGGGAGGTTCCGAGGTAGGAGGGCAGTGACATTCAGAAAGCCCTGGCCTGTCACTTCAGAGAGAGGTGGTGAGACCTGGTCCAAGGCGGGGGCCGTGGAGACGACAGGGGAGAAAGAGGCTTCGGGGGTCGAGGAGCAGGAGAGGTGGGTGGGGACTGCGTGGAGGACCGTGCGGAGGCACTGAATGTGGGGCCATCCCCCGGCCTCTCCCCGAGACCAGGGCCCCCGGCTCCCTGAGGCACACGCTGCTGGGCACCAGGGCTATGGCGGCAGGGCTATGGGTCTGCTATGGGGCAGACCCAGGTCTCTCCCCCTGGCCACAGAGGTCTTTGCGTGTCCACCCTGCCGAAGCCCTGTCAGGGACCCCAGGGCACACCCCGTACCTCACTGCAGCCCACAGCAGCCCCCCATCCCTGCCTCCTCTGGTCTCCAGCCACACTTCCTTATTTTGATTCAAACAAGCCACGTCCCCTGCCTCAGGACCTTTGCAGCTGCCGCTCTCTCTCTCTCTGCCTGGAATCCTGGGCTCTTCCCAGCAACTGTGAATCCTTTCCCAAGGTGTCCTGGCCAGCTGCTGCAGGAGCTTGGCTCCTGGAGGTACCTAGCAGTAGTGGCCCATCGCCCTGGACGCCCTTGGCGGTCTCTGGGCCTGCTGGTCTCCCTCAGAGGGAGTCCCTGGCCTTCCCCCTGGGGACAGCTGCAGTCAGGTTGCCCTCTTGAAGGAAAATGAGGGCCAGCAGCCATTTCAAACGAACCTGTCGTAAGTCTTAAGGTCCCATGCACTATTTGGCTTGGACTCTGCCCTGGGACAACGTGGGGAGCCTGGGCCCCAGCCCTACCTGCCTGGGGGTGGCCTGAGTGGGGTGGCTAGAGACAGCTCGGGCTCTGGACAGGCTCCAGACTAAGTCCCCTGCCCTGACCCCCCCCCCCCCCCCAGGTCTTGGGGCCAGACCCCTCCTGGGGGGTTGCAGGCTTCCTTCTCCACTGAGCAAAGGAAGGTGGGGCCCTGGCTCCGGGAGCCCTGGCCCTCAGCCACGCCACCTACAGACGTGGGCCGGGGGTCAAGGCCCGGGACGGAGGGCTGAGCCGGGGGCAGAGGCACGGGCAGCGTGGGCCAGGTTCTCGGAGACATCTTTATTGCAGGAGTTTGGGAACGGTGAGAGGCGGGACGCCCACGCCAGGGGTGGGGTGCCTCAGGAGGGATCCGCAGGCCGCTTAGGGGGCCGGATCCGGTCGTTGATCCAGTCCACGTAATTGGCCACACGGGTGTAGACACCAGGTTTGTTAAGCCTCCCACAGCCGTCGCCCCAGCTGATGATGCCGTACAGGTAGGCCAGGCCGTTCTTCTCACAGGCCAGGGGTCCGCCTGAGTCCCCCTGCAGCAGAGGCAGGCCGGCTCAGCCCCTCAGCAGCACAGAGGTGCTCCCGCTCCCGCCTCCCGAGCCCCAGCCCCGAGAATGTCTCCAGAGGAGCCTGTGGTGAGGACTCCCGGGAGCTCCCGATGCAGACTTCCTACCGCGTGGGGGACAGAAGACAAGGGTGTTTCAGGTGGAGCACTGTCCCCCCTCCCCCAGCCTCCTAGACACGAGGTCACCGGGTTCCAGGGCCGCTGTGACCGCACCCGTGCCATGGATCCCTCTCAGCCCCACGCCCAGCAGTGGGCTCCTCAATCGGGCTCCTGAGCCGGCCCGCCAGCACGCACCCTGCACGGACTGGCGGGGGGGGGGGTCCCCGTGTTCTGGCTCAGGCTCAGTCCCCCCCTTGAAATGCCCTCCCAGCCACCTGGCAGACTCCTATTCATCCTCCAAATAAGTGCAAATGCCCCCTCGTGCAGAAACCCATCCTGACTTCCCCCAAAGGTGCTCGTCCGATCATGTGGTCCAGTGTCAAGGCCCCCCCACCCTGCCGCTCCTGAGCTGTGTGACCTGGGAAGAGTGACAGGACCTCTCTGAGCCTCAGTTTGTCCGTCTATAAAATGGCAAGTAAAGCTGTTCCTCCGTCTCGGGGTTGACGTGTAGCCTAAACAAGACAGTGCTCGCGGAGCCCTCGATAAATCAGCTCTGGGGACGGGCTCGTCGACCGAGCCCACTTGGAGGAACTCTGGACGAAAAGGGACTTGGCCTTTAGTGTCACGTGCCCACCTGTGGCTGGGCAACTGGGACACGTCCAGGCTTTGAGACCCTGCCCCTCCCTGGGCCTCAGCCTCCCCATCATGTGAGAGGGACGCCCAGCCTGGGGGTGCGGGCCACTGACTGGGAAGGGCACGCTCTGCCCGGCTCCCCTGCTGGCTCTTCAAGTCAAGGTCCCTTTCGGGGTGGGGGGCCGGCATCCTTGAGAGCCCCGGCTCACCTGGCAGGCGTCAGACTTGCAGTCGAAGTAGCCAGCGCACAGCATGTGGGGGCTGATGTCGGCCCCATACACCTCGGGGCTGCTGCACTTGTGGTCTGCCACCAGGGGGACCAGCGCCTCCCGCAGGGAGCTGGAGTAGCCACTCACGTCTGCGGACAGGTGCCCTGAGGCTGGGTGACGCTTGCCGGGGCGGGCCGCCACACCCCTGGCCGCGATGCTCCCACCCCCACTCACTCTCATCCTGGTGGCCCCAGCCGGCGATCTGGCACTTGTGTCCAGCGGGGAAGGGGCTGCTGGGGTCAGGCAGGCAGATGGGCTGGACGAACTGGGAGCGGACGGCACAGCGGTCCCCCTTCTTCTTCAGCCGGATCAGGACTGGGCAGGAGAGAGACCAGAGGTCAGCCTGGGGCACGGGGGGGGGCCCTGCCGGACAGAGGGTGGTGCCAGAGACGGAGGGGCCGTGCACTGGGAGACCCGGGTCCTCCTCCCACCAGGCCAAGGCCACTCTGCCGTCCCGGGCACCCTCGCTGCCCTGCACCCGACTCCCCTCCCCTCCCTCCTCCTCTCCCTCCCCTTCTCTCCATGCCCCTCTCCCCAGGTCGGCCTCGTGCCTACCCCTGCCCCTCTCCTGGCTCTGGCCTGTTGCACCCCAACGAGCCCCAAGCCTCACTTACCCAGGTCATGGTCACTGGGGTTGAACACTGAGTACATGGGGTAAGGGATGTACTTCTCGATGCCAAATGTCTGCGTTACGTCTGTTGTCTGGTTGAAGAAGTGTTGGCCTAGGACCACTAAGACACTTTCCCTGCGGGGGCTGTGCGACACGGCTGGTGACAGCAGGACCCGGGCCCTCCCCTCAGGCTCCTGAGGTTGGCTCTCCCCATGACCCATGATGGCTCAAGCGTCCTGGAGATCCAGGACTGTGCAGGCCCCCTGCAGCCCTTGGGGGGCTGAGCAGGGGCAGGAGAGTGCTGGGCTCTGGCCACACACACACACACACACAACCTTTAGTAATTCTGGGGACCTCACGCAGACGGGGGCATGGGGGCCGTGCTGATCGGGGCCTGAGTGGGTGGAGACCCCAGCCCTGCCTGGCAGCCCTGACCCAGCTTCTATCTAGCCTGTGGGGACCCCCAGATACAGCCCCTCACTCCTGCTGGGCACAGCCCTGGGCCCCCATGGTCAGCTTCTCGGTCCCCTCTCCGGGCCTCTGTTTTCCCATCTCCTGTGGAAGCGGTCAGCTCTCATGCTGGCTTGGCCCTCCTGCCTTGGACTCCAGCTCCAGGCCACTGTGGGACCTTGGCCACTAGGCTGTCCCAGGCCGTAGGCCCTTCTGGAAGACGGGCTCCTGTGCCATGGGCAGCCAGCCAGATGCTCAGCACACAGTAGGGCTGGGTGCCTGGCCTCTGGACAAGGCCATCAACCCTATCCAGGGCCAGAGCCGGCCATTCTTGGGTCTTGCTCAGGTGGGCTCTCAGGGTGGATGGCCAGTGAACTGAGGGCTTGGAGCCCCCAGGCCTCCAGGGACAGGAGGAGGACCGGGCTGGCCCAAGTGCAGGGCAGGGAGGAGCGGGCTGTCTGCCAGCTCTGGGTGCCAGGTTCTGCCCTTTGCTAAAGGAGCATGCCCCTCCTGAGGGGCACCTGGGAGTCCAGGAACCCCCCTCTAACACCCCTGTCTACCTCACTGCCCCTGCCTGGCCCCTCCCCAGCCCTGCCATGGGTGGGAGGAGTGGGCCCCTGCTCTCCTGCCCCAGCCTCTTTTTTTTTTTTTTTTTTTTTTTAACATTTATCATACTGCTGAGAGACCGAGCATGAGCGAGGGAGGTGCAGAGAGAGAGGAAGACACAGACTCCGGACCAGGCTCTAGGATCTGAGCTGTCAGCACAGAGCCCCACACGGGGCTCGAAACCCCCAAACCATGAGATCCTGACCTGAGCGGAAGCGGGAGGCTCAACCGACTGAGCCACCCAGGCGCACCCCCTGCCCCAGCCTCTTAAACCCTCGCCCGACTTGAGCCCACTGCCCCCCACCCGTGCCATGGTCCCTGGCTGACTGAGGGGGGCTCAGGCCCATCCCCTCCCACTGGCCTCCCCCCAGGGGGGAGCCTCCCAGTCTGGACGCCCAGATGGGGAACCTTGTCCCCATCACAGCGGGTGGAAGCTGGGGAGGGGCTGGTCTTTCCCGCTCCTCCGGTGTGTGCCGGTGGGCCCCACGCCCTGGACCCCCACTGCCCAAGCGGCGGCCCGAGCCCCAGCCCGCCTGCGGGCTCACTGAGTGGGCGAGGCCTCCGCGGCCCGGAGGGAGGCGGGGTGGGCGGGGTCTGGGTCGGGGAGGGGCGGGATCTTCACAGAGAACGGCCCCGCCCATCGCCCTCTCGGCACCGGGCCACTCCTCCGAGAGCCGCCCCGCCCCACCCCCGACGCAGGACTGCCCGGGCTCCCCGGGGCGCAGGGGTGGGGCTGGTCTCTGCAGCTTCCACGCCCTGCACCCCTGCACCGGGCTGATTGCCGAGTCCCTCCTGGGCCTGTGGGGCGACGGTCAGATGAGGGGCCAGACGTGGGGGTTACACGGGCAGGTGGGGAAACGTGGGGGCACTTGAGCGACGGGCGGCGTCAAGTGGGTGAGGACAGGCAGCCGGGTAGGTGGGAGGATGGGGGGTGAAGGGTGGACGGGCACACGGGCGGCAGCTGGCGAGGGCAGAGGCGTGGATGGACGGTGGCAGGGCGGCCGGGAGGGCGGAGTGTAGATGGTGGGAGGGGGACCGGTGGATGGGATGAAGCATGGAGTGGGGGGTCCTGGCCAGAGGCGCCCACCTGTTGGAGAAGCAGTGGGCCGCAGACACCACCCAGCAGGTGTGGACAAGACTCCCCGCGCAGAAGTCGTTCCCGATGTAGATGGCGGCCAGCCAGGGGTGGGAGCCGGGCAGTGAGGACGAGCCACCAATGATGCGTGGCCGGAGGAAGCTCCTTTTCTTGTGCCTCTTGCCACAGGTCTGGTGTCCCGTGGAGGCAGGCTCAGGCTGGCTCAGCAGGACCTCGGCGGGTAGGGGGTTAATTCTGGCCAGGGATTCTGGGAGCACAGGTCACTGGGTCGCACACCCCGGCTGCCATCCTCAGGCCCCCAGGCGGTTCCCCCCGCCTCCCAGCCCACCCCAGGCAGCTCATCTGGAAGAGGGTCCAGGGCTGAGCCCAGCTCCGCCCTCGCAGGCACCCAGCTCTCCTCCTCTGCAGGAAGGGGAAATGACACCCAATCACAGGGTTTTGTGGGAACCAAGGTGGGAGGGAAGCTGGCAGGTGTTCCTGTCCCTCCCAGCAGCCTGGGACCTGGGAGCCCAGGAGGGTCAGACGGCCCTGGGGCACGGGGCCCCCTGCCCACTCCCAGGGGTGCCCGCTGGACCCCCTGCCCACACTATGCACCCCTGCTCGGCACTTCCCTGTCTCTGGGGGCCGTCGGGGGCCCCGTTGAGGCCGAGTGGGAGCCACCCCAGGGGACCTGCTCTGACCCCTGGCCGCATGACCTTGGCCGCGCCCTGCTTCAGTGAGCCTCAGTGCCCCCATCTGCCAGACGGGGCAGTGGTCCTCCAAAGAGGGGAGGCCAGGCACGGGAGGGGAGCAGGGAGGCCCACGGGGGCCTCCACCCTCGCGCACCGCAGACGTCCAGGCGGCAGTACTCCCAGGAGAGCGCGCTGTCCTTCACCACGTAGCACCAGGGCCTCTGGTCCTTGTCTGGGTTTCTGGCGCGTGGAGAGGCGGGTGGGCGGGCGGTGAGGGGGGTGGGAGGACCCGGCAGGGTGGGGCCCCTGACGCCCCCTCCCCAGCAGCGTTCCGCTTGGGCGTGGACATAGCGGCCCTGGGCCCCGTGGGCCTGACCTCTGCCCCAGGACGGACCCCACCCACGTCGTCGCATGAGGTGGTGGGGGGTGGGGCAGGCCAGTGCTGACCGGCAGTAGGCGTGGGGGCCCAGGCCGAGCAGGGCAGCGGCGCCCACCGAGTCCACATGCAGCTCCTGGTACAGCAGGTCGGAGTTCCAGGCCAGGCAGCTGAGACCCGAGGCCGCTGTGCTGGCCACACCTCGGTACTCGGCACCGCTCTCCACGAAGCAGTGCTGGCCGGGCACTGTGGGCAGCACGGTGGGCGATGAGCCCGGGGCCCCAGGCCGCGTCACCCCGACGCCGGCCCCGGGGCGCAGGCCGCAGGCGGACGCACTCACCGATGTTGCAGAGCCGCCCAGCGTGGCCCGGGGGGCAGGCGCATACGGTGGTCCCGGTGGCCACGACCAGGTGGCAGGTGCCCCCGTTCAGGCACGGGCTGCTCAGGCAAGCTGGGGGGAGGGCTCAGAAGCTAGGCCTCAGGCCTTGAGGACGCTGTCCCTGGGGGACCCGGCGAGCCCCGCCCCCTGCCGTGGCCTACCTGTGTGGCGGGTGCCCTCGCAGCGGATCTGGCCCCCCGCACACCCACACTGCTCCACTCGGCCCTGGCTCACTCGGGCCCAGCGATCGCCCGCCTCCAAGTGCTCATAGCGCGTCTCATCGAAGCATCTCTCTGGGGGTCGCAGAGTGCCCTGCACCCCACTGCACCCGGGCGGCCGCCCTCCCGCCGCCAGAAGCCCCGGTGGCCCTGCTCACCTGTGCCGCAGTTCTTGCCTGTGAAAGCCACGGGGCAGGTGCAGTGGTAGGACTCGGGGTCCTGGGTGTTGGAGCATGAGCCCCCGTTGAGGCACGGGCCAGAGGCACAGGGATCCAGGGCAGCTGGGGGGACGGGGGGAGGTGTAGGGGGCAGGTGTACCCCAAACCCTGCGACCCTCTCTGTTTGCCAAGGACTGCGGGGCCTTCATCGGACCCACCACCTTAAAGGCGCCCCTTCTGGGTTCCTTGGGTGCCGTTGTCCCGGGAAGGGGCGTAGACCTTCCCCCGTCTCCCAGCACCCCTGCCCAGCACTCAGACCCTGGGCAAGCGGGCCTCTGGCCCTGTACCGGTGTGCCGTCAGACAGCACCGTCCCCACCTGTGTGCCCTGGGACCCTTGTGCCCCGTCGACCCTACGGGCCCTCCTTTCTGTCCAGGACTCGGACTGTGCAGCCGCATGGTCCAGCCACACCACCAGGGGGCGCCTTGGTCCCAGCAATGACTGAGGCAGCACCGTGGTGGCTCCGAGAAGGCAGGGTCCTGTCTGGGAGGGGTCCCACCTTCCACACTCCTGCAGGCCCCTGGGCTGATGACTCCTCTGTCCCCTCCCAGCCCCCCAGGGCTGCAGCGGGGTCAACCCCGAAGTCCCCTCGCGTACTCCAAGCAAGCCCCCAGTTCCAGGTCAGCTCTGTCCCCCTGGCCCCTGCCCCATCGGCACGTTGCCCTAATAATGCTCCCCTGCGCTCACCGCCCCCAGCCCCCTCCTAGCCTGGGCTCAGGACCCCCCACCCCGTTCCCTGGGCACCCACCTGGGTCCTCCCTGGGCGCTGAGGCCTGCGCACAGTAGCCCCAGGCCCTGTCGCGGTCATAGTTGTGAGTGGTGGCGCACCTGGGGGAGAGGAGGCACCTGGGTCCCCCGGGCCGGGGATCAGCCCGCCCCAGTGTGATGCCCACAGGGTGGCCCCTCTGACCGCCCTGGGGCTCGTTCCCTACACCTGCTGTGTGCCAGGCTGTCTGGGGGCGGGGGGTGTGTGTGGAGGGCGGGAGGGTCTCCGGATTGGACAAGGGGCCGTGGGGACTGGGAGGAGGGGAGGCGGACGGTCTGTGCATGCGGGCCTTGTCCCCAGAGGCGACCCACCACTTCCTGTGGGCGCTCCCCTCCGAGGTGCAGGTGTGCAGCATACGGCCACCGTAGCGGAAGGGGAAACTACAGGGCTGCCCGTCCTCTGTGAGCACTGCGGGGGGAGGCGAGAGGGGTCGAGGGGCTCCCGTGCTGGGCACCTCCTGACCCCACACCGCACACCCCACTCTCCAGCAGTCCCCCGCGCCCCTCCCAGCCCGCCCATCCAGGTGCAGCCTCCCACCTCCGGGAGGTCTCCTGACCCACCTGGGCTCCCAGGGCTGCTGCTGGAGGGAGCCCTGGGCGGGGGGCTCAGCCCCCTACCACGGGGTCCCTGTGTCTCTGGAGCACTCGTGGCCAGGGTCACAGGGGTCACCGAGGTTACGGGGGCCGTGGGGGTCCCCGGGGTCACTGTGGCGTTAGGTTCTGGGGGTTCTGTAAGGTTCTGGGAAGGGCAAAGAGGGCTGAGATCGCGTCGGCGTGGGATGGGCGCCCCTCACACTCAGGCCCTGCTGGCTGGGCTGGTCGCAGTCCCCGGCCTGGTTTCCACATGGCGGCTCTCAAGTTTTAGAGGAGAAACCAAGGGGACACTGGCCGTCCTGAGTTCCTCAGCCCGGCCCCGTCCCCTTCCCTCCTGCCGAGCCCACAGGGTTAGACAGGGTGGGCTCGGCATCTGCCCAGGCTGGGGCACCCCTGCCTTCTGTTCTGGGGGATTAAAGAGCAGCCGTGAGGCCCTGAGAGGTCCCCCACCCAGTCCCCAAACAGTGGGACCCAAAGACAAGGCAGTGGCCCTGATGCCCCCGGGCGGGGGCCCAGCAGGTCAGATCCCCAGGCCCCCAGGCCCCCTAGGCCAGCCAGCATGCCACCTCACCCGCCGAAGGCCAGCTTTCACCAAGTTGGAGCCCTCCCACGTTCCACAGCCCACCCCGGCCCCAGGACCCAGGGTGGGCACAGGGAGGCCGCGGCCACCGTGCCACGGGCTCAGCGCTCACCCTGCCAGCCTGGGGCTGGGCCCCGCAGGGCACCAGCAGCAGCAGCAGGAGCAGGGCCATTCCGGGCAGGGGGCAAAGGCTGGGAACCCAGGCCCAGCGCCCTGTGGCTCCTGAGCTGGCGTGAGGGGCAGCAGGAGGCGGAAACAGAGCGGCCAGGGCAGGTGGGGGGTCAAGGCCACCTGGCAATGATTAACCTGGCTGTCTCCAGTGCTGGCCCCACGTGGTCCTCGTGTCTGCTGCCCCGCTCTCCCCACCTGGTCCAGCTGTCCCTCTGGCAACAGCCACGCTAGTCCTGGACCTGACAATATCCTCAGACCCCTGAGACACACAGCCAGTGGGGACCTGAACTCCTGGCCCCAGCATCCGGTCCCCGCCTCTCCGCAGGGCTGGTGGCGGTCTGTTAGTGAACTATCGATAACCAGAGTGGCCTCGAGTGCTGAGCCTCCCAGGCCTGGGGGGCGGGTGCTAGCCCAGAGGAGGGTGTGTGCGCTGGGCTGAGTGTTGTGGGCAATGAGCCCAGGACAGGGGCCCCTGCTGTCCCCAGCACTCCAGCTTGGCCCCTCCCAGGATAAGCCTGGGGTGGGGGCTCTCATGGGAGTAGAGCTGGGGAGGCGGGCAGCACCGGAGCCGGCAGTCCCCCTGCCCTAACTCTGCAAGCTGCCCGGGAATGTCTCCTCCCCCGCCTGGCCTGGACCCCCGGGGCACCTCCTCCAGGAAGCCTTCCCACCCCTGGACTCCCTGAGCCCTGGGCTTCCCCTTCACAGCTTAGCTGACGTGACGCTGTCCCCGTTTGTGTCTGGGTCTGCCCCCACCCCGTCCTGAGCTCTGGCTGGGGCCAGCTATCTCTGGGTGGCTCAGGTCCCCAGAAGAGCCCCAGCCAGGCACCCAGGGCCCCCCAAGGCCACAGAGACATGGCCTAGGATCCTGCCCAGGTCTGCATACACCTCGCGCTCTCCATCCGGGACCTGGGGCGGGCTGCCCCCTGGACACCATGGTAGTAGGTCCTCCCCACCCCTACGAGTCCCAGAACGCGTGACTGGAGGGCGCCAGACAGAGCCGCCCCGGGTTCCCTGTAGATTAGCTCAGTGGCCCACATGGGGAGGAGGCGAGGGCTGGCCCTCACTTTGGCCTAGGGATCAGCTGGGCACTGTGGCCACCTCGCTGTGTGCCCCCAGACCACTCTCTCTCTGGGCCCCATTTTGTCATCTGCACAAAAGGAGGGAGAGTGGAAACTGAGTGTGCACCCAGCCTGGTGCATGGTGGGGGTGGGGTTCAGGGGTGGGGGGAGCGTGGTGGGTGCTGGGGGGAGGGGAGCATGGTGGGTGCAGGGTGGGGGAGTGTGGTGGGTGCGGGGGTTCAGGGGGGGCATGGGGAGCATGGTGGGCGCCTGGGGGGGAGGGGAGAGGGGTGAGTGTTGGGGGGTGGGGGGGACATGGTGGGTGCTGGGCCCTGCTCTCCCTTCTGACCCCTCCCAAGGCCCCATCCAGAGCACTGCTCGCTGGGCGCTGCCCCCTACAAGCATCTGGAACCACCCCGGGGGCCTTGCTGAGTATTCGTGAGTTGGGCTCCTCCCAGCAACCCTGGAGGGAGGGGTGCCGGGCCCCTCGGCCGCTCCATGTTGGGGTTCCACTGAGGCAACCTGGGCCGACGACCGTCTCTACCTGCTTCAGCCAGCACCATACGGTGGCCCTGCCCGATGGCCTGGCCTGCCCCCCCCCCCCCCCATGAGGCTCAAGCCGCTCTGTAACCAAACTCACCACGGCCTCGGGCCGGCTGCGCCCAGGCCTTCTGGGCGGTCAGGTTTCCTCTCGGAGGTTCCTCCGCAGACGGCCCCGCCAGACCACCCCTCTGGGGCCGGGCGCAGGGGTTGAGGCGGGGCCGCCTGAAGAGTCCCCACTGCGCGTGGGAGCCACAGCAGCCCAGTGCCCCGCCGTCTGTGGGTCTCCCAGGCTGAGCCCTGCCCCCACCGGTGGTGGCCCCAGAAGGAGCCCCGCACTGACCTGCAGGCCACGGTACAAAGCGGACGTGACCGGGAGCCCTGACCCAGAAGGGTCGCTTCCTCTCACGCTCCGGAGCACCACGATCTTGGGTCCCGTTAGGTTGCCTTCATTCTCTTTGCCCACCCTTGACCTCAGCACCAAGAGCCATTTTCTTCTCAACCCCTCCCCTGATTAGCCCCCGAGACAATGGCTTCCCGAGCGCAGGGTCTATGGCCCCCGCACCCAGCATGAGGCTGACACTCGGGGGGTCCCCAAAGTTGATTTATTGAGGGAAGGCCGGAGCCAAGGGGCAGCAGGGGACAGGGTCCGAGGAACCCGCTGAGCCAGCTGTGGCCAGCATCCGAGGCCGGGCCCCCCTGCCCTCTCCTGGTTTGGCTCCCGAAGGTGTGGCGGCCAAGGTGGCCCCTCCAAGGCCCTCAAGATGATATGGGGCTGTCCCCACGAGATCATGGGCCTCTGCACACGTGTCCAGGTGGGGAAGCTCAGACGCGGGGTCGGGCCTCGGGGCAGCCTCAGACGAAGGTCGCGCGGTGTGGGCCGGCCTTGGGCTTGGCAGGCCCACCTGGGACGGGGCTCGGGCTAGGGAGGTCCGAGGTCAGGGGCCCACTGGCCCGTGACCTCTGGGGGCCCGTCCGCACCCTGGGGATGCTGCTGCCTGGCCCAGGTGCCAAGCCAGCAACGCGGTCCACGTCGATGATGGTGTTGACTGGGAGGCCCTGGCTGCCTCTCGCTCCGCCTCCTGTCACAGGGAGAAGAGAGAGACTGTCACCAGCCTGCCCTGCCCTGGGCTCTGGAGCCCGGCAGGAACCCAGGGCAGCAGACTGCACCACCCTCGTCACACAGGCACAGGTGATCCGTGACCCTGGGCGCCCTGGGCCTGGGGCAGAAGTGCCGGGAAGGTCTGCCCTGCAGACAGCTGTCTGCAGGTGCCAACCTCAACCTCTTGTTAAGTAAGCACGCCCCCAGGCCCTCACGGGCCCCCCGCCACCCAGAATGGCGGGGGGCTCTCAGCAGATGGGTCGCATGGTATGGAGGGCCCAGCCAGGGGGCTTGGGCCTGAGTCATAAGAGGCTGGTGCAGGGGGATGGCAAAGGTGGGGACCCTGGGTCGGGTCACCTGTGCCCTTCAGACACTCCCGTGGCCCTCCCGTGGCCCGACTGTGGCTTGAGAACAGAAGTCAGCTACCTGCTGAGGTCCCCAAACCCCTTAGCCCGAGCGAGTGTGGCCCCCTGATCCCTCCTGCTGGGGCTGTCTGCAGGGCTCACCCTCAGGCCAGGGTGGGTGGGGGGTCTCAGGGAAGTGGGGGGTGGGATGGGGCCCTTGGCCATGCAGGGGATTCCGGGGAGCAGCTCTCCTGAGGCTGGTGGGGGGGGACGCAGCACTGGGTGGGGGCTGTTCCTCAGGCCAGGTGCTCCCGGCCTCCACCTGCGGACCTCAGTGTGGGGCTTCTCCGCAGGCTGGGGCTCAGGCCAGAGTCGGGCAGGGGCCCAAGCCTGGCTCCTGGCCACCACCACCACCCCCCTCCGCCCCAAGCCCTCCCATCCTGGCCACCTGGTTGTCCTCCGGACTGCTGCTTTGGGGACACGTCTTCACCCTCACAAAGTCTGGTCCTTCCCAGCCTCTCCTCCAGGTCCTGGGCACCCCTTGTCACCTTCCTTCCACCCGACCCCTGCCCCCGGGCTGCCTGAAACCACCTTGGAAGCTTCTAGACCCTGGGGGGGGGGGGGGGGGGGGAGGAGTCACGTCTCCCAGCAGGGCCACTGGAGGGCAGAAGTGTGTCTTCCGGATGGAGCCCCGGGGACCAGCCTGGGGCGGCCGTGGGTGTGCTTGGCCACACCCTCGGCCCCCCTCACCACGCTCCCGGCTCACCCTCGGGGTGGGACCAGCGGTGCCACCAGGGCTACTCGCACAGGCAGGACTCTAGGGCCCTCGTCTGCCCAGGGACAGGCGGGAGTGCTGTCCTATCTGCAGGGGTGACCTTGGACCCTCAGGTGCCTGTGGGGGGCAGGGGGAGCCCTAGGCCCCAAGCCCCGGCCCACGGTGGACAGGCTGGAGAAGGAGTACAGCCCCCAGGGACACGGTGTCCTGCTCCACTGACTGCCCGTCCCTGGGCCTCAGTTTCCCCAGCCTTGCCGTGGAGGGGAAGACTGTTCCCTCCCTGGTTCTAAGGCCTACAAGCAAGAGTGGGGATGACTGTGGAGGTCAGGAGTCCGGGCTTACCAGCGGCCCTGTGGCCCCCAGCGTCACCCGACCCCACCGCACCCCACACCTCTGGAGGCGCCTCCGCGCCCCCCCCCCCCCCCCACCCCGGGGCAAGTCCGGGCTACGGGCAGAGGCACGCACCCCCCCGTGAGGGCGTCCAGCCCGACCTCTCAGCGACGAGTCAAGGAGGCGGAAGGAGGGCCTTTCACCTGGGCCTCCACGCATATCGGCATCAGGCGCCTGGCCCGCGTGGGTCACCCCCGACCCACAGAGGGCTGCTCGAGGCCCGTCCCGTTCAGGCAGGTCCAGTGGTGGCAGAGCAGTTGGGGGGTCGGTGGAGCTCCAAAAAGCCTGCCCTCCAGAAGGTCCGAGGGTCCACACGCCACAGCCCTTCGGGTGTTCAACAGACACCCTGCCGGGGCCTGCTGGGGTCTCCCCGTCCCGGCTCGTCACTGCGTTCCCACAGCCCCAGCACCAGGCTGCGGGGCCCGGGGATGATGAAGTTGCTCTTCTCCTGGGACTGGGGGCGGGCAGAGAGGCAGGGATTTGCCCCCCTTAATCATTTGCCCCCAGTGTGGGCATCTGTCCAGGGCATGAAAGGGCCTGTGGCCCCACACGGGCTCAGGAGCCCAGTCTTCTCCTGTCCAGCCCCATACAGACCCCCTGGGAACACAGGGAGCTTCGGGGGTGGCGGTCAGGTCTTGGCCGCGGGCCCCAGGGCAACTCAGTGGGCTCAGGATGGGGAGGAAGGAGTGACTGGTTCTGGAGACAGGGCAGTGGGGGGGGGGGGGGGTCCACAGGTCAAGGGCACGAGTGTCACAGGGAGGGTGACAGCCCGCCCTGCTCAGATTTGCCGCCCTGAGGGAGGGGCGGCCCCGGGCCTGTGACTCAGGGCAGGACCCGGGGCCGTGCAGCAGGCTTCCCCGGCAGGGCCAGCGTGGGGACCCCACAGGGCCACACGGCGGCCATTTCCGAAGGGAACCTGGTTCTGCCCCGCGCGCGAGGCCCGCGCTTGGCGAGGCTCATGGAGGTCCTCTGTCCCGTGTCCCTCAAACACCCAACACCTGGTCTCCTGCTCACTCGGGCTGCTCTGCCGACCCCTCCTTTTCTCAGGGCACTGGAGACCCTGCCCCCTGGCTGTCCCCTCCGAGCGTGACCCTGCTGGAGGTCCCCCTGCAATCTGGAATGCTGGGAGCTCCCCTGCCCCTCGCGTGCCGTCCGTGGGCCGTCCGTCCCTGGGCCACCCCTCCGCTGTCCGCTGGCATTCTCTGTGCCACCAGAGCCAGGTCTGTTCTGATTCTCAAGGCTCCGAGTGAGGACACCGGGACAGCAGAGCCGGGCCCCTCCTCTCGGGGACAGCAGGGCACAGGGCTGTAGAGTGGGGCCGGACCCAGAGGCCTGGCTCGACCCCTCGGCCACCTCCAAGCTCTCCTTCGGGATCCAAGCCCAGCTGCCTGTCCCATGGCCCTTCCTGGCCAAGAGGAATCCTCTCTGTCCTGCAGAGCCTTTGCTGGGACTTCTGGTGCCCGTGCTCTGGATCACCTGTGAGGCTGCCCCCCAGAAGCTCCCACAGCCCGAGGAGGCGTGGGTGCTGCTGAACTAGCAAACTCAGGGGGGAGGGAGGAGACCTTGGCCCCTGGCCCTTCCCAGCCCTCTGCTGGCCCCGGGTTCCCTGTTCCACCACTTTCACAGAGGCTGACTGGGTCCCCAGGCCCACTGGACTACGTGATGTGCTGGGCGGGGAGGGGGTTACTGGTCTAAGGGTCTTCATTCAGCAAAAGCCTGTACCGAGCACCTGCACGTAGCAGCACGCAGTCGGGGGAGGGGATGACTTCAGGGAGAATGGAGGCCGTGCAGTCCCGGGGCCACGTGGGGTGCAGGCGTGGACATGGGGTCTTGGGGGGTGCCGCGGGCAGGTGCTCTGGCTGTGCCAACCCCAGGCGGCCCCTGGCGGCTTGTGGTTCCCACTCAGACCCAGAAGTCACGTGGAGCAGACCTATGCAGGCATGGTGGGAAGGACGCACAGAAAAGGCTGGTCACCGAGCATGGCTGCACCGCGGGGGTCCCAGGGCCATCTCGTCCTCAGCAGCCGGGAGGACGACGGACTTGTCACAGCCTGAGCTGGGGCTTGGGGGGGGTGGGGGGCTGGGCAAACACAGTCGGCCCTGGGAAGCCTGCGGAGGCTTCCGCCCGGCATCCAGCTGGGGAAGGTCTGCTTGGGCCCACCCCAGCCAGAGCGGGGCCGGAACGCCAGAATACTCCCCTGGAAAGGGGTGTTCTGGCGAGGCCCCCAGCAGAGGGCTCCCTCCGACTAGTGGCCTGAGGTTGGTGGCAGGCCCCCCCACACCGACGTATCCCTGAGAAAGCCAGTCGCCTCCATGCACGCCACAGTTTGTACTGGGGAGGACTGGGCTGTCTGCCCCCCCAGGAGGCAGGTGTGCTCAGTGTGGGGGATCCCTTGGTCACCCGGACGGAAGGGACAGGCTTTTGCTGGAGAGAGCATTCAGAAAGAGTAAGCGCAGAGGTGGGGCGGGGCGGCAGGGGGGGGGGGGGGGGAGGAGGGGGGAGGGTGAGACGGGGTGGGGGGGCCCTGGGACCATCCCAGGCCATGCCAGGCCTCCCTGTGGCTACCGTGGACACGGCTGGAGTAAGGCAGGGCTTCCACATCACCTGGGACTGAGCAGATGTGACCCATCAGGACTACGGCTGGGGAGGGGGAGGGGCCGACCACCGAGCAGCTATGTGCAGACAGGCTCCCGAGCCTGCAGCCGCGACAAGGGTTGTGGCGACCTTCATTGCCAAGGTCAAGGGCACGCGCCCCCCCCCCCCCCCCCGCAAGTGCACAAGGCCTCTGATGAACTCTTCAGCTCGTTCCCATGGAAACCACATTACTGGGCCACAGCGACCCCCACTGGATGGGCTACGTGTTGGTGGACCGAGAGCTCCAGGTGTCTGCTGGTAAGTAAGCTGTGGGCCCCCGAGGGCTGTGTGCCTTTGGGGACCCCGGACACTGGAACAGTGGAGCAAGGTGTCCAAGGGAGCCACTTGTGCCCCCCAGACTGCTCAGACGCTGAGCAGCGTCCCCTCACACCTGAGCCCCCCAGACTCCGGGCCAGAATGGCCAAGCAGGGCCCCCTTCCAGGGAGGGGTGCGTAGCCCCACTGGCCGTGCCCGTGTGGTCACCGAGGGGCCCCACAGTTGCTAAGGGCAGCTGGCCGGTGGGGTCCCTGGGAGCCTGGCCTCCTGAAAGGGGCCCGAAGGGGCTCAGCCAGGACCCTGACCCACACCCCCAACGCCAGCACGGCCAGACAGTGATGAGGAGGAAACCTGGGCTCCTCCCGTGACCGCCTGATGCCTGGGTGAGGGGTGGGGGCATGGGGCCCTCCTGGCCCGTCCGTCACTCAGACATGGGGGCAGATAGGGAGAGATTTCTCCCAGCCCAGACCATCAGGGAGCGACTCCACACGTCCCCTCGCAAAGACCTCTCCCGAATACCACACGGTCAAGCCCTGTTCCCTGGGGTTCCTGGCCACTGACCCTCTTCTCACGAGCGGACCCCAGCCAAGGGTCCAGCACCGCCTGAGGGTGGGGGAGGGCTGGGGGAGGGGCTGCTGGGGCTGCCAGTGCCCTGCCGGCTCTGAGCACTCTCACCCAAGATTCACTCCAACAGATCGTTTTGCTGACTAGGAAGCAGGTGCCCCACAGGGCACATCCCGACGCCCTCCGTGAGGATGTGGACGTGGGCATCTTCTCACACCAGCCAGAGGCCGGCACCACCCTGTGCACGGCCACGGAGGGCCTACACTGGGAATCTGACTCTCCTGCTGGGACCCGAGGACACACAGCCCCCCACTGGTCCTCTGCAGGACAGGAAGCGCCCAAGGGCGCCCACGAACTCCCGGGGCGTCTTTGGGAATTAGGCTCAAAGCAACCACAGACTTCATTTTCAGGCTGTGCCTAGGGCAGGGGCGCTTTGCACCGGGCTCCCTTCTCAGTGCACACGTCCTTTTGAACTTCTATGCTTTGGCCACGCAGGCGCGGACAGCCTCTTGGTGCAAGGGTGCTGGGGACTGTGGACCAGGGTGGGCGGGTGGTGTGGTCCTCAGAGGGACACCCCCCTTGCCTGGGGGTGTGTGGCTGGCAGCTGGCCGACCAGCTGGGTGGCCTGGATGTGGCCGTGAGCTGGGGAGCCTGGGCCGCGGGGGCATCAGCACACTCTGCATCTCCCGCGCGGATCCACAGCGGCCACCGTGTGGCTAAAAGTATGTCACGGCAATCGTTAGAATCTGAGAGCGACTTGAGGCGGAACCTGTCCTCCGAGCTGAGAAAATTCAGTGCTTAGCGAGAGACGCTGTCCGCTCACTTGACGGACGAATCTCGGGGGCGGGCTTCCTTCCATCGCGACAGGGAGGCGCCCGACGCAGGCCTGTCGTGGGGCCGGAGATCCTCATGAACAGAGAGCCCACGGACAGCCTAGCTCGGAGGCCCCCACGAGGCTGGCCCTCGTCAAGCTGGGTTGGTGCGTGTCGCACAGACGGAGGCCCGAGCCCCCTCCCGGCTGACAGGCTCATCGGCTCCGGGAAGACACGGGTGGCCGCAGACCCTTCACTACCCCTCGTGGCCCGCGTCTCAGCGGAGCCAAGAGCCGGGGGGGCTGGGGAGGCCTGGCTCCACAGGCCGGAGGCGCCCAGCACAGGGCAGCTGTGACATCCCGGGGGCCACGTCCGGGGCACGGAGGGCGCCGGCCCGGGTGCACTTCCCGAGCTGATGGTAGTTCTGTGGGAAAACCGCCCCCAGCGGGGTGAACCCTGCGGGCGGGACACCGCGAGGCAGCCTCGGAGCGCACAGCCCCACCCAGGGCCGGCCAGCCCGGCGGGCTCCAGGCGGCTGACTACCACACGACGCCCGACTCTCGTCTCCTGGAGGTGATGGCAGACAGGGGAGGCCTAACTACCCACCGATGGCATCGGTGCTCTCGGGGAGAGGAGGCCCCTACCTGTCAGGCCACCGTGTGGCCGGGGAGTGGGGCCGGATCTCCCCGCACCCGCCCCGAGGGGCCCTCATTCAAACTGCCCCCTCGCCATGCTCACCGTTAAACAGCTGTGTCTGTGGGTATACAGGAGGCGCTCAAGAGTATCGCCTGAGTGAGTGGCACATCTTTATAAGCCACTGTACTAAGGCAAACCCACTGAAAGTGGAAAGAAACGTTCAAGAGAAAAAGAAGAGAGCTTTAAACCAGTCCGATGACAAGACCCAGAGTTTATTACTCTTGGAAGAACACAGACTCGGAACAAAGAGCAGAGAGGGAGAGTCAGCCGCCGCGCAGACGTGCGAAGGCGCGACACGGGGAGGGACCGGGCTTCTCCCGGTTTGGCGTCCGTTCGAAGTCCGTGCGAAGTCAGTGGGCAGGTGCCCGGCGAGCCTGCCCACGTGGCACGTGCCCTCCAAAGCGCCCCGATATGTACATATCTACAGAACGCACACGACAAGCGCTTCCCCGGCCCCCTGATCCCGCGGTACAAGTCGGACGGCCGTCGGCAAGGGGCCGGAGCAAAGGTTGGCATTCGTGTCACCCCCAACAGCCGACCGCAGCCCGTGTCCGCGCGTCACGGAGCACACAGAGGAGAAAGGACAGCCACCAGTGGCCCTATCCCAGCGTCCACTGAAAAGGCTCCTCATCTACAGCACAGAGACGAGGGCCGGGGGCCGGGGGCCGGTGACGCATGCACACACGTCGGGACACCGGTTCCGAGCGGGGCGGAGCTGCTCCGAAGGCCAGGAGCCCTGCTTCATACACCTCACACTCGTGGCTCGCGGGCAGCCGTATCGCTCACCTCCACACCCGCTAACTCGAGCATCCGTCCGGAGGACACCTGTGCACATTCCAGGCCCGGGAACCCCCAGGACTCCCGAGCCCCGGCCCGGCCACGCGGGGCCGGACACGGCTGCAGTCTCACGGCGTCGGGCGAGCGGGCGCAGCCCTCCCTACGGAGGACCTGGACGCCCTTCCGAATCACACGGGGCCTCACCACTTGCTCAAGACAAATGCTATTTGGTTTCCAGTCTCGAGACTAAAACACCAAAAGCGCCAGCTATGCGCGTTTTAAGAACGGCACGTACGTTTTCAGAAACTCCCCGGACCTTGCGCAGAGGCAGCAGGGGACCCGGGAGCGAGGAGGAGGCTGGCGGGAGAGCGCCGCCGTCTGTCCAGGCGGGGGCCACTCAGATGCATCACCACTCGCGGAGCATCGCGCGGCCTCGCCCGCTCGCCCTGAGCCCCTCCGTGACCCGTCCCGGACACACGCACACGTGCTCCTAAAGGAAAGGCAGAGGCGGCCGGCCCACGGGGACCGTGACGATAGCGGCCACGCCGGAACGCCTCATCAGCTAGAGGACTGGGGTAGAGGGTGACTTACCATAACTGTTTCTTTTTTTATTGGAAACTGAGTGGACAACAGCGGGCGGACAGCGGACTAGCAGAGACTCAAAGGTGAGGGGGGGGGTCAAACCTGGAGGTACCTGGTCTCGGAGGTCCGGCCGAGTCCTGCGGGGTGGGGGTTGGCGGCAATAAAGTGCTGTTGGGGCTGCTGATGTCCCCCTCCCCCGTGAGCGTCAGGTCGGCCACGTGCTCGCCCTCCATGGTCTGGACGCCCCCGGCCTCGGCTTCCTGGGCGTGGGGCGTGGGGGTCTGGGGGGCACTGAAAGGTGGGCTGTCGGCCGAGCTGGGGCTCGTCCCCGGGCTCTCGTGGCAGTCTCGGACGGGCCCCCACGGCTCCTGGGCCCGGGGAGCCTTTTCCTTGCCGTTGCTGGTGAAGCTTCTCTTGCCGAGGCCCTTAGCCGCGGCGGGCGGGGGGAGGGCCAGCTCCAAGGGGCCGGGGGGCAGACGCAGGAACTCGGGAAGAACCAGGTCCTCCTTCCTTAGCAGCCCGCGCTGGTCGTCTGCTCTGTTGCTCTGAGCTTTGGAAATGAGCTCAAAAAACTCTATTGGAAAAGAACCCCACAGCGACCCAGTCTTAGAGAGGTTCAGAGCTGGGCACGCACAGCAAAAAGTTCACCGTCTGGAAAGCTCTGGTCGTGGGCTGTCCCACTGCCCTGAACTCCAGGCCACGGGCTGACCGGGCACCGCCCTCCATCACCACCTGCATCCTCAGAACTGCGGGGAGGCCCCCTCCCCAAAACTAAGTTGTGTGAAGTCCAGACCCGAACAGACCAAAGCACCTGCTGGACATGCTGTGTGCGGACGGCTTTGGTGATGTGTTTGTCGCCCACACTCTGATTACACCTGGAAGCCCGGACCCTCCTGATGATTGGGGGGTGGGGCACCGGAGGCACGAGTGAGCCCGCGGCCCCCCAAGAGGCAGCGTGTGAAAGCTGGGCCTCGAGGGGTCACCACCTTCTGGCAGAAGGTGGTCTGTCTCCCACCTTCCTGGGGGGGAGGCTGTGGACAGCCTGCCCTTTGCCCCTGGCCTCCTCCAGAGCTCCTGCCCTCTTACCTGGGCCTCCGCCAGCCGTCACTGGAGTTTACCGTTCAAAGTAGACAGAGTCTAAGCTGAGCTTTCTCCAGCATTTAAATTACACTCTTAGTTTTCAAAAAATGACCAGGAGTTTAAAATCTCAAATCGTAATGACTCTCAGCACTGAGCAGGCGTATGTCTTACTTCTGCCTCCTCGGTGGCCAATGGAGGCCGGGGGAGGCGGAGCGAGCAGGCTCAGGTTGGCCTTCATGGGGGAGCTAGCTGGGAGCCCAGCTGACTAGGAGGCCCTCCCTGGATCAAACTTCAGGCCGCTGTAACAGCTGTTAGATTTGATTCTGCTGTTACAGGCTTTCAGAAGAAAAAGAAGTTCCCATGAGAGATCACCTCTCCTAGGGTCTCTTGGACCACCCTTTCTCTCCCCTGCAGGCCCGGGGAGTACAGGGCATCCAGCCCAACAGGCTAAGGCACAGCCTTCCTCAGGGCCTCTGACCGGCAAGGTGAGCGAGCCCAGGGCCCTCCCAGCTGCCTCCTCCCCACCTGGCACCCGCCCTGCTGGTGGGGACTCTGGCCGGGGCCCTCTGACACTAGCTGAGCCCTCATACAAGTGGGGAGGGAGGGGTGCAGACAAATCCTGGGGGACCGCTTGCTGTGCCCCTCAAGGGCAGTCCCTGGCTCCTCAGGGGCCTGATACTCAGTCTGAAAAGAGGGAAGAGTTACGTCGAGAGCCACAGGCTGATGCAGGGGTAAGGCAGGACAGCATCCTTCTGAGGTCACTAACTCAGAGAAAGTTCTAACGGTTGCCCTGGAAAACTGACATCGCATTCACTAGAAAACACGGAAGTTTTAAAAAGTACACATACCCTCTGCTTCGTCCAAATTAATTTTCTGATATTTTTTTTTCCCAATCTTTGCAATAGATTCTTCTCTCTTTGAAAGCCGGGGATCCCTAGCATTTTTTCCATTTTCTCCTTTTATTTTAATAGAATTAGACTTGCCTAGTGTTCTCTCCTCTCCCTGCATTAGAAGGAAAGTCAGAGTACACACAACCCATCAGTTAGAGACAGAAAGGACCCCTGAGACACATCGCGTCGACACACGCTTTACGTGCCTTGCGGAAAAAGCAGTCGCAATGATGAAGTTTACAAAAACACCCCACCCCCAACGCAGGGGAACAGAGAGTCGATGGCCCAGGGTCAGGGGGAGCCGGGCACCTGCAGGGGAGCAGGGGTGCGGGGCCGGCCCAAGCAGAGAGCTGGTGGGCACAAACGGGCGACAGACAGAGGGGCGTGAGGGGCCCGACCTGAGCTGCGCCAGCCGGGAGCGAGGAAACCGGGCGGACGAGGGCAGAGGGGAATTACCGTAGCCGAGTGATTTCTGGAACTGGAATTTACAGCTGTATTCTGTTTGACTGGTGCACTTTTCTGTTTATCTGTGGATACCGAACACAACGAGATAAGCTTTGTAATTACAGTGAATCGTAAGTCCGCCTGAACGTTTAAACATAATCACATTTATATCTTTTCGAGAGAAAGCTGTCGAGAAGCCAAAGCTATTCAAGATACTTCACTTCGTATGCACACACAGGCCAAAATGCCGGTTCAGAACAAGGGACGGGGGACCACCGTCCCCCACCCACCGCGTCTGGGGCAAGATGGCGGGACGGGGGGGGGGGGGGGGGGGGGGCGTGGCGTCTCCACCCTACAGTTATGGGGACTTCTTGGACGTGGTGAAAGAAAGGCTCGTTTCAGGTACTGTCTGGCATGAAAATTCTTTAGACAGCAGAAGATTCTCACATTTATGACCTATCTTCAAACATGGCTGTTGCCCCAAGTCAGGGCTACAGGCCAGCCTCTGCCGGCACCAGAGGTCCAAAGCCCACTCCGCTGGCCCGGAATCACCTAGAGGAATAACAGCGCTCCTGCCTGAGAGCAGCTTTGCAAACACGCTGGGTGCACCCGCCTGTAATGCCACCGTCACCCCACCCCACCCCGTCTGGCCACCAGGCCCCCGAAAGAGCGCAGCATTCTCTGGGACGGAGGGTGGGCCCGGAAGATCCCTCCTCCGCCACCAGGGGGCAGAGAGGAGCAGGACACTGCAGTCAGGGAGGCCACCCGGGGTGGGGGACGGAGACCTGTGAGCCCAGCTACATTTCAGAGCAGAACGCGCCCCCGCCGGGTGGGAGCCTAGGAAAGGGAAGACGCAGCCCTGAGTCGCGTCCGGCAGCTCCTTGCAAAGTATCTCTGCGCCCGGGGACTCAGCAGACGGTTCCGGAAAGCCCTCTCCAGGAGGCATGCTTCCTACTGCCCTGCGCCTAAGTAGGGGCTGGGTGTTCTGAGGAGAGCGCAGGCCCCTGAGGCGTTGGGGCGAAGCGTGGAGGACTGACTGCTGACCCCGAGGCTGGGCACCCGGCTGTGGGGACCCAGCCTGTGACCCTCGGGCCCAGCACCTCAAGGCCTCCCGGGAGGGAGCACTCTGGCCAAAGCCCCGGACACGGGGCACGTTGGACCTGCGCAGCAATCCTGTGGGGCTCCTGGCAGGCCTGTCACCCGCCCCTCTTACAGCCGAGAGGACGCGTTCAGCTGTGCCAGCAGGCGCGTGGCTCCTAGAACGAGGCCCTCGTGCTCGCGGTCCCCGTTGTTGGCCTCCTGCCCGCGGTCAGGGCTGGACCAGGCTGGGGTTGGATCCTGCCCTGTGAGGCCCTAAATGAGACCACGGGGTAGCAGGGCTGGGGGCTTTCAGGAGGCAGAGCAAAGGGGACCCCAGCAGGCCGGGGACAGGGGCCTCGCTCACCTTTTCCTCTGGAGGGGTCCCTCTCCTCCAAGATGACCCGTTGCCCGTCCAGACTGGATATGGGGGCGCCGAGGTCCAGGGGCTCCTTCTCTCCACTCTAGAAGCAGAGATGGTGCAGGGAGTGACTCACCCGGGTCAGAACTTTTTGGAACGGCTGTGTGTGTTCCAGCCGCTGACGGGAAGGCCGTGCCGGGCCTGCTGGAGTCACGTGCCAGGTGCCCCCAGGCCCTATCACCTGGGCAGGGCTGCCTCAGAGGGCGCTTGCTAGGTGCCCAGCCAGCAACGCAGGGGACCGACCTGGGGCCGGCCACACACTGCCGACGTGGATAACACGGGTTCCGAGCAGTGGCTGGCCTTCGGGGAACACCTGCGGCCCGAGGGATGTGCGTGTGCAGGGCTGCTGGCCTACAGCTCGTGGAACAAGACCCAGGATGGGGTGGGGGGGGAGGGAGAGCGCTCGGGGAACGCGGCGGACATCTCAGTCCACAGACCCGGCGTCTTACGCGTCGCATCCACTCCGCACACCTCTCCTCACCTGATGAGGCGAGCGTCAAAACCCGCCTCCCCGACCCTCAGAGGCGGTTGGGGGGCGAAGGGCGAGAGCAAACTGTTTCCTCTGCAGACAGGCAGAGGCGACCGCTCGCAGAGCCACTTGAGGTCCCGGGCGGCACCCTCAGCTGTGGCCACAGGGCCCGCCCTTCTCTCCTCGGGGAACCACCCTGCTGCCCAGGCCACACCGCTGTTCAAAGAAAGGAATCGGAACTGGCAGTTTGCCTTCCTAAGTTCCGTCGGTCGAGAGGACAATTAAAGTGACCAGATGCCAAGTCGGAGTGACTGGTGCCAGACCCGAGGAAAAGGACCGATGGCTGATGGGTCTGCCCCGCTCTCCATGTTCCCTGCCTAGGTGGCCCTATTCACTGGCGAGGCCACATCTGTCACAAGCCATGCCACAAGAACTGTCCGTGGCCGGAGCCCCAAGGCGGCCGACCCTCTCTTCCCAGTGAGGGTCTCAGCAGCCCGAAAGCAGCTCACCCAGCAAACAGGCCCATTCTACAGACAGGGAGACTGAGGCAGAGAGCAGTGAGGCGCCAGCTCAGGATCTCAGAGTGAGAGCAGGAGGCCGGGTGGCGCCCAGTCCAAGTCCCTCTCCGTCCGGCACAGTCTAGACTCCGACGGCGGCCCTCCCTGCCGAGCTGGGGAAGCGGCCCCGGGCTACCCTCAGGATCCCGGTGAACAACGTAACACGGCCCCCTCGTTCATTTCAAAGCTCTTGAACGATCTGGGGCCCAATTCAGAGACCATTAAAATCCTCAAAATACTCGAAATCATAGATTGCTCTGATAAAGCTCCTTCTACGAAGCGAGAACACAGGGCAAACACTGTACCGTTAACCACCACGCTTCACGGTAAGCGGGCACAACGCGCCACAACACATCGGTGATTTCGGCACAGACCGGGTGGCGGGAGTGCCAGCCTCCTGCCCTAGGACGTCCCCGCGAAACCGTCTGGTCACAGGGGAAAAGGACCCTGCCCTGGTTCACTCCGGCTTCTTTGTCCCCGCGTGCGGTCTCCCTCAGTTGCTCACATTATACCCCAGGGGCCCTGCCTGGACACGGCAGATTTTTAGGTCTCAGGAAATGTAAACGAGGGGGCGCACCCAGGGCCGTCTGCCAAAGCCCGGCAGCTGCTCAGGGTGCGGGACGAACCCGTGCCCCTGGCTCCCTGCCAGCCCATCAGATCTGCAGACGGTGGGGAGATTCCAGGGTTTTTAGTGGTTGGTTTCTCATTTTTGTTTCTCTGGACCCAAACCACATCTCAGCTAATCACCCAGAGCTCCCTGGGAACCATCAAGGTGTAAAGAAACAGGGAGCATTTCCACTCACTAGGACACCTGCCCCCCAGGGCCTTGGCGTGCCCCCAGGTCACACACGCACGTACGTGGAGCTCCAGAGGCAGGCCTGCACGCCGCACCCCCTCCCACCACCCCCCGCCCCAGCCCCAAGCAAGGGCTCACACACCCGTGTGAGGAGTGCCAGAGGCAAGCCACGGCAGCAAGCAGGCGCCGGGCAGGCCGCGTGGGGAACACGGCCGCAAGCCCCCCGGGTCACTCACCAGCCTGGCCACCAGCTCATTCAGGTGCAGGCCGTACTTGGCCACCACGGGCCGCAGGACTTCCGTGACGGGCTTGGTGGGCTTGGCCTTGAGTCCCACCGACCGGTTGATCGGGACCAGATCCAGCCTGGTTGGAGGGGGAGGAACACGAACATATCTGCCGCAAATATACACTCAGATGTTCCTTCTCAAGGACGGGATGACGTGGCACCCACAGGCGACCCGTGGCACCTCGGGGCTCAGCAGCTCGTGCCAGGCTGGGGCCGAGGAGCACCCTCAGCACGAGAAGGAAGCCGGGAGGGGCGTCTCCGAGGTTTTCAGTGGGCTGTCATCCCGGGCAAAGAGGGGGCCCGTCCTGGCAGATGGCCAGCACTGTGCTGTCCCGCCTGCCCACCCCTGGGGACACCTGTGAGGCAGGACAGACAGTGACCGGCTGCGGGCTCCTGGGGACTCGGTGCGGCCACCGCCACCCCCCCACCCCCCCCCCCACCCCACAAAGCGGGTGCCTGCCTTCCCTTCCCAGCCGCGCAGGCAAGGCTGGCAAGGACGCCCCCGGAGACGGACGTGTGGCCCGGGAGACCCCGTGGAACAGCAGCGGCGCTTTTCGTACCGAAACAAAGTCCGCTTTTCCAGCCGCAGGTCCCGAGACTCCAGGATGCTACTGTCTTGGTGCAGCACCAGAGGCTGTGCAACGCGTGGAAAGAACAGAGACCCGAGTCGGAGCGGGGGCGGGCCAAGGCCCCCGGGACGCGCCCCTGCGTCCCACGCGGCCGCTCAGAGAAGGCGGCCCCGCCCACAAGCTAAGGCAGCGCCACGCGTTCCTGCGACCGGAGGGCCCAGGCAGCTCTGGCCAGCAAGACAGACAGACAGACCCGCTGGCACCCCCGCCCCCGGGCAGACCCAGTGTACCTTGTCCCCGCCCACCAGGAAGAGGTCCACCGCCGCCCCGTTGAGGCTGTGTCGCTCACAGAGCCCAGCCAGGACCTCCTTGATGGACAGCCCCGCCTGGACCGCCACCACGCAGGACGTCCCGTCGGGGAGCTGGACGCTGCAGTGCCTGGCCGCCTTGTCCCGCTCTGGCACCGAGGTCCTGCAGGCGTCCGACTGGGGAGCCGGGAGACGAGCGTCACGACGGGTACACAGGCACCCCGGGAAGCACCCCACCCCCCCGCCCCCCCCACCCGGCCAGCACCAAGGAGCCGACCAAGTGGGCGGGGCTGCTAAGTACGCGGGAGAAGGCAGCTGCCTCTCGTCCTTCCCGGCCTGTGACCCACTCACAAGGGCCGAGCTTAACGAGCCGCTGGGCTCTGAACGGGACGGGCCCTTCGCGTGTTGTTTTCAGGGGGCTTGTGTTGGCCCCGGCGCTGGAAGCAGACGGCGCCGCCCTGTGGAGGCCGCTCCTGCCTCGCAGAAGGTCGCACTGGGGACCCACCAGGCGGGCCAGATGCACGCGGGGGGCCTGAGGCCCCGCCCGGTCTGGGAGGCCCCTCGGCTGCCCCCCCTTATCCTTCTGGCCGTTCCCACCTGAGCCCCCACGACCAGAGGCCTCTGCCAGAGGACTGGACTGTGGGCTGTGGAGGGCACGGGGGGCCCGAGGCCGGGGCCGGGGCAGGGAGCAGGGCAGCGCGGGCAAAGGCTCGCAGGCAGGAACACGCACCCGAGGGGTGACGACCCCTCCCGCGGACACCGGCCATTGGGTCAGAGAAGCCAGTGAGGGGCGTTGTGTCCTGACAGTCCCACACGCTATGCGACGCTCAGCACGGGACGCGCAGGGGGCGGGGCTGTGAGGGGCACAGTAGGAGCCTCGGCTCCACCCTCCTTTAGCGGCTGGCAGATCGCCCCTCCCCCCGGGCCAGTGTGAGGGACAGGACCCGGCCTCCTCGGGGGCCCTTTCGCCCAGAGGACGCTCGACACCCTCCCCGGGTGAGGACGTGGCCCCAGCCGGCCTGCCCGGCCCTCGGCAGCGAGACACCCCGCGCGGAAGGGGTTGGTCGGGCTGGGAGAGGCGGGCTCCGGGGCACTGCGGGCCGAGGCTTTCGGAAACAGCAGTCTGTGATTTCATCGTCTGCATTATTCACGGACTAAGTCGGGGGCTCGGGAAATGGCTACTCAGCACTCGGTCCCGGTACCAGGACCCACACCCGGATGTGGGGGCTCCCGAGCGGGCAGGACGTGGACGAGGGGCCAGCCCGTGGCCCTGTTCTCGCGGCAGACCTCAGGTCTATCCGTGACGTCTCCCCTGGTCTCTGTGGGTCAATGGCGTGTCCCGGCCGCCAACGGCTCCTGCGCGTGTCCTTCTACCGTGCCGCCTGCCTCGGCCGCCACTCTCCCGTGGCTGTCTCCTCCTGAAAATCTCTGTGGCCCTGACACCGCTTCAGAAAACGGAGCCCGTAGGTGGTAGGCTGATTATAAAATGGCCCCAGCTACTCCCTTCCCCCGGATGCAGGCGCAGTAAGGAAGGTTGTTTCTTAAGCTGGAGTTTGGGCGGTTTGCTGGCCCGTGGCAGCTCACTGGCTCAACCCTCCCAGCTCTAAGTGTGGCACAGTGTCCCTGGAGAGGAGAGGATACTCTGCGAGCACAAGCCAGGAGGCTTTCCACGCCCGCTGTGAGACAAGAGCTGGCGGCCAGCAGGTGCCCCCAGCCGACTGACAGCAGGGTCACGACCAGCAGCCAGCCTGCCACACGGGCCGGGGTGAGGCCGGAGCGGGGGTCCCCTCAGGGTAGCCCCCGCGAGCAGAAGCACAGGTGCAAGGAGGCAGGAGGTGACGGGACGGTCACACGCGAGACCAACGGAAAGCTCTGTTGGCTCTTAGTGGGGCTCACACAACGGGAGCTGGATGAGAACAGACGTCAGCAATAAAGCCAGAAATAATCTAGTGCACAAGCAGCAGCCCTCCCCCGTGTCCCCACGCGCCCAGGAGCCCCGGCCCCACATCAGCGGCACCCGCGTTTGTTCGGCTTCACGAGTGGGGGCTTTGCGTGGCCAAACACGGAGGCGGATTTCACGAATCCGCTGTGGCCTTTGGGAGGGGGGAGGCGGTGACTTACCAGGTCCAGGCTCCCCGCGGAGGACACGGAGCCCTGTGACTCGCGGCGACCCAGGCCTCCGTTGGCGTGCAGGGGTTCTTGATGGGGAAACACAGTGACTCAGCACCGGAGGCCGGCTCTCCCCCTCTGCACGTGATACAGGGCCCGCCTTCCTCGGTCACATCCCCAACCTCACCCTTTCAGGCCAAGCAGACCAGGGACACGGAGAGGCCTCTCAGAGGCACCCCCCTCGGCTAGACTCCGCTCTGCCCTTGGCCGTACCCGGCCCCCAGACACACAAGGACACGCTCCTGGGGCGTGGAATGTTCACTTCGACACGTGGCTTCTGGGCCTAAATGGACAGTGGTAAGCACCCCGACCAGTGACCGCACCTCTACTCACGCTTGACTCCCATCTTCCCGCCAAGAGCTCAAGCGAGCCAACGAGCGCCCCATCGCCCCCACCGACTGAACTCGCCGTGACCTCTGGCTAGTCTAGAGATCCCGAGAACTGACACACACCGGCCCCCCTCCCCAGTCACGCCGCCCAGGGGACCGCGGTCCCTGGCCCCACTGCCCTCCTGAACCACCGGCCCACCTGCCAAAGCAGCAGATCCCCAGACGACCAAGTCGGAATGCCGGGGGAGCGCCCTGCAGTCAGGGTTTAGAGGCTGTTCCAGACGGCTCTCTAAAGATCTGCCGGGCGCAGGGAACCCTGGCCTCCTGGGGGGGCAGCCCCTGCTGTCTCTAGGTTCTCAGGGGTCCCTAGCCCCATCTAACTACAGCTCCTGCCCCTGCGACGGTCTCTCGCTGGTTCAGTTCTGCAAGTCTGTCCGCCCACAGCATGACCCCAGGAACACTGGGGAGCCCGGGCCAAGCCCACAACCTTCCTAAGCTGCTGCAGTCTGTCAAATGGGCGCAAGAGGACTCGGTTCGCCGGCTGCTCTGAGAAGGACACAGAACGTACCCTACGCAGGCCGCCTGGCACGGCACGGGCCCCGTCCTGGGAGCTGCCACCACCTGTCCCTCTCCAGCGCTCCCTGCCTGTGCTCCCTCCATAAACGCGGTTCCAGGGCCTTTCCGCCTCATGCCTGCCCTGCCCGTGTAAACTGTAGACTGCTCTCTGCCTCGTCAGAAGCTGCTTTCAACCCTCTGCCCCGCCTCCCAGGAGGAGCCTGTCCCTCTGTCACTGCTGAGCTACACGTAAGAAAGAAGCCAACGGAGAAAATATCTAGAATGGGCGACCTACAACATCTACAATAATACAGAGTTACAATTTTGAAAATGCGGGATACCCCAACTATGGTACTACATTTTAAAAAATTAAAAAGGCTCACACACCCCTACACACACCTAGAAAGCCGCCCAGGCAGGAAACCGAGAGGCTGTCTGGGTGCAGAGAAGGCAGGACACTTGTGTTGTCTCGTCTCCCCCATTTCCTACCGGGAGGGCCGGAGAGGATGTCACGCCAGGCCCACCCGCAGGGTGCCCTGGCCGAGTGGGGAGTGGGCTGGAACGCACCCTCACCCCCTTTTGCAAACGGCACCGAAGCCACCCTTTTCACTCCGGCTGGCCTGCCCCCAAAGGGCGACGCCCGCGGACACAGAGCCACGCTCTGCGTGTGCCCCGGACGTGCCCTTGCACACCGCCGGCAGACCCCGGCCAGGCCACCCCATCCGCCACCACACACCGTTTGCGTGGTCGCCGTGCTCCTTCTTCTTCTGCGACCGCCCGGTGCTCCTGGTCCTGGACCAGGAAAAGAACGCTCCTTTCCGTTTCTTTTCGCTGTCCTCGTCCCCCAGCTCTTCATTCAGGGATCTTCCTGATCTCGATTTTCCACTCAACTATCATCAAACAGAGACGTTAAGACAGCGTAACATTACTTAAACTTTTTAAAATGTGTGTTTATTTTTGAGAGAGAGAGAGAGACAGAGACAGAGCATGAGCAGGGGAGGGGCAGAGAGAGGGAGATGCAGAATCCAAAGCAGCTCCAGGCTCTGAGCCCATGGGCTCAAACCCAGGAACCGTGAGATCACGACATGAGCCGAAGTCGGATGCTCAACCGACTGAACCGCCCAGGCGCCCCAGCATAACATTGTTTTAACGTTACGTCAAGTGTGAAGGGAAGCTGAAGAGGGCTGTAGGCGGGTCTGTGGGATGGCCCGGACCCTTCGACAGCCGGAGGGCAGCACCACCGCGAATGGAACCCCTGCCCCCTGCCCCCTGCCCCGGGCACAGGATGCGTCCCAGGAGGGCTGGGTCCTAGCGATCTGGCGATGCGTGCTACCCCTTTCCCATCCTCCCCCCCACCCAGCCACCCCCCCCCTCCCCGGCACTCCCCTCCGCCCAGAAGACTCGGCGGGCGCACGGGCACCTTCTTGGGCGTGGACACGCCGGAGTGCTCTGAGCTGACGCTGCCCTTGGAGGCCGGGCTGCTGGGCACCTGCTGTGCGTCCGGGAGCGAGCGGCCTTCCACCTCGGCCAGGATGCACTCTTGGTACAGCTGGGACTTGAGGAAGCGCGTGTAGCTGTCGAACTTCATCAGGTTGAAGATCTGTGGGGCACACGCGGCACGCTGTCGCTTGATGAGCCACTGGAGCGCTCGGCCCCCGGGCCCACCTGCCGCGGCCGCCGCACAGGGGTGCTCGGGCCACGCCAGCCTCTTCCTTGCTCTCCGGCTCCGTGAACCCCAACCACTCACGGGAAGTCGGCACCAGGAGCAGACTCCGGGCATCTCCCGGGCGGTCCTGGACAGGCCCCGCTTTGTTAGATAAGAGTGAAACCAGACGTAACTGGGAATCTGGAGGAAGCGAGAACTGCCTTGGAAACACTTTCCTTCCTCCACTACTTTCCCCGCCATTCATACGATTTAGCAACAGGCGTGCTCCCTGGGGAGGCTGGTGGGTCGTGCGCCCTGACAAACAACGCTCGTTATTGTGATAAATGACAGCGCGCCCTTTTAACCACAGTGACATCGCGGGACTGAAAAAAACTCGGAACACGCCCACACGTCGGCACCCGCGGACCCGAGACGTCACACAAAGGTGTGCGTCCGAGCGACCACAGACAGGGCTCGCGGCCGGTTATGTCACGGCCCCACCGATGCCCCCCCCCCGCCCCCCCCAACCGAGACAAGCCTGGTGGGAGACACAGGGCTCCGCCCATCGCATCCACCTCCGCGGGCACCCCTCCCCCCGGGCTGGCCGCCCGCTTGTGGGCACCCCTCCCCGCGGAGAGGACCCTGGCGAGGCGTCCCCGCGGGGAACCGAGGCACATTTACCTGGAGCTGCTGCTCCTTGAACATGTCGGGGTGCGGAGCACTGAGAATGTCATCTGCCAGCTGGGCCTGGCTGTCGATGTTGACGGGGGTGGTGGCTTTGCTGCACAGGAACTTGCTGAAGATCTCGCGGGCCCTGTAGGAGAGCTGACAGGACACGGGCGTGGGCGGGAAGCGCGGGCCGCGGGCTCCCCCGACGTGCAAGCGTGCTGCTGGTCTCCGCGTTCCAAACGCCCGACGCGGGCCCAGCGGGGCAGACGCGCTTCCCTAGGGCCCAGTAAATACTGCCTGCTTGAGTACACGAAGGTCGAGCCGGGAGGAAACCTCCCGCCGAACAGGCTCCTCCCTGACTTTCTCCAGCGGGCGCCGCTGGGGCCCCGGGGCACCGAGGGGCCGTCCCGCACGTGGCGCTTCGCGCGTGTGGTCTCAGCAAGCGGGGACTCATCCGTGCCACACGGCGTGTGCCGGGCAGACAAGAGGCCTCATCCGCGGCGGGACGGAGGGCCCGCGCCGTGGACCGGGGCCGGCGCCCGTGGGGGCTTCTCTGGTGGCAGGTGAGGCGTGGGCAGGAGAGCCGCACGAACACACACGCTCAGGGCGTGCTCCTGCCCGGGGATCTAAGTCCCCTTCCAACGCGCGGAGCGGCAGCACGTCCGCGGAAAGAAGTTTCACGGGCGCTCACGTCAACCACGTTCAGGCAAAATTAAACATCACGTGTATTGAGCGAGTTAGGCTGAAAAAGAAGCGTCTCTCAGTAACCCCATGAGAACACAGTCACGTCGACCTCAGACCGCCCTGGGGTCTAGCCCACGGCGAGAGCTTCCCACTCCCCAGGCGTGAGCAAACTTACCTCCTTCTTGTCGTGTGCAGGAACATGGTTAAAGTATTCACAGGCCTGCCAGAATAAAATGTTTTCTTCACTGAATTCCTTCCTTAGGAAATCCTAAGAAAAACACCACCGATTAGCCTTCACGTGCGACCAGCCCGTCGCCGGCATCCGCCCTCCTCCCGAGCTGTCGCCTCGCTCCCGCTCTTCGCCTTGGTTTGCCTTCCACAGACACCGGGGGCAGAAGCGTCTCTCCCCAGCCTCCCCGAGGGCCGCGGACCACAGACTGAAAGCTGCCCGCACTTTAGGGACCGTGCTGGTGTTCGCCGCCGTTCCCTCAAAGGCAGGACACCCTTCCCAGCAGCCGCGCTCGCCACGTGGAGCTCCGCTAAGCATTGACCGGAGGCTCCGTGCTCGCCGCTGCGGGGAGACCCTCCACGCAGAGCCAGGGCCGAGCTGGGCAGAGGCCCCCTCCAGCCCCGGTCTCCCGTGCGACGAGCAAGGGGCCGGGGGGAGGCCCCCGCGGGAGGCCGCTCGGCGACTCCACCGCTGCCGACCGTGGGGTGTGCGCCCCAGGTCCTTCTTGAGGAGCCCCCGGCGGAGGGAGCAAACGGCCCCCGGGCCCCGTGACCACCCCCTACTCACAGAGAAGTAGCGGACGCCAAGAGGGTCCTGCAGAAGGCGCTCGAACGACACGGCCCAGCTGGCGGCCCTCCTCTCGCGCAGGCGCCTGCAGCTCTGGACGCTGGGGAGGCTGGCATTGCTGCTGAGGCTGTGGTCGCTCGCGCGGTCCTTCAGGTCAGCGCCGGCCAGCTCTGCGGGACCAGCACAGACCCCACCTGCACATGCGTCCTCCACGCCGCCCGGCAGCACCCGGCCCGGCCTTCCGGGCGGCCGCCAGGGGCTCTCCCCGGGCGTCTGCTCTAAAACACACACTCAGCCAACAAAACGCACCGAGCGCCTATAGCGTGCCCAGCGTTGGCCTGGGCACGGGGCACAGGGCACAGGGCACAGGGCGAGACGAACCCGGCCCTCATGCGGCCACACGCACACACACGGAGCGGGCGCGCCAAGCCCACGCCGCAGACACAACAGGGCTCCCGGGCGACCCTGTCCGTGAGTTCGGGAGGTGCCGGGTCACCGTGGGCGAGCAGAGCGCAAGGGGTTCTGTGCCGGGGTGGGGGGGATGCGTGCCGTGGGCAAGCACACGCGTGTGTCCCGTCCTGCACACGGTCTCCCTGTAGAATGTGTGGCCTACCCTCCAAACGTACCACGACTCCGTGACCACGCGTGTTGTCGGGACAGCCGGTGAGAAGCCGGCCCGGCGCAGAAAACACCACGGTTCCCGAGCGTCTACAAAATAGCCCCGAACAGCCTGGGTTCCCTCACGCTTTACGTGAATCCCCGAATAGCCCGCTCCCTTCACAAAGGGCAGGGGAGTGTTTGGGGAGCCCCACGTCACCGTCTCCCACCTCACGTCAGCAGCGGGCTGGGCCTCCCCCCGACCCGGCAGTCCTGGTCGGCAAAACCCGAGGGGGCGGGTGCCGGCTGGCCGGGAGCAGGGCCAGACGCACACTGTGCCCCGGACGTGCTCCCTTCTGTGCGGACGGCTCGCCCCACGGTCCCACGCCGGGCTGCTCCCCCCACCCCCGGTCCCAACACCAAGGAGACCGGAGGCCGGGCCGCAGCCTGTGGACCCCAGATGACGCGGGAAAGGAGGGCACGAAGTCTAGAGGAGCACCCTGACTGATGCAACAGGGTTCGTGCGCTGCGCCCCGTGCCCCTCCCCGTGCTGCTGCGCGCAGTCGGCCCCCGGGCTGGCGGCGGGAGGAGCCCAGGGGACTGGCCGGTCGGCTCCGGCTCTAAGCCCAGCAGTGCAAATGTACCTCCTTGCTGCCGAGGGGCCGGACACGGGGAGAGTGAGAGCCGGCGGGGCAGCGGGGAGCCGCCCTGAGTTCTGATGCCCACCGGCTGCTGCACAGGGAGCAGTGGGCACAGGCCGCGCCCGCGGGCGCCACAACACAACCGCAGCCCAGACGGCCTCGAGGAGGCCCAGAGGGCGGAGGGCCAAGAAGGCAACCCCCCGGGGTCGGTCAAATCGGACCCGCTTGGTGGCTCGGGGCCACTGGGACAGGACATTCAAAGTTGAAGAAGCACTCGGATGGGAAAAGAAAAGAAAAACATAAAGTCAAAGAGTAATAACTTAAACTGCTATAGAGAACACGTCAATGAGATGAGATGGGACAAGGTCGGAAGAAAGACAGCTGGGATACTTCTCCGTGGCTCCGTAGAGCCGCACATGGGACGTGTGAGCCTCGTGGTGCAGCGCACGCACCGCTCTCCCGGACCTGAGGCAGGCCCGGAGCTCGCGTGCGAGACGTGAAGCTCACCCCAGGGCCCGTGTGCACCACCTGCTACACTCTTAGCACCGCACGGCCGGCCGCGAGGGGTCCCGGCAGCTCCACTGTCACCCTGGTAACCAGTCCCCGCGCACAGAACCGCCCCCTCCCCACTCCCCACCCCCCCCACACACGCAGAAACCTGGCCGTTTTACACTCACGCGATACAGGCCACACAGACTCGCTGGCTGTGTTTGATTTGGGTCAAGTAACCACAGCGATGGGGGCAAGACCCACACGTGGTAACTCTCCCTAGATTAACATATCACCCCAATACATGTCCCAGTAGACGTTTATTAGAATAGGACAAGCTGAGGGGCGCCTGGGGGGCTCAGTCGGTTGAGCACCTGACTCTTGACTTTGGCTCAGGTCATGGTCTCACTGTTGTTGAGATCGAGCCCCGCCTTGGGCTCTGTGCTGACCACGGATCCTGCTTGGGGTTCTCTCTCTCCCACTGTCCCCCCTGGCCCCTGCTCACACTCTGTCAACAACAACAACAAAAAAAAACAAAAAACCGAGCCAGATGAACTGAGTGTAAAAGTTCACATGGAAAAACAAACCAAAGCAGGGCCGGGTGGCGGGCCGGCCCCTCCACCACCCCCGCCCTGCTGGCGCCACACGGCTCGTCCTGGGCCGACTGGAAAACCACCTGAAAAATAATCAAGTTGGATCCCTTCCGGCACACTGAAATCAATCTCACCTGGACCAAAGATTTACGCGTCAGAAAATCGAACTGGAGACACTGTGGACAAGAAGGCACAGCCCAGAGTGGCGAGGGACGAGACGCATCCACAGACCGCGCAAAAACCGCGGTCTGTGGCGACGGTGACGGGAGGTGAAGGGAGGTGAGGGGTCACAAGGTACAAGCTCCCAGTTACACAACAGTGCTGGGATGTCGTGCACAGCACAACGACCGCAGCTGAGAGCACCACGTTGTATCTCTGAAAGCGGTGAAGAGAGCAGATCTTAAAGGTTCCGTCACAAGAAAAGACTCTGGAACGGCAGGCGGTGACGACACCGTGGTGACCGTGCCACGACCCACGCACATGTGAAGTCACCACGTCGTACGCCTTCAACTAACATAATGTCGTGTGGGCTGGGCCTCGGTAAGAAATGAACGTGAAACAAACACCATAAACTAAGTCAAAAGACAAAGTGTGGGGAAATAGCCGTGATCCATTACACGAAGGACTGATCGTCTTCATATTTGAGGGCACCTGCACATCAACACGACAAAGGCCAAAAGAGCAAAGAAAACCGGAAGGACCGTGTGGACAGTCACTGCGTAGGGGCTTGAGATGCTCCCCACCACGTGCAGACGCGTCTGGTTTCACCCACAAGGGGCTAAAGCTGACGTTAAACCACAAGCCATCTTGTATCTAACTGGTTGGGTCTGAGGCGCCTTTCTGCTATATTTTACGTTCATAAATGAGGTGATTCTCACAAAGTGAAGTAATTTTTGAAGCAGTCTAGGGGCGCCTGGGTGGCCCAGTCAGTTGAGCGTCTGACCTCGGCTCAGGTCATGATCTCGTGGTCCGTGAATTCGAGCCCCGCGTCGGGCTCTGTGCTGACGGCTCGGAGCCTGGAGCCTGCTTCGGATTCTGTGTCTCCCTCTCTCTCTGCCTCTCCCCTGTTCATGCTCTCTCTGTCTCTCAAAAATAAACATTAAAAGTTAAAAAAAAAAACATAAGACAGTCTGTTAACGGGGCACCTATGTGGCCCAGGCGGTGAAGTGTCCGACTCTTGATTTCAGCTCAGGTCAGGATCCCAGGGTGGTGTTGAGTGTAGAGCCCGCTTAAGATTCTCTCTCTCGCCCTCCGCCCCTCTCCCGCACTCATGCTCTCTCTCTCTCTAAACGATAAATTTTAAAAAGCCAGTCTGTTAAGTATGAGCACCAAAACACTCTTCCTCCAGCTTTTTTCCTTGAGGCAATAAGGGCTGAACTGGGAACGGAAGGGTGGACAGAGGTAACTGGCCTCAGGGGAGCTGGAAAAGCCTTTTGTGAGGGACCAGATGTGCAAAGGCCCTGGGGCAGAAGAGGCACGGCTCACAGCCCCACAGCTGGTATGTCTGGGCTTAGGGGAAATGTGTGAGGGCCAGGAAAGGCGGTAAGGCCACACAGTGTGAACCATACACCCTAGGGGGCAGTGAAAAATAAGGGAAGGTCAAGAGGGCACTTTTTTCCTTCACAGGTCCGTTGGCCCTGAGCTCGGTCCCTGGGAGGATGCAGGTAAACGGGGTCGTGAGGACAGGGCGGCAAAGAGGCAGACGAGCTGCAAACTGACAGAGCACCCGAACCCCATCCATCAAGGGTGTTGGCGCTTCTGCTCCTCAAATAAAAAAGGTGTCTGGGCTCCAGGCACGCAAGCAGCAGCGATTTGGAGCACCCGCCTTCCTTGCTCCCCAGACACGCGGACCGCAGGGAGGAGAGACGCCTGTCGCCGCGCCCTGGGCTGGGCTGCGGGCTGAGGGCGAGGGTGAACGAGTGAAGGACACTGCTGAACGAACAGAGTGACAGATGACCCGTATTTTGAGTAAGCTCATTTTTAGGAGACCCGGCCAATCCTCACTTTTTTAAGACTCACAGATCAACGACTGACACTGGAAAAGTCTAGCGGAGAAAGAAACTTGAAAATTAAAGGAAGGAAAATCCTGACGCCTGGCCAGCCCGCGTGTCACGCCCCACGAGGGGCTGGGCCGCTGCCCCGGCACACCTTGGGGTCGCCGGCAAGGACCGTCCCTTGAGAGGGAGGCCGGGAAGACTCATGTGCAGGAAATGAGGGGAAGAGTCATGGTGGCTGAAAACCCACTTCTGCAGGCACGCAGGCCCCGGGCCCCGGCTCTCACAGGACCCCGAAGAGCTGGGGAGAGCCATCCTGCCGCCAGGCTCCCCGCACCGCGGGACCGAAAGCTGAGGCCCCTTCTGTCTGTTCCTCATCGAAACAGCGCAAATGCCCGCTGGGCCTCAGCCCCAGCACCGGTGGAGCTCGGGGAGGGGACACGGGACACCACGACCCTGAAGGACGCTCCCGGTCACCCGTGGGGCAGGCCACACGCCGATGGAGGCCTGGACGTGGCCATTTCTCTCCTGACGGCCCGGTCTCGAGGAACACGCTTGCTCTGCAAAGTGGGGACAACCGCGGGCCACACAGAGCACGTCAAGGCCGAGTTGTCTACCCGAAAGATCTCCCAGAAGCTTGTCAGGAGTGCGCCGAGGCCCGGGGCCGGGGGGTGGGGGGGGCGGTGCCGGCACCCCGGAGCGTGGCCACGCTAGGTGCTGCTCACGCGGGCTGCAGGTGCCCGCACCATCCACGCGTCCCCACAGCCAGGGCCAGGCACCTGGCCCTCTGCTCCGCCCTCAGATCGCCCCGGGACCGTTCTCGACACACGGAAAACAGGGCACGGTGCTGAAAGAACCCATCTCGAGAGCTGGCGCGAAAGCCCTGCCAGCCCCGGGCCAGACGGGAGGCGGGCAGAGCCAGCGCCGAACTCTCTGCCGGAGACTCTCTCCACGCTAACCAAAGGAGAAGGCAGGTCCACGGAGCCCCCTCCCCGCCCCCCCCCCCCCCCCCCCGGGCTGGAGGGTCACGCTGGACAGCGTTTCCCGGGTCTGTTTTGTTTTCGTTTTTGCTGTTTTCCTCTGTCAGTGGACCAGGTGAACCCGAAGAAACGCTTTCCTGGAGAGAAAGGTCTTTTGAAGTCCGTTTCAGGCCGGCCAAAAGCTAGGAAAGCCGCCACCTTCAAGCTGGCCGGGCAGTCGTGTCACAAACGGGGTCAACAGTGCCCTCGTACTAAAACTTCGTGGCCCGTTCTGCCACACCAGGTTCTGGGAGCCACCTCGCCGCACGCCCGTCCAGACCGCGATCTCACACGCCTTAACGTACGTCCCTCGCAAGTCCGGGTCCCTGTGAGGGGTCACTGCCCCCGGCGACCCAGCCCCCTCCACAGACATACCTGAAGGCTGCCAGCCAGCCCCCGACAAGAAGCCAAGGCGTGCAGACCAGAGGGACTTTACCTGGGTGGAGCCGATAAGAGCCACTGTGATGCCACTTAACCAAATACTTCCAACCATTCACCGCAAACCACCCCTCCGAATCCATACCAGGGTCAGGCGGCTCGGCCCCCGGGGCCCCGGGCAAAGGCTCGGGCCACACACAGGGACATTGTTCCCGGCTCACGCTCCCCCAGGAGGCCGGTCAGCACACTCCCCAGCGACCCCAGGCCTCGGGCCGCGGGCCCACAGGGGCGCCTCTCCCCCTCCAGGCCCACGCAGAGGAAACCAATAGCGTCCTCGCACAAAGCAGCCCGAAGACGCATGCATAATTCACAGTGGGATGTTCGGCCCGCTGCTGCTCGCGGAACGTGAATTATTTAGTCTGCCCGAGCCCGGCTACAGAAGCTGTGTGCTGGGAGGGCCACGTGCCCACGGCAGGGCCCTCCGACAGGCGACAGGCTGCTCTCCTTCCGGGTCTGCGCTCTGTTAAACCGGCGGTGGTAAAGGGAACAAGTACCTGTAGATTTTTATAATAATCACGAGGCTTTCGAGCTCGTATTTCCCGATGTATCTTGAAAGTTTTGGAAATCCCGTAAACAGACCGATCTTTTAAAAATGGGAAAGCGTTCAGCAAAAACTGCCTGGTACCGACTGGGGAACGAAGGGCCGCACTTCTGGGTCAGAGCAGAGCGGGACTGCGTCGCTGGAGTTTCATCTGCACGACCCACAGGGGGCGGGACGTGGCTCCGGGCTGTGGTCCTCGGACGCTCCTGCGGACGCACCGGTGCACACACGGTCCCACCACACGGATGTCCAATCCCTCCCGACATCTCCAGGGGGGCACCGAGATGAAGCCTGCCCACGGCTCCTGCCTCCCTCTCAACGTCCTTTGTGCCCTCACGTTTCCGAAGCCCATGGGGACGGGGACCGCCACAGCAGCTGGACTCTGCTCCTCTCCGGCCCCCGTGTCTCCGGGCCCCGGGCCCCCGTGTGCACCAGGGCAGCACAAGACGCCAGTGTCACTGAAGCCGCAGCGGGATGGGCCAGGCTCTGAAACTGCCCCTTTCTTAGGGCTCTACGTGCCGTCCTGGGGGGGGAAACGTTTCATTTTCCTATAACTTCAAACTTGCACAAGGGTTACAAGAGCACACCCTTTACCCAGATTTACTGGACATCTGTCTACACTCTGCCCGTTTGCTAGATCATCCTGCCTCTCCTCCTTGTGCCCATCCTTTCTCTGAACACACGCACACACACGCACACACACGCACACACACGCACGCACCCTCCGAGCTGTTGGAGATCCAGGTGGAGACAGCCCTTTACCCCTAACTACCTCAGTGTGAATTTCCAAAGAACAAGGACATTCTCTGTCACAACCACAGTGCAACTATCAACATCAGGAAGTGCGACACGGCCTCTGTTCCAATGTCACCAACAGAGTCCCGTGCAGCTGTCTCCCCAGCTCAGGATCGAGCGCAGAACCACACAGCTGTCAGCTCTCTTTAAAAACTCCCAGCCGCCGCGCTTCCAGATCTCCACCGAGGCCACTTATCTTGTAGGCTGTCCCTCAGTTGGGGCCGTCTGAGGTCTCCCCATCACTTGGCAGGAATCCTCAGGAAGTGACATATGTCCTTCTCGGGACTTCTCATCGGGAAGCACGTAACGTCAGTGTATTGCAACGCGGGTCACGTTTGGTTTGGGCACCAGGTTGCCCACCGCAGGGCTGCGGTCTCCCTTGGGACGAGATGCACGCACCTTGTTCCCAGTCCAGCCTGTGGCCACCACCCCTCCCCCACCCCCAGCTGCCAACTCCACAGCAACAAAGAGCTGTCCTCCCCACGTTTACAAATTCATTTATCTCTACGAGTAGGCGTTCCGCGGAGTTTTAGCTCATTCAATGACTTATAATCCACAAATATCTGGGTTTTTTTCTTTCCCTTCTCTCTGTCTCTCTTAATTCTCTGCCTCTCTTTAAGCCGGTATCTGTATCTTTCTGGTAAGTCCTCATCAGGAACTCAGTGTTGTTTTTTTTTTGTTTTTTTAATTTTTTTAAAATGTTTATCCATTTTTGAGAGAGAGACAGAGACAGAGAGAGAGAGACAGAGCAGAGTGGGGGAGGGGCAGAGAGAGAGGGAGACACAGAATCCGAAGCAGGCTCCAGGCTCCGAGCTGTCGGCACAGAGCCCGATGTGGGGTTCGAACTCACTAACTGTGAGACCATGACCTGAGCCGAGGTCAGACACTTAACCACCCAGGCGCCTCAGCGTTTCCTTATTTTTAAGTCTAAAACAAACTAGCAAACAGGGGCGCCTGGGTGGCTCATTCGGTTAAGCATCCAACTCTTGATATCGGCTCAGGTCATGATCTCATGGTTCGTGGGTTCTAGCCCCGTGCTGGGCCTTGTGTTGAGTGTGGAACCTGCCTGGGATTCTCTGTCTCCCTCTCTCTCCGCCCCTCCCCTGCTCTTGCTCTCTCAAAATAAGTAATATAAATATACTTTACATCAAACAAACAAAACCTTGGGCCAGGCTCACTGTACTTGCCCTGCTCCTGCCCAGCAACTGAGGCTTCGCTTCAAGGATCGCTGGCTCCTGGGGCACCTGGGTGGCTCAGTCGGCTAAGCGTCCGAGTTCAGCTCGAGTCATGATCTCGCAGCTCATGGGCTTGAGCCCGCGTCGGCTTCTCTGCCGTCAGTGAGGAGTCCGCTTTAGTTCCTGTCTCCCTCTCTCTGCCCTTCCCCAGTCTGTGCTTTCTGTCTGTCTCAAAAATAAATAAAAACATCAAAAAAAAAAAAAAAAAAAAGGACAGCTGGTTCCCTGTACCGAAGAGTGGTATTTAGGCACCGAGATCTGCACACAAGGGGTACTCGCTTCCACTGGCAGGCTCACTGCTTCTAGAACTTTGCGGCGGACACACCTAGGGAACGGACCACACCTGCCCACACTGATATACAGGCGTCTCTGCCTTTATCTCTGCACCTATTAAAGCCGTGACTTCATACGGGCACCTCCAACTCTGACCCAACCCCGAGCGCACTCTCCTTTCCTACACTTTACATATTTTATATACTATGTTCTAACCTCTCCCCAGCAGCGGGGGCTGGGCTCCCATTGTCCTGGACATATTCCTCATTTGCTCGGGCCCAGAATACACCTGCACCGTCTCTACAAGACAGTTCAAGAACGACTAACTCCTACCAGCGCAAAAACCAAACCCGCTAACTAGGGTCCCTCTTTGTTTGTAATCCTTTTTTACATAAACGATACGTCGAGTCAAATGCACAGTCTCAGGCGTAAGACTCACTGTGTTTTACGATCGGGTCGCCTGCCTTTTAAAGCCTGAGCTTGATCACCAAGTGAACTTGTCCATCTTCAAGCCACCAGGCCTTGAGAACGCCTGCCAGCAGGTCACTTATAACCATGACATTCAGCTGCAGGGGGAAACCCGGGGGGAGCCTCGGGCCCCAGGACAGTCCTTCCGTCTCTGGGTGGCGGGATGGGGTAGACCGGATGGGCTCGGAGGCCTCTTGATTTTCTCCTTGGGGCAGAAACTAGCATCTGCAGGGTTTGGGGCCAAAGCACAAATAAAGGACTTTGTGTTGTGTATCTGAACATTGAAAACGCAGTGGAGCTGACATACTGTTAAATAAGCTACGTTCTATTAGCCCACTTCCAACAACACAAAAGACCAGCTTGAATTTAGAATTCTGGAACTTGTCTGACCTGTGCACGGAGACGTGGCAGCATGGTGGGGGGCTGCCTGCCCGCCCCCCGCCCTCTCTTCCCACCCTAGCTCCGTCCCCACCAGCCGCACACCCCAGTCTGTCACATCATCCCCACCACAACGGCCACCCTGCGGACCTGGGTGTTCACTTCATTCCAGTTGCCAACAAATGTAGAGCAGCAGGGCCGTTTTTCTGAGAGAAACCGTACACAGAGTCCTCTTAGGTGGTCTGGCTTGGCCGAGGAAGGGAGAGGGCACAGAGGACAGCGGGTGGGGCAGACCCCAGGTAGGCCCCATTCTGCTCCGCCTGGCACAGCTCCTCTCCTTCAGGAAAACTCCTGCCGGTAACGACTGAGCCCTACTGATAATCAGAATAAAATGTTTCTGGAACCTACAGCGCTTCCTCAAGACAGGTCTAGAAATCACTGCTCTAACCCAATCAGCCCATTTTACAAACAGAGTTGCTGAGGTCAGAAGACGCCCCGTGGCCCGCCTGACGGTGGCCGGTGACAGGGCCAAGACCACAGGCATGCCCTCCAACGGCGAGGCCCCCGGTGCCGCCACAGCCAGATCGCACAGCCCCGCGATTCTTATGGAACTTCAGGGGCATGAAGACACGTGGGCCCAGAGCCGAAATCTAAATTCTGAGTCTATCCTGGAGTCAGTACCCGAAGTCGGATTTATCACTTTCTGGCAGAGCAGAGCAGGCACACTTTCCACGTCTGAAATGACACAAGTCCTTCTGGAGAGTGAAATGCCAAGCAGATGGGGGGAAATGCCGGGAGAGCTCACGAGGCCACACGAGTGGGCAGAACAGTAACCGAAAAGGGTCAGTGTGGGAAGTGTGAGGCGACAGGCGGGGACGGGTGCCTCTTGTCACCCGTCACACTGAATTTTCAGGATTCCGGTCTCAGGGCCACCCGCGACGACCACACGTGGCTGGCAGACTGAAGGTGGCATCTGACCACAGGGAGCCTCCAGGACCCCCCAAAAAGGGACACGGGACATTTCCCAAAGATTAGCCCTAATCAAATGCATTTATTCCGCTGGTTTCAACCTAAACCCTGTGCCTCACTCACTCACTCACTCACTCGTTAATTCTCTGTGAAAGTAATTCCCTCCGTTCCAACGGGTAAGACACGTACACTGCGCGAAGGCAGCCTTCTCTCTCGCTCGCCCCAACGGCCACACATAAACTGCACACCTCCCGGCCACATCCTGTCCCTGTCTACAGCACACTGCCCAACGCAGAAGCCCAGGGACCCCCAATCTGGAGCTCCGTGAGGAAGACCCAAAATGCTGCTAAACTGTCCCCACAGCCAGGGTAGGGCCGCCCACACCGGATACTAAAGGCACCGCCAGGAGCCCCAAGCCTGCACCAAGGCGGTGCAGGTAGAGATGAGGCGAGGGTACCTCCCCCAAAAGGCCTGGGGCTGGAGGGCTGGCCCTCAAGGAAGGAGAAGCCTCCAGGATACACAGTCATGAAGGAGGCTTGAGGCAGGAAATGTCCTTCATCAGAGGCAGCACCTAGGGACCGCTCCTGCGAGAGCAAGGAAGGCCATACGGAGACGAAGGAAACGTCCTACTTCATACGTCAGGCATAAACTGTGCGGCCATAGCTGGGGGTTTCCAGGGCAGTTATGATTTCACATCGCTTTGACGAAGGTGGCATGGCAGACGTGAAACTAAACACAATGTAATAGCCGTGCCTCTTCTATGGTTTCCAAAGAAAACAATCAAATACAATCACGAATGAAAGAGGAGAGATCACAACCACCACCGCAGAAATACGAACAATAATAGGAGAATATTATGGGCAAGTATACGCCAATAAAATGGGCAATCTGGAAGAAACGGACAAATTCCTAGAAACATATAAACTACCAAAACTGAAACAGGAGAAAATGGAAAATTTGAACGGGCCCATATCCAGTAAAGAAACTGAATCAGTAATCAAAATTCTCCCAACAAACACGAGTCGAGGGATGGATGGCTTTCCAGGGGAATTCTACCAAATATTTAAAGAAGAGTTAACACCTATTTTCTTGAAGCTCTTCCAAAAAATAGGAATGGAAGGAAAACTGCCAAACTCTTTCTATGAAGCCGGCATTACCTTGATTCCAAAACGAGACAAAGACCCCACTAAAAAGAAGAACTATAGACCAATATCCCTGATGAATTTTTGTAGATGCAAAAATTCTCAACAAGATACTGGCAAACCGGATCCAATAATACAGTAAAAGAACTATTCCCCACGACCACGTGGGATTTATTCCTGGGATGCAGGGCTGGTTCGATATCTGCAAATCAATCAATGTGATATATCACATTAATAAAAGAAGGGATAAAAACCACATGATCCTCTCAATAGATGCAGAAAAAGCATTTGACAAAATACAGCATCCTTTCTTGATAAAAACCCTCAAGAAAGTAGGGATAAAAGGAGCATACCTCGAGATCACAAAAGCCATATATGAACGACCCAACAATAATATCATCCTCAATGGGGAATAACTGAGAGCTTTCCCCCTAAGGTCAGGAACAAGACAGGGATGTCCACTCTCGCCACTGTTATTCAACATAGTATTTGAATTCTTAGCCTCAGCAATCAGACAACACAAAGAAATAAAAGGCATCCAAATCGGCCAGGAGGAGGTCCAACTTTCACTCTTCTCAGATGACATGATACTCTATATGGAAAACCCAGAAGATTCCACCAAAAAACTGCTAGAACTGATTCATGAATTCAGCAAAGTCTCAGGATATAAAATGAATGCACAGAAATCGGTTGCATTCCTATACACCAATAATGAAGCAGCAGAGAAATCAAGGAATCGATCCCATTTACAACTGCACCAAAACCTAAAATACCTAGGAATAAATCTAACCAAAGAGGTGAAAAATCTATACACTGAGAAGTATAGAAAGCTTATGAAAGAAACTGAAAAAGACACACACACAAAAAAAGGAAAAACATTCCACATTCATGGACTAGAAGAACAAATATCGTTAAAATGTCGATCCTACCCAAAGCAATCTACACATTCAATGTAATCCTTACCAAAGTAACACCAGCATTCTTCACGGAGCTAGAACAAACAATCCTAAAATTTGTATGCAACCAGAAAAGACTCCGAATAGCCAAAGCAATCTCGAAAAAGAAAACCAAAGCAGGAGGCATCACAATCCCAGACTTCAAGCTATACTACAAAGCTGTCATCATCAAGACAGCATGGTACTGGCACAAAAACAGATTAATGGAACAGAAGAGAGAACCCAGAAATGGACCCACACACGTATGGCCAACTAATCTTTGACAAAGCAGTAAAGAACATCCAGTGGAATCAAGACAGTCTCTTCAGCAAGTGGTGCTGGGAAAACTGGAGGGTGACATGCAGAAGAATGAACCTGGACCACTTTCTTACACCAGACACAAAAATAAACTCAAAATGGATGAAAGACCTAAATGTAAGACAGGAAGCCATCAAAACCCTCGAGGAGAAAGCAGGAAAAAGCCTCTTTGATCTTGGCTGTAGCAACTTCTTACTCAACACGTCTCCAGAGGCAAGGGAAACAAAAGCAAACATGAACTGTTGGGACCTCATCAAGATAAAAAGCTTCTGCACAGCGAAGGAAGCAATCAGCAAACAAGGCAACCGACAGAATGGGAGAAGATATTTGCAAACAACACATCAGATAAAGGGTTAATATCCAAAATCTATAAACAACTTATGAAACTCAACACCCAAAAAACAAATAACCCAGTGAAGAAATGGGCCAAAGACATGAACAGACACTTCTCCAAAGAAGACATCCAGATGGCCAACAGACACATGAAAAGATGCTCAACATCATCCATCATCAGGGAACCACAAATCAAAGCCACAACGAGATACCACCTCACACCTGTCAGAATGGCGAACATTCACAACTCAGGCAACAACAGATGTTGTCGAGGATGCGGAGAAAGAGTGTCTCCTTTGCACTGCTGGTGGGAATGCAAACTGGTGCAGCTGCTCTGGAAAACGGTATGAAGGTTCCTCAAAAAATTAAAAACAGAACTACCCTACGACCCAGCAATTGCACTACTAGGCATTTATCCAAGGGATACAGGTGTACTGTTTCAAAGGGACACATGCACTCCCACGTTTATAGCAGCGCCATCGACAATAGCCAAAGTATGGAAAGAGCCCAAATGTCCATCAAGAGATGAATGGATAAAGAAGATGTGGTATTATATATACAACGGAGTATTGCTCGGCAATCAAAAAGAATGAAATCTTGCCATTTGCAACTACGTGGATAGAACGGGAGGGTATCATGCTAAGCGAAATAAGTCAGAGAAAGACGAATATCATATGACTGCACTCATATGAGGCATTTAAGATAAAAAACAGATGAACATAAGGGAAGGGAAGCAAAAATAAGATAAAAACAGGGAGGGGGACACAGAGAAGAAACTGAGGTTGCTGGCGGGGTTGTGGGTGGGGGATGGGCTAAATGGGGGATGGGCATTAAGGAGGACGCTTGTTGGGATGAGCACTGGGTATTATATGTAGGGGATGAATCACTAAGTTCTATTCCTGAAATCACTATTACACTATATGTTAACTTGGATTTAAACTTTTTTAAAAAAGAAAAAGAAAACGATCAAACTTAAAAAGTCACTTGTCCAAAACTGCGTTCCCCAAACCCGGTCACCACGCTGGTCCCGTGTTCCCTGGGGGCCTTAGCAAGTCCACGCAGAGAAGGCCGGCGCTCCCCTGCCCCTCCTCCGCAGTGGGGACCGCTGATGGGCAGGGCCCCAGGGCTGCAAAAGCACTCTGTCTTCCAGCGGGTTGTGCTAAAGACTTGAGGGGCCCACCTCGCAGGCCGGCCATAGGGACCCGTGAAGCCTGACCCTCCTATGCGACGAGCAGATGATCGGGCCTCCACCATACGGGAGCCCACCCTCTGCATTTTCTTCCCAAAGCCGGGTGGGGACAGCGAAGATGAACAGGAGGTAAATGGGCTGCCCCTGGTTCTCGTTCATTCAATAGATACTCGTTGGAGGCCCATGCTGTGGCAAGCTCTATCCTAGGAGCAGGGGCCTCCGACCCGGCGCCACCTGGCACAGGTGTGGTGAGGCACAGGGTGGTCCCTGGGCTCACGTTGCCCGGTTCCCAGCTTGGGCGAGGTGCTCACCTTGTGTGAAACTGCGCTAAGAGCCATGTACTGACCGCAGGGATACTGGGAGAACGCCACTGCTGGCCGAGCATCGTGACGAGCAGGACCGGGCGCGCAGGAGGCACTCAGTAATACTGGCTGAATAAGTGGGTCGTGTGTCCCAGATATGAGCTAGTGCTACGGTACAGGCTAAAAGGCACGTAACTTCCAATTACATACATCTTGCGGTTTTTTGGTTTTTTTTTTTTTGTTTTGTTTTTATTTTTTTATTTTTGGGACAGAGAGAGACAGAGCATGAACGGGGGAGGGGCAGAGAGAGAGGGAGACACAGAATCGGAAACAGGCTCCAGGCTCCGAGCCATCAGCCCAGAGCCTGACGCGGGGCTCGAACTCACGGACCGCGAGATCGTGACCTGGCTGAAGTCGGACGCTTAACCGACTGCGCCACCCAGGCGCCCCCATCTTGCGGTTTTAATGCACGATTGATTTTCTCCTTTAAAAAATTTAAACATAAATATAAAATCGCTGTTAATCATCACCTAAAATCCTGGCCCTAACTCCCCTCCCCAGAGAAAACCCATCTTATTAATTTGAGGTTGATTCCTCCCAATATTTTTAATGCTTTTACCAACATATACACATCCCCATAGAAACAATGTATATTGTTTAGGAAAGCTACTAGTTTTTATCTCTCTAACAGAAACTAATTCCATTAGTTCTAAAAGGTCTGGCCAAGCACATTGATGTGCTTTGGGTTTTCTAGTTGGATGCTAATATCGTTCGAGAATAATGATCATTTGGTTTCCTCCTCTCCAAGTCTTTTGACTTTATTTCCTCTTCTCGCCTAATCGTGTTGGCCGGAATCCCCAACACAATGCTACATAGTTGCTGAGACAGGGAACATCCTCGCCTTATTCCTGGCTCTAATGGGATGTTTCTGATGTTTAACTGTCAAGTGTGACTTTTAAAAATCCCAGTGGGCAATTCTATCAGATACTCTTCTAGCCTCTATTGTGATAGTCATATGGTTTGACTCCTTCACTCGATTACCACAGCCCACAGCGCGATCTGTTCCTGTGCCTGTGATGTTCCACCACCAAATGTAATTAAGCCCCACGAAGTCAGGGATCTTGTTTTGTTCACAAGTGTGTCCCCAGGGCTCAGAACAGGTCTTAGAGGAAGGCTGGAGAAAGGAAGAGCTCAAAATATAATTGCTAAATGGATAAATGGTTAGTTTCTGCCTGATTATTTCCTTCACCTTCATTTCATTTCTTTTCTTTTCTGTTTTCCTCCCTTCTTATGCTGAAAGATCAGCTCCTGTACTTTCTAACTGTTCATTTTTACAATATATACATTTAACGCTAGGAAGTTTTCTCTGAAAACCACTCTGGCTACGTCCCACTGCTGTCAATATGGAGCATCACGATCTCCGGGCGGTTCTAAATTGTACTGTAATTTCCCTTTTAATTTTCTCCTCGACCCATGGATTATCTGGAAGTAAAATTTTGAACTTCCAAGTGTCTGGATTATTTTTTGTTGTCTTTTTGTGATTGACATCTTTTTAATTATACTGCTGTCAGTAGACGTGCTCTGTAGGCTATAAATATTTTTAAAGTTCGTAGCAACTACGTTTCTGGCATAGGACAGAGTCAACTTTGGTGACTATTTCACACACCTTCGCAAAAAAAGTATTTTTTCTATCGGGTATAAAGTTCGACATATGCCCGTTAGATTTTATTTTCCATCTTCTCATTCAAATACTCTGTAGTCTTACTGTTTTGTTTTGTTTTGTTTTTTATTTAATCAGCTTAATCTCGTAGTTTCTGAAAAGGCATGTTACAGGCGCCCCCCTGGGAGCACTGTCCACTTGTACTGCGGTCCCATCTCAGTTTCCTTTATGAAGGAGATGCCCTATTTGTGGCGCACGGAGCCCCTCTTTGTTCTTCTTATATATTTTTTTCCACCTTGAATCATTTTGTCTGAGATTAATATTGTCATACCAGCTTCTTTCCCCTTAGTATCTGCCTGTTAGATCTTTCACTTAAGTATTTCAATCTGCCAGTGTTGTCTTAAAGGTGGACTTTTAACAAGCTAGGTGGAGAGTGGACAGTGCGTGCCGTTTGAGGCTTTCTCTCCCACTGATCTCCCATCGTCTTCAGGACCTGTCCGAGGCTCCTCCTCTGCCCGGCCCCTCCGGGCAGTTTTGTCTCCTTCCAATGTTCAATGACCCCGAAATGCGATCCAAACGGCCACAGCAGCACTAACGAAGGCAGCTCCCGATGACGCGCCGGGTGCTGCTCTCAGTGAGCCGCGTGCGTTAACTCCCCTGACGCTCACGAGAACTCTGAGATTGGTCCCAGGACCCCACTGTGCAGATGGGAGAACTGAGGCACACCGCCAGTGACGGGGGCCCGCTGCCTCTCACCCCTCCAGGCCCCACTCGGCCCAAAGCTTTGAGATCCTTCTTCCCTGCACCATCTTTAATTTTCCAAGCTTACCAAGGCATTCAATCCCACCATCACACCGGTGACCCCCAAATGTGTTTCCAGGCCCAGCTTTCCTGCAGTCTATACTCGCGTATCCAACTGTATACACAACATCTCCCCTTGGAAACTGATGAGCATCTCGAAAACCCCGGGTCCAAAGCAGAACCCTGGTTATCACCACCGCCCCCCCATCCGTTTCTCCCCATCCACTCCTTCCTGTCCCTGCAAATGCCATGGTCATCCCCGCGGGCACCCAAGCGGAAACCCAGGGGTCGGCTTTGGGACCCTCTCACCTCACTCCACTCCCCCTCCACGGTGGTCATTCTCTCAGGTTTCCCGCTGCTCCCAGCTGCCCCTTCTCGGCTTTTCCTGACTCCTCCTGTCTCCCCGAACCTGCACTAGGGCGAAGCCCAATTCAGGTTTCAGGCTCGGCTTTGCTTGGCCACACGACCTCTGGCTGGGCCGGGCCCCACACCCCTGCCTCCCCAACTGGCATCACACCTGACCACAGTTTGCCAGTTACCCAGAGGCAGGTATGGCCTTCCCACCGGCCTTCCTCTGATGTGACAGGTCACCTTACGTGCAAACCCTCGAAAGGTCACGAACATTGCAGACTTCTCCCTCACCTTCTTTTGGACAATGGAATCTATTTGAGGGTGACGCATTAGCCTGAAATCATCTCAATGAATCCTAGCTGAAGATATTCAAAGGGCCAGTCATCTAAAAGAAGTCGTTTTTAAAAGACAAATCAACCAAACCAGATTTAGTATTTATTGCCGGGGCAAAGCAGTAAGTGGCTACGTACTGAAGTTCACAAGTGGATAGTTGCAAAACAATTCTCTTAAGCCCAGCTGTCTTAATGTCAACGGCTGTCTGTGGCTTTCTAGTAACATTTCCAGCGAAAGCATCACACACAGACTCCCGAAGTGCTAGGTCCCAACCAGCTCGGACAGAAGTGAAGACGACCCCAAAACCAAGACCGCCAGTGGCTTACAGGTCGGCTCCAAACCCTGCAAGAACATGAGAAGGGCCTGGGAGAGCCACAGCAACCCCGGAGGCACGCAGAGACGAGACTACGACCCAGGTCTCAGAATGCACTGAGAGCGACAGTAATTACAGCAGGAAGCGTCAACCCAGTGACAGACAAAGAGGCCACTGGAACAAAAGGCAGGGGCCAGAAACGGACTCGCAGATACATGGTTACCTGATAAGGGTGCAGCTTCGGTTCAGTGAGGAGAGGAGCAGCGTGGCCACACGTGGGGCTGGGTCCTCTGGGTCTCGGGCGGGGGAGAAGGAGTGTCGGCCCCTAGCTCGCACTGGGCACAAGGAAGGAACTGGTTCCCGGTGATCCGAGATTTCCGTGTGAAACACTAAAACAATGGTTTTACCCTCATGGTCAGGGGAAGGGCAAGGCCTGCTCTAAAAGGACAGAAAAAGCATCACCAGAAAGGAAAAATGATAAAATTGATATTACGATTAAAAACTTAAAAAATAGTTTTTTAATTTTAATTTTTATCTATCTTTTTTTTTACATTTATTTATTTTTGAGAGAGAGAGAGAGAGACAGAGCACAAGTGGGGGGGGGGGCGGGGCGGAGAGAGAGGGAGACACAGAATCCAAAGCAGGCTCCAGGCTCCGAGCTGTCAGCACAGAGCCCGACATGGGGCTCGAACCCACAAACTGTGAGATCATGACCTGAGCTGAAGTCGGACACTTAACCGACTGAGCCACCGAGGCGCCCCAAGATTAAATCCTTCCGGTCAGCGAAAAGACTCTGCTAGGGGAATGATCAGGTGCGTTGTGGAGAGGGGCTTCCCTGCACACGTAAACTCAACACAAAACGTATTTCTAGAATATATTTTAAAAATTTTTCTAGAAATCAATAAGGAAAGGCAGACAACCTGACAGGCGCTTCACAAAGAGGATATCCAAGCGGCCAAAAATGTGAAAGGTGCTCAATTCGTTAGTCACCAGGGAGCCACAAGCGGAAACCAACCTCGATCCGGTGCCCGTATCCCCGTTCAAGGGCTGAAATAAACAACGTGAAGCGTGGCGGGGGGTGGGGGGGGGAAACACCCAGAACCCCACACGTGCTGGTCAGCACACACGCCATAAAGTCGTCTGGGGACACCGTGTGTCGCGCCTGGTACGCACCAGCACCGCGACCCAGCGTGCCACGACACAAACGCCCACCGCCCCCCCCCCCCCCCCCCCCGCCCCGGGTGTCATCCGTGAGCCCTGCCCACGCAGGCGCCACAGCAGAGCCCCTGGCGGCAGCCAACAGTCAGAACCCGCTCGGGTACCACTGACGGTCCCGTGGGTGCGTGGACAGTGACGTGCTCGTAAGGTAGCGCCACGCGGTGAGGAGAGCGCACAGCTATTGACACGCCCAACACGCACAAAACTCACGAACCTCAAGTTCAACGAAAGGAGCCGGGCGCTGGGGAGGGCGCAACGCGGGGCTGCGTTGTGTTTAGGTTCAAAACAGGCAACGCTTCCCGAGGGGGCCAGCGGTGGGGCTAATGGTCCGCGCTGGGCACAGGGACTGAAAGGGGGCCCGAGGGGCCTCCGGGTGCTGGTGACACAGTGTGTTCACTTTGTGAAAAGTCCTCAGGCCACGACGCACCTGCAGCATGTGGCTGATTCTCCAACAGAAAGTTCTCACGGCTTAAAGAACAGTTGCCACAGAAACACATCCGAAGCGTCTGAATGAAACGAAATCGCGAAGCGGGAGAAGAGAAGGAAAAGTGGACTTTCCCGATTAGTACCACTTAATGCCAAATGTAACTTGGTACGATGAAACAAGTGATTCCCATTAGACCCTGTCATCGGCTTTCCTTTCTAGACTTGTTATCTACGTTTAATATATTCAAATTGGCCAAGACTGAGTTTTGGGACTTGTTGTTAGGGGGGAAAAAACGGAGCACTCTCATAGGTGACTGTCCTGTGTTGTGTTCCAAGCAGATGTTATCGGGTGGGGCGGCGGGGGGGGCAGTAACCGTGCATCTGTGCTTGGCGTGTCCCCAGCACCGGGGGACGGGACCGGCATACACGATCTGCAGGAGGGGACAGCGGTACGCCCTGAAACAACACGGGTCTGAGGACGGGGAGGCCAAGCGTGAGCGAAGCTGGCAGAGAGGGCCGAGGCCACACCGGGCGCGGCACGGGGCAGGGGCCCTGGTTCCTCGCCTTCCTCTTCCGGCCAAACCCAACCTGGGGCAGACCCTTTCCTCCCAAATGACGGCCCCTCTCCACAGCGAATTCTTAAAGAGAAGTCACTGCTGCCTCAGTGGCCGGAGCTTGACTAACGTGAGCCAACTCGAAGGGAGGCCTGCGTAGAGCTGGGGAAACAGGACGTCGTGTCAGGACCGTCGGGTTCAGCTGCACTTAAAACATCCACAGGAGCCTGTCAGCACCAACGAACCGGGACGAGCGAGGGGCACACAGATTTGCTTCTAGCGCTAGGGACAGGCCGAGCGCCAACACACCTAGGCGAAGCTACAGGACAACCCGTCACGGGCCTCCTGTCCACACGCTGCTCCGCGGGCAAGCGCGAGCGCGGCCGCCAGACCTCCGGTCAGAGGAAGGGCGCCTCCCGGGGCCTCTGGGGTCCCCTGCGCTAATTCCTGGAGACAACTGGGTGCTGTTGGCCACAAAGGATGTCCCCCAAACGGGCGGCAGAGCCGAGTTATAAGGAGTTAGGACGGCCACAGGGGTCCCGCCGCGGTAGAGCCAGGGCACGGCTTCCTCATCCACGTCACTGGTTCACTCCGGTGCCGCTAAATTCTACCAGAATATTACCCGCACGTGAAGCCAGCCAAAGCTTGCTGGATCCCAGAATTAGGTGCTCGCTCATTCACCGGCTGTTCCTAGTGCCCGAGACTGAGTCAGGTATTGGATACAGCGGGGACAGGGCTGGGGTGATGACCGCCCGCTCGTTCTGGGTTGTGAGGGCAGCTGTTGCCCTACAGGTAATGGGAAATCACGGAAGTTCCTTGTGCAAGAAAGCGTCATGGTCTGAGTTCTGTTCAGAATTTTTAAGAGACCATCTCCCGTCATTATAGTGAAAAAATTCTGTCACAAGAATTCTATGTCTGGCCACGACGGAGTAACTGGGGCCAGGCTTCCCCTCTAGCCACATATTACTAGAAAACTAGGCAAAATATGTCGACAACAGTCCTCAAAAAATTGGACCACAGTTACCATAAGACGGTGATTCCTGAAGGAAAAGAAATCAGTGAGGTGAGCCCCGGGGCTGTCCAGCGACCCACCAGGGGGCACCGCACAAAAGTACAGCATGGGGCAGGGGGACCCGAGTGCATGATGGCTCTCTCACGGGGCTGAAGAGAGCTCAGTGCTCAGAGCTGAAGAGACTAGACCCAGGGAAGCCCAGGGTGGCCAGGCCCTGCAGGGGCTGCATCAGCTAGTACAGGAAGGGCTGCAGAGAGCTCACAGGAGACCCTGGGGCCTGTTGCTGAGTTCTAGGCTGTGTGGGTACAGGGGGGACACCCCATGAGGCTAGACAACTCACAGGGCTGGGGGATTTCCGAGTCCCAGCCAGTCCTTGTGGGATGCCTGCCCCTCGAAGGAGACCCCGCCTGTGTTAGGCTTCAGTCGTGTGGCTCACAGAGCCTACCATAAAAGCTACGTTGGACTTGCCCTAAAAAGCCTAAAAAGAAGCCTCAAAGGGATCAAACCAACCCACAAATAGCTTAACTGCCCATTACACAAACTTCCACACTCTTCAAAGGAAGACAACAAAACCCAGCACACAGCTGAAAATCTCTAGACAAGTGAAGACACAGAAAAATGTGACCTGTAACCAGGCAACAGAACAGACCTGGGAACGACAGTGATGGTGAGTCAGCAGCCAAGGACGTGAAGACACGTAGCGATATTGCAAACACGCTCAAGGGTGCTAGGAAAGCAGCGAGGAGAGAGATGACGGGCTGTAGGAGGGACAGGGGCGCTGCTGAGGCAAAGACACAGCCTCTGAAGCGGGTGGGTCACGGGATGGCATTAGCGTATATTAGACACCGTGGAAGAAGAGACCAGTGAGCTTAAAGACAGAGCTAAAGAATCTACAAAGGGTGAAGCATAGGAGAGAAAAAGAAGGGCTGAAAATGCACATGTCTCCACGGCAGTAGGAAAAGCTCAAGGGGCCAATGTTCTTCTGATTCAAGTAGGAAATACCTGATCCTCACGAATCCCCACAAAGCCAACTCAAGAATTATCCTAGTTAAGTTGCTGAAAACCAGTGATAAAGAGAAAATCTTAAAAGCTTTCTAAGTGGTATGCCCAGAACCATACACTTTATATTCTTACAGTTTATCTACCACAGAGATAAGGGTTCTTTTCCCAATTTGTACAAAAACTACTCTACTAGGAGAGCCCCTGGGAAAAGGGCCCTCAGGGTCTACTTAAACTTTTTTTTTTAACGTTGATTATTTTTGAGAGACACAGAGAGACAGAGTGTGAGCAGGGGAGCGGCAGAGAGAGAGGGAGACACAGAATCGGAAGCAGGCTCCAGGCTCTGAGCTGTCAGCACAGAGCCCGACGCGGGGCTCGAACTCACAAACTGAGATCATGACCTGAGCCGAAGTTGGATGCTTAACTGACTGAGCGACCCGGGGGCCCCCAAAACTTTCCTCTACATTATTCTAGCGAAATTTCTGACGCAATCTATAAAATACTTTCTCTCAGCAACTTTATAAATATTCTGAGAGTGAACATTCTAGAATTTTTAGACCATTTTGAAAGTCCTTTGGTAAAAGCCCTCCAGCATGTCAAACGATATTCTTCAGCAGGCTCTTTATGAAAGTGTAGCACGCACAGAAAAATGCACAAATCGCAAGTGCACGGTCAGATCTGCACGAGGGAACGCAGCCCCAGCTCCCAGATCAAGAGGCAGAACCTGAGTGGCCCAGAAGCGCTAACCATCCCCTGGCGGGAACAGAGGACTCACTGAAACGGTCCGGCCCGTACACTCCACTCTTTTCACACCGCAGATTCCTAAGAGAGGCGTTTTCCACCAAGAATCGAAGTAATCCATTTCCTTGGCGTAGGAAGGACACACGCCTGCTTCCAGGGAGGGCCTCTCGGGGAGGACGAGGAATGGATGGGTTGGGGGGCGGGGAGGGGGCCTCCCCTGTGATTTTCATGCTTGAGAAAAAAGGTCTAAAGCAAATATGCCCAAATGGTAACATGTATCACTTCGGGGAGGCAGGTATGTGCTCCCTGGCTTTATTAACTTTGAACTTCTGTTCGCTGGGAAAAAAAAAAAATCACAACAGAAATAATTACTAATAAAAACGCTCTCCAAACATCTCGCAGGACTGAAGGCAACGAGCACACTGGAAGGCATCTCGGCAGAAAGCAAGTCCCCGTGCTTCCCCGAAACTAAAATCTACTGTCTGACTGGTGCTTACAAATACTTAGTACTTCATACCCTATAAATACACTCTGTTATTCTGGGTATAATTTTTCAGTTCTAAAACAAACCATAAGGAATGTGATGTATTAAACCAAAATAAAGAACTCTGGTTAAAACAGCCCCTCTCGCACAGCAAATTACAAACTAACATTTCAGCTCTTCTATTTAGCAAACAGTTTTGAAAAATGCGCAATTAGGCTGCACCGCCTTTCTGATGAGGAAAGTGGGAATCCACGGAAACTGGACAAAAACACACGGCATCCCTCTGAAACCTTTTACATCTTTCTCGCCCATCATTTCATAGACCACAGTTCCCCTGGCCACAAACACTCAAGATTCCAGCACTCTGCTCGGAGGTTAGCCCCCAGTCACTCTATCGGCAGGGGTCACCTCCTGTCAGGGCTCGCAAGCAGCCTGACGCTCTGTGCCTGCACCGCGATCCCCCAGACGGCGGCGAAGACAGGACACAGACGGAGGGGACGTGCCCAGAGGGCGGCCTGGGAGCCGTGCGGCTCCACGTGGCAGGAGCCCAGGGAGCACCCGTCACGGGATCCAGACGCGTGTGGAGTTTCACAGGAGGCGCCACTTCTTTCCAGGAACAAGCACAAGCAACAGGGAGTCTGTCTGTGAGTTGCAGGAAGAGGTCAAGGCAGAGGCTCTCCAAATCCCAGCACCCGAGACAGGAAGAGTCACTCCTGGACACCAAAGTTTACTAAGAATGTGAAGCCGGTGGAACTCAGAGCCTCGAGGAAGAGCCACAAGGAGAGCTGGAGGAAGGAGAGGCCCCAGAGGCGGGAAATGGGGGTGCTCCCTTGGGTCTGATCTAGGCCACACCCACCATCGTTCACTGGGTGTCCAGCCGGGATGAAGGAGGGGACACAGCCTGGAAAGACACAGACAGCCCGTGAGCTGTGATCAGCCCTCATCAGGTGTGTTCAAACTTTCAGGGGTGGGTGGGTCCCTCGCTGAGCCCTGGAGACAGAGTGGCCAGACCCAAGTCCCTCACCACCCGTCCAGGGGAGCAGGTGAGAAGGAGGATTGTAAAACTCTCATCTATAGCAACCTACTTTCCTCTTTCATTTCCTAACTTTGCTCTATAGAACAAAGTTCTACTTAGAAACAAAACAAGCCTGCACAGGGCAGCTCCCCAGGGACGTATGGCACGTGGAACAGGCCCGCAGGCTCCCCTTTCCCACACACCTCCAGGGAGGGGTGGGGCAGCAGATTGAAAATCAGACACAAACTGAACAACAGCAACCAAAGGCGGAGGCAGTCTCCTGCCATGAGCTTCAAACAGGAGAAAGGAAAAAAAAAAAAAAAAAAAAAAAAAAAAGGAGGGGTAAAAAAGCCAAGGAAAGATTAAAAAAGAAAAAAAAAACCAAAACACTTGTGACAGGTTCTATGCCTGGCCCACCCCTGAGTGCCTAGCAGTTGTCCTGGGAAAGGAGGTGACGCAACAAGACCCCAAACATTCTCAGTAAGGCAGGATAACGGGGAACCTGGGGACAGTCGAGCATAAACCGTTGGGGGTGGATTCCTCGCTGGCACCAAGGATCTTGCCTGGGCGGGGGGGCGGGGCGCGGGTAGGATACAGAGACTCAGTGCTGCAGCCTCTCTGGGCTTGAGGACGTCGTTGCCGGAAAACAGCGATCCAGGTCACGGGGGCCTGCTGACCTAAGTAGATGGGAAGATGAATTGACAGATGGGTAAATGGATGGGTGGGTGGAAAAACCAATGGATGGATGATGGATGGCTGAATGGCTGGCTGGATGGATGGATGGAAAGACAGATGGATATACAGGTGGGTGGGTGGATGGATGGAAAGACACATGGATGGCTGAGTGGATGGACGGATGGATGGATGGATGGATGGATGGATGGATAGATGGATGGAAAGACACATGGATGGATGGATGGATGGATGGATGGATGGATGGATGGATGGATGGATGGAAAGACAGATGGATATACGGGTGGGTGGGTGGATGGATGGAAAGACACATGGATGGATGGATGGATGGATGGATGGATGGATGGATGGAAAGACAGATGGATATACGGGTGGGTGGGTGGATGGATGGAAAGACACATGGATGGATGGATGGATGGATGGATGGATGGAAAGACAGATGGATACACAGGTGGGTGGGTGGATGGATGGATGGATGGATGGATGGAAAGACACATGGATGGATGGATGGATGGATGGATGGATGGATGGAAAGACACATGGATGGCTGAGTGGATGGATGGATGGATGGATGGATGGATGGATGGATGGATACACAGGTGGGTGGGTGGATGGATGGATGCGCCCATGGATGAGGGAAGACATATAACATGCAAGAGACAGAGACAAAGTTTGGTCCAGAAGGAAACACGACCTAAACAATGTTAAAACTCTTCCTGTTCTATGAGAGAACAGAGAGAAAACACCACTGATAAAACAAGTTGAGGACAAGATCAAGAAATACTATTATAGAACCAATAAAAAGTAAAAAAGAGAAAAGTTATGCCTGAAAATCAAATTAATGTCATAGGAAAAAAGACTTTTGCAACCAAATTGCCTTTTAAGTATGGTGAGAACAGACTGACTCTCGATGAAGCAGAAACGTGAGGAAAAGAGAGCCTGTGGGCTCAGGAACCTGCCAGTGAGACCCAGTAAAAGAGTGACACTGAGAAGGCTGGCTGAAGGGCTGAGGGTGGGCCTCCTCTCTCCCCGTCCACACGGGACCCTCACTCCTCTCCCCCCGTCCACACGGGACCCTCACTCCTCTCCCCCCCCACCCCCCCGTCCACACAGGACCTTCACTCCTCTCTCCCCCTCCACACGGGACCCTCACACCTCTCCCCTCTCCCCCCGGGACCCTCACTCCTCTCCCCTCCCCCCGTCCACACAGGACCCTCACTCCTCTCCCCCCCTCCACACGGGACCCTCACACCTCTCCCCCCCCATCCACACAGGACCCTCACTCCTCTCCCCCCCTCCACACAGGACCCTCACTCCTCTCCCCCCCCCCCGTCCACACAGGACCCTCACTCCTCTCCCCCCCTCCACACGGGACCCTCACACCTCTCCCCCCTCCCCCTGGGACCCTCACTCCTCTCCCCCCCCCATCCACACAGGACCCTCACTCCTCTCCCCCCCTCCACATGGGGACCCTCACACCTCTCCCCCCTCCCCCCGGGACCCTCACTCCTCTCCCCCCCCCCCCCCGTCCACACAGGACCCTCACTCCTCTCCCCCCCTCCACATGGGGACCCTCACACCTCTCCCCCTCCCCCCGGGACCCTCACTCCTCTCCCCCCCACCCCGTCCACACGGGACCCTCAGTCCTCTCCCCTCACCGTCCACATGGGACCCTCACTCCTCTCCCTCCCCCCATCCACACGGGACCCTCACTCCTCTCCCCCCTCCACACGGGACCCTCACTCCTCTGTCCCCCTCCACACGGGACCTCACACCTCTCCCCCCCTCCCCCTGGGACCCTCACTCCTCTCCCCTCCCCCCGTCCACACAGGACCCTCACTCCTCTCCCCCCCTCCACACAGGACCCTCACACCTCTCCCCCCACCCCCGGCCACACAGGACCCTCACTCCTCTCCCCCCCTCCACACGGGACCCTCACTCCTCTCCCCCCCGCCCCCCGTCCACACAGGACCCTCACTCCTCTCTCCCCCTCCCCCCGGGACCCTCACTCCTCTCCCCCCCCCCCCCCCCGTCCACACGGGACCCTCACTCCTCTCCCCTCACCGTCCACATGGGACCCTCACTCCTCTCCCCTTCCCCCTCCCCCCGGGACCCTCACTCCTCTCCCTCCTCCCATCCACACGGGACCCTCACTCCTCTCCCCCTGTCCATACAGGATCCACACACAACCGCAGCTCACAGCCACGGGCCCCAATTATGATGTTATAGCTACGCATTCTGCCGCGAAATGTACCCTGGGGCCAGGAACCCAGGAGAGGTGGGAACAGAGGAGGAGGGAGGGAGCTGCGAGCCGTGCCTCCCACGGGGTCTGAGCCACCGAGCAGCCTGAGCGCCCCCCGCCTGGTCCTGCCTGCCTGAAGGCACACCCCCGGAGAGCCCTGATCCGCCCTCGCGTCCTGGCGTGTCTGGCGCCCTGTCCACCTGCCTCAGCTGCTGTCTGTAGGGACACCCGTGGGGACACTCGCCTGTTTCAGGCTTGCCGGGTTTGGGTTGGTCTTTCAAAACCGTTTTCTCCGTTGCTTTTCTTTTAATGACTTAACGTATTTATAATACACATGTCTCATTTTACCCCAAAAGGTCGTTTTCCTCAAGGATGGAATATGTGAAAATAAAGTGGGTATTAAATGCCAGGGGCTGGGAGGAGAGACGTGGCGTCGGAGTCGGGTACATCTGCTCCGAGCCGCGCGGCTGCCGTGATCCCACACGCGGTCCTCCCTCTTGGAGCCCCAGCTCTCCCAGCCTCTCGCCTAAACGGGTCGCCGTCTGTTTCCGGGGTCCGGCTTCCCTGGCGGAGCACCACCTGCGGCTCACCGGTGTCGACGTGTGCAGCCGCAGGGGGCGTGATCTCAGGGCACGCGAGCGACTCACCTGTTCTGACGCACGTCTGCACCTGCCTAATGGGGCGGCCACCAAGACGGAAGCGGAACCGCGTGCACCGTGACAGGCACGGCTGACACACAGCGTGGCTCCCTGGGGACAGGCTCCTCGGCCCTCACCGTGCGCGGCTCCAGCCGGGCCGCCCCCCGGGCTCTTCCAGGCCCCGCGCCTCGCTCAGAAAATGCCAAGGCTGACGGTCTGATCCGCCCGGTGGTGGCCACGTGCTCACGAGCCCCTCCGCAGAAGACTCGCAGACCACGGCCGGTAAAGGAGTCACAGCCAAAAAATACACGCAACTCGCGCGATTCAACAACAAAAGATCCAAACAACCGGAGAAAAAAGGACTTGCACAGACGCTTCTCCAAAGAAGAGCCGCCGACGGCCAACAGGCGCGTGAGAAGGTGCAGGACATCACTCATCATCAGGGAAACGCAAGTCAAAACGACGGCGAGGGATGACCTCACCCCCATCGGAGTGGCTATCATCAAAAAGACCAGAAGCCACAGGGGTTGGCGAGGACGCGGAGAAAGGGGACCCTCTCGCGCCGCCGGGGGGAGCGCGAACCGGTGCGGCCACTGTGGAGGACGGGATGGAGGACCCTCCGGCAATGAACTCTAGAACCACCCCACCGCTGGGTACCTGTCCGAGGGACTGAAACCGGATGTCCGCGCCCCCACGTTCACTGAAGCGCTGCTCGCCGTGGTCAAGACACGGAAACAAGTGTCCGTCCGCAGGCCAACCGCGCCCCTTCGAGGCAGGTGAAGAGATAAGGAAACGCTGGGGCATCCACGCGGTGGAACGCCACCCGGCCCTCGAAAAAGAAGGACTTCTGCCTTTGAGACACACGGACGAGCCCAGAGGACATTACGCTGCGTGAGACGAGCCAGACACAGCCGCTGCGCGTTCTCCCCTGTGCGTGGATCTAAAATACAGCCGACGCCTGATGGGGCGCCGGGCTGGCTCAGTCGGTCAGGGGCCCGACTCCTGGTTTCAGCTCGGGTTGTGAGTTCGAGCCTCACATCGGGCTCTGGGCTGACAGTGTGGAGCCTGCTTGAGATTCTCTCTCTCCCTTTCTCTCTGCCCCTCCCCAGCTTGCTAGCTCTCTAAGTAAACAAATAAACTTAAAAAAAAATAATAACATACACATGATGCTTGAACAGCATGGGGGTTGGGATGCCCTAACCCTAACCCCAATCCCCACATAGTCGAAAATCCGAAAATCCGCGCGTAACTTCCGACTCCTCAAAAAATTAACTAGTGACAGCCTACTGTTGACAGGAAGTCTCACCGATGACGTAAACAATACACATTTCATATGTTGTATGTATGAGATGCGTATTCTTACAATAAAGTCAGCCACAGAAAAGAAGCTGTTACTAAGAAAATCATAAGGAAGATACGCTCACAGGACTGTACTGTATTTATTGAGAAAAAAAACCCTGTACCTAAGCAGGCCTGCGCGGTTCAAACCCACGCTGTCCAAGGCCCAGTGGAGTCCGAGGCAGAATGGTGGTGGGCGAGGGACACGGGAGACGTTGGCCAAGGTTGACAGGGTTTCACTTAAAAGATGAGTAAGTTCTGGGAATCTAAGGCACAGACGGTGACCACACATCACAGGCTCGTATCGTCCACCTGAGAGTTGCCGAGAGAGTCAATCTTACGGTCCTCGCCCCCGCCCCCCCCCCCCGCCAACACACAGAGGGAACCACGTGAGGTGATGGGCACGTTAATTATCTCGATTGTAACGGTCATTTCACCACATCGCACACCTTAAACACATACAATTTTTATTTGTCAACCATGCCTCGATAAAGCTGGGAAATATAAAAATGAGATAATTTTGGAAAAAAAAACAAGAAGCCCCTGAGCAGTGTGGGTACTGGTAACAGGGACGTGCCAGAACGCACACAGGCCAGGCACCCAGTGTGGCCGAGGACGTGAGGCCTGGCCTCCTTCCAGACGGCACCCTTCCCAAGGCCCAAGGTCCCTCCCGTGTGTAACCCTAGTGATGGGCTAAAAATGGCACCTCTAGGGACGCCTGGGTGGCTCAGTCAGTTGAGGGTCCGAGTTCGGCTCAGGTCATGATCTTGCGGTTCGGGAGTTCGGGCCCCGCGTCGGGCTCTGTGCTGACAGCTCGGGGCCTGGAGCCTGCTTCGGATTCCGTGTCTCCCTCTCTCTGCCCTCCCCCACTCGTGCTCTGTCTCTCTCTGCCTCTCAAAAATAAAGAAAAATCATAAAAAAAAAATATTTTGTAATGGCACCTCTAACCGCACTCCACTCCGATTAGCTACTAAATGATCCTAACCTGCCGCACAGCCTCTTGGCCACCAGTGACAAAGGGACTAACCGGCAGGGGACATCTCCCCGTGTCCCCACGACTGAGCTCCAAGGACTGAGGCAGGGCAGTTGGCAAAGCCAAGGTCCGCGTTTAGGGCAACAAAGCCCACTCAGTGCCATAGGCTCGGGCCACGTGGGGCTCCTCAGCGGCCTGGTGGCAAGGAGCTCGGTGCGCGGCCTTCCCTGCCACTCCGGGGACACGCCCGCTACCTTCCTGCCGCCCTATGGCTTGTCTTGCTTGGTGTGTGCTTGAACAGGGCGGACAGCAAAACAGGAAAGAGAGCAGGCTTAAAATCAAAGGCCATCTGCATTCAGAAAGCAAACAAGAATTAAAGATCACATGGCTTTCATCTGGTATTATTTCTGGTTTCAAAAAGGTTCCAGCTTCGATGTTAAGAGAATAACCAAAATTAGCAGAATTAAGTGCTATTAGTTTATGGCATGGAGTTTACAAGTGACTTCAAAACTACGTGTCTTTGCGGGGGTGTCCGGGTGGCTCGGACGGTTAAGCGTCTCACTCTTGACTCCGGCTCAGGTCACGATCTCACGGTTCGTGGGATCGAGCCTGCGTGGGATTCTCTCTCTCCCTCTCCCTCTCTGATCTTCCCCTGCTCGTGTTCTCTCTCAAAATAAGTAAATAACCTTAAAAAAAAAAAAAAGTGTGTCTTTGTCAGTAAGGGGTGACGGATGGCAGCTTCTGGACAAGGACAAAGGGGATGGCCCAGACCTGCCCCGTGTGGCCGGCGCCTGGGTAGGAGACGCCCACCAGCGCCAGGGAGGCCACAGCCTCAACCAGCCGTCTGCGTTGGCGTTCTATCGAACGGGGTTCTCCTGGCTTGTCTGCTTGTGTGACCGGAGGCTTTCGCCACGAAGGGAAAACTCTGAAAGCCACTGTTCCAACCCGGGCTCCGGCCCGCACCCGCGTGTCCTGTGAACGCCTTCCTTCAGACGCCCTCTGCACCGCCCACCGTGCGTGGCACCGGGCCCACGGCGCGGAGGCCGTACGGTGACACAGGGAGTGACCGGCACGACGGCCCTCGTCAGCAGTGCCGGGCGGCAAGGAAGCCCAGGCTGGTCTCACGGGGAGGCCGGCAGCGGCCCAGGCCTCTCGGAGGCACTGCCACGGGACCCGGAGTGCGCTGGCATACAAGGGGTCTGAGGGACACGTGAGACCGGGGTGGGAGGACGGGGTCACCACCACCCCAGCTCTGAGCAGGCAGGGAGCGGGGCCAGTGAGGTGTCGGGAGGGGAGCAAACCTCGAAGGGACGGCAGTTTAGGCGAAGGGGGTGCGGCCGCAGCCTCCTGGGGCCGGGATGCAGGGCAGCGACGAGAAGGCGGCAGGGGACATGCCCCCAAGGGGTCTCTGAGACTCTGGGACCAGCACGCTGGGAGAGGGGAGAAGTGGGAGGCTCGCGCGGGTGACGCAGCGAGCGAGTGAGCGAGCCCGCCGTGTGCCCGGGGTGGGGGCGCTCGCACGGCTCCCTCACACGCCGCGCCTCTCCACCGCGAAAGCACATCTAGGGAGGGCAGAACGCAGTCTGACCTTCTGAGGATGTAGGAGTCGGGTGGGCAGGGACTCCTGGCAAAGCTGCCTGGTACAGAGTGAAAAAGAGAGAGAGAGAAAGCAGGAGAGCGAGCTTCTGTGACAATAAAGCCGCAGGGCTCCGTGGCCCAGGACGGGAGGCCCACGTGCCCCGCTCGCGTCTACACTGCAGGCCCGCGCATTCCCACCAGCCCACGGCCGCCACGTCCGCGCTTCTGCTCCTGGGCCGTGGGCCTCCTCTGTGAGCAAGTGTCTGAATAACTTCCCAAGGTGGGGGGGGGGGGGGTCATTACATTTTTAAGCCTCTCTTTAATGCTAGAATGTTCTTCCTTTCCTCGAGGCCAAATCTGCCCCCGGACTCACCCCAGGTCCTGGCGTGCCCTCCACGGAGGCTGGCCTCCATCCAGCCCTGCCTTCACAGGGCGGTCTCTGGCTGCCGGCAGCAATGAGCCCCTCTCCTTCCGAGAAAGCGGGTGACACTCAAGTCGCCAAAAGTCGCACAACAGCATTGTCCAACTTCCTCCAAATAAAGCCACACAGCTAGATGGTGAGAGGTTGTAAGACACAGGGAGACGCGGGGACACCGCGGGAGGCGGAAGGCAGCCGTGACTGCCGGTGCTTCCGAGTGAGTGACTCACCCGTCACCAGAGCCACGCGGGGTGTCCACGTGGACACCGTCCTAACCTGTGAACGGGGTGCTTTCCAGACCGGGTCCCCAGTCCCTGCCCCCCTCCCGTGGAGACTGTGGGGCTGGAGCTCCTAGAACTAGCCCGCGAGCGCAATGAGACACGTTTTCTTCTTACGCTCGGAAGAGAATCGAAGGTGGAAAAGTGATAAAAGTATGAAAAACTAAATAAAACACACACGGGCTGTCGGTGCAGTTCCTGAAATTCGGGGCGTGCTCAAGAAGTAGTGGGCCCTTCCCTACCCACCTCTGCCGCAGAGGGCCTCGCGGGGCACGGGGGCCATCCCCAGAGACGCTGGGGCCCACAGGGCCCGGAGAGGGGGCCCCCACCCGCCACCGCCAGGACACTGCTTCCTTAGCAAGGACACACTGGACCCCAGGTCAGGGGTCCCCCCCCCACGTGGGAGGCCTGGCTTCGTAAACACTGAGTGGACGTCAGGGCCCCCACACCCACTGCTCACGGGGGGAAAGTGTCCCAGCCTGATCAGGCCTCGTATTTACGGTTAAACTGAACTTGTCACGTGTGTAAGTTTCCTGCAGAAACGAGCATCTTCTACCGGGAAGCATAAACTGGAACAGCAGAAAGGGAATTTTATAAAAACCACTTTTATCCTGGATTTGGTTACCGGCCCTCTTTCTTTTCATTAAGGAAATGGTTCCCGCTCCCAGCTGAAGACCGATTAAATGGCATGACTATCACCGTGCGTGAAAAAGGGAACGTAATTCCTTTTATTAAAATGAATCAATCCCCAAACACAACCTTCAGGATCCATGGTCTCCACCTCAGGTATCAGCACGTTTGTAATTCAAGATGCGCTCCGCGCGTGCCCGCGACCGGCGGTGGCTCCCGGCCCCACCTGCCCTCCGCGCCAGCAGCCCCGTCCAGGGCCCGCCACCCCACCAAAGCCAGCAGTTGTGGGACAACAGAAAGCGTCGAGAAAACCACGCTTCGTTTCTGTCTCCCGGGCAAAACCGGGGCAACCTCGGGCCCCACGGCCGTCCGGCTCCTGCTGCTCGTGTGCGTCAGACCTACGGCCAGCAGACAGCGAGAACACAGGGCTGAGACCTTTCGATAAGCTATAAATCCAACTCTCCAAAGACAGAAGAATAGATTCCTTAAAACACGTAAAACACACACACACGGCTTGTGAGCATAAGGACTCTACGAGTCTTACGAGCGACAGGGAACCACCACGGAGCAAAAATGATAAGGTCACAGCAGGGCAACTGCCAGTGGGAGGGGACGTGCCCGGCCACCTCCTTTCTGGACGGAACCCGTGACAGAGCTCCCACACGCTATTCAGAGGCGGGAAGAGGGCTCTCACCTCCTGTCCAGCCCGCAGGCCTCAACTCACCCACTAGGCTGTTCCTAAGAAGGGAACATATCGCACTTCAGTCTCACCCGAATTTCCAGAATTGCTCAAATTCGGCAAGAGCTTTGAAATCTTCACTTGCTGGTTAAAAAGACGGCGTGTTTTAACTTGTCAGCACAGGTGGGATGAGACGTGCTGCAGCCAACGCCCGGACGGCCGCAAGGGCTCCACCCGCTCAAGGTCAGGTTCCTAACATGTCTCTGCAATAAACGGCTTCCAGAACTCGTGTCTCGGTCACCAGGGAGCCATGGGAAGTTCCCCCAAGTCAGCCCTGACCAAAACCCTCCCCCAGAGGACGGGGAAAAGCAAGGAAAACATCTCTTCTGAGTGAATCAATGGCAAATACACTTTCACAATGTGAACAAACACTCGATAAAAATAATAAAAATATACATCAGAAATTGTGACTTACCACCATCAGATACAGTTGCAGACTGAAAGAAAAGAGAGAGAGACATGAGTTAATGAAGCCTCATGACCAAGTCGGGCAACAGCAGGCCTGTCGTCTGAGGAACAAGCCGCCAGGTCCTCCGGAGGGGCTCCCGGCTCCCAGTGTGGGCGTCCGAGGACGACCAGACACCTCAGTGAGTCAGGAGCTCTGCTCCCACTTCCTGGGTGAACCCCGCCCAAGCCGGGCAGGCCGGGGACACGGGGCTCTGCGGAAGTCATCATCCTTTTCATTCGAAAACAACAAATCCCGGCACGTCTGGCATCATTAATAACACGTTGGAGAAACCCGGTTTGGGAGCCCGTCGGTGTGCATCGCCCACAAGCCACACCGGCCCGCGCCAGGCCGCTCTGGCACCTCCGCTTGCCGCGGGGACCGGGCCCCTCCCGGTGACGGTGACAGGTGCCCGGGTGACGGCACGGCAGGGGCCAGGAGGGCGCCCGCAGGGGGTGAGAGCGGAGGAGAGGAGGGGGGCCGCTCAAAGGCACCGGGGAAAAGACCCGACGAGTCGGGCAAGGGCAGAACAGGCCGGTAGGAAGGCAGCAGGAGGCTGTGAGGGGGGGTCCCGGAAGGACAGGCGGTCGGATGAACAGAACGGGCCCGTCGGAGGAGGGCTCTGGGGAGATGCAGGCAGGCGGGGAAGGAGGGAGGCGGGAGGAGCAGCTGAGGAAGGACAGGATCCGGGCGCGCGCCCACCGGAAGCCGGAAGGAGCCGACGAGGGCGGGACCGAGGAGCCCGCGGGGACACCCTACAACCCTGTGGGACGTCCCGGTCACAGCAGGGGCCCAGCTCTGGAGAGCAGGTGCAGGCCAGGCCCGACGGCACTGGTGCTGGGCCTCCCCCGGCCTCCACCACGCGCGGGACCAAACCCCGCAGCTCGGGTTCCGCGGCAGGATGAAGGCCGCGCACGCTCCTCTCAGTAGCGGCCGCCGCCCTCCCTGGCTCAGTCCTGGGAGCCCAGCGCAGAGACAGACTTGCACTCGGGTCCTCTCCGCAGAGGCAGCCGAGACCCGAGCGCGGGACTCGAGGAAGCTCTTGCCAAAGGCGCGGCTGACGGCCCATCCCCAGCGCCAGGCCCCCCGAAACCTCACCCCCCAACCCGCGTGCAAGATGGGGGACCCCCTCCCATTCTGAGCCCCTCACCTCGTGGGTCTCAGACCTGGAAGGCTTGAGGGCCCAGCTAAGGGACGGATGGCCTTCTGCCCCAGAAAAAGGGCCTGTCCTCTGACAGCCCGGGGAAGCCACGTCCTGATGGTTTTGGAACAGGGGCTTCTTGCTGTTTCAAACCATCGCGGGTCCTGGGGCAGAAACGCCCCAGAACTGTATCCTGGCACCTTATCGGTACGTTTCCAATAGTAAAACCACACACCGTTGTGTGTCCGGTTTTTACGCGTCCATCTTGCCAGACGGGCAGGCGAGCGCGGACTCTGGCAAACCGGCCTGGGCCGTCAGCCCTCGCCCCCCAAGGGCGTGACCTTCCTCACACAAGCCCCCTTCCCAGGCCGACACACCGCGGAAAGCCGTCCTTTGTACTCACGGTAAAGCACCAGCAACCACGTCATAAAGTCAAATTATTCCCTTGAGATTATGAGAAGAAAACCCACAAGGCCACACATAACGTCGGAAATGCTATCGATAATAATACTGGAAAAACGAATCCTGAAACGTAAACCTCAGAAATATGAAGGCCATGGCTGATGGAAAGTAAGTTCTGACGTGCGCTACAATCTCTACGCCCAGCCCCAAAATGAACTCGAGGCACGTCCCCGAAGCCAGAAGAGGCGGAAGGAGGTCGGACAAGAGAGGGGCGTCACGGAGCGTCGCAGGGCAGTGCGCACGGATCCAGGTAAAGCTCAACCAACGTGCTTTTCACAGAAGTGTATTTTAGGGGCTCCTGGGGGCTCAGTCGGTTGGGCATCCGACTGGGTTTCGGCTCAGGTCACGATCCCAGGGTCGTACCCACGGCGTGAAGCCTGCTTGGGATTCTCTCTCCCCCCGTCTCTGCCCCTCCCCTGCTCCCAAAATAAATAAATGCACTTAAAAAATATATACTCTTTTTCCAGAATAATTTTAGATTTACAGAAAAATTGTGCAGACGGTATAGACACAGACATGCTTTCAACATACTGCTGCTCCGTAAACAGCAAAGGAGCCACTAGGCGGGACCGAGGGGCGGGCCGGGCATCGAGTGCAGGGCGCAGGCCACACGCCCCGGGACTCCTGGGCAAAGACGGCCAGCTCCCAAACCGCCTGGGAGGAGAGCGGCCCAACTGAGGCCCACAGGAGTTCCAAAAAGTGAGCCTGCCCCAGTAAAAGCTCACAACTCAAGAATCCCCCCAAACCCAAGGGAAGAACCCATGAGGAGAAAGAGCTCCCCGAAACAACTAGCAGATCCTCAGATGCTGGGAGGCTCTGACACAGAACGTCGAATAAAGATGAAATCGTGTATCAAAGTGGTGACGGAGGAAAGAGGAAGCGAGGTGGCAGACGTGACCAGTAACCCTTGACGAGATGCTCACGATGAAACTGCACTCGTTGAAACGCGACGCTCGGTGCAGAGATTAGCAGTGGTAGGGCTGAAAAGAAAATCTGGGAATTGGAAGACAGCCCCGGAAAAGGTCACACTTGTGGCAGCTCAGAGGCCAGACCGGCCGGGAGGGTGCCATGGGGTGCCACGGGGGTGCCTGGGGGTGCCAGCCTGGACACGGGCCAGCAAAGTCAGAAAGGAGCGCTGTCCTGCGGGTGCGCACCCTCCATCCAGCCTGGAGAGCCACCCCCTCGGGCGCCCCTCGCGCACGTCCTCCGGGAGAGGGGCTCGGGCACTCCGTGCGTCACCCTTGTTCACCAGGCTCCGGGAGGGACTCAGCATCTCTGAGCCACGGCCTCAAACGTGTGTTTCCTTCCCTTTCCCCAGTTTGGGGAGCTGTGCCCAAAGAGTACTTTCCAAGTTTAAAATGCTAAGGAAAGTTCTAGGCGTCTGGAAAGCCGGGGGCTCGTGGGCTCTGTGTGCTGAGGGTCCTCCCGGAGGGGCCTGTAAGGGCTCAGAGGTCACAGATGTCCCCCGCCCACCCCACATTTCGGAGAAACAGGTGACGACTTTTCCTGACCACATTATTTAATTTGTAAATAATGTACAATTACCATTAACCTAACTCTTCTGTTTACTGTCCAATGTTTATTCTACTTGTAAGCACACACCACCAGGGAGGGGCAGAGCTGGGCCATTACGTCAGCCGATCCCCACTCGGCACCCCAAGTCCTCAGCCCCTGACGTGGACACGGGAGCAGGCCGAGCACGGATCAGGGGCCTTCGCTCCAACAGCGGGGAGAGCCGAAAGAGGTGAAGCGGCCTGCCCACGGCGACAGGTGCCAGCGGGGAGGAGTCTGGGAGGTGCCCTGTGGGGAGCACAGGGCACAGCACTCAGCGCTCCGCATTGTGGGAGGGGGTGGGGAGGCCTAGGCAGACAACCTGCCAACAATGGGGCAGTGGGAAAGACGGGGAACCCCCAAATCATTTCTATTTGCCTCAGGACCATGACACGTCCGATTCTGACCCCTGCTACCCTTTTAAAGCCTGGAGTGCATTTTTTTTTTTTTTAGCACATCCTGGCCGCTGGAGGGGGGAGCAGTCCCAAATGGCAAAGCTTCAGAAACTCCCACAGAACATTCCCAGAGAGCAGCTCCCACAAAAGGGGAAGCCAGCTGCTCAGTGTGACTGAAAGTCAGGCTTTCCCGATTTCTCGGCGTACGGAGACCCCGGGCCACCGTAAACATTTTTACGAATTACAACTTAACATTCCTAATGTTTGTTCTGTACAATTTGTGTTAAGAAGTTGATTTCATTTGCCCGCATTTTTGGGTTCTTCCCAAATTCCCATGCCTACATGTGATCCTTACAAAAGAAGCAGAATCGTAAAAACCAAGCTTCCAGGGAAGAAAGGTCCCGGTAAGTCAGCACTTTTCCGAGCGCTGTGCCGTAATCGTATAGCTCTAAAGAGTTCCAGCACACTCCTGCAAGACTGGAATTCAGTCTGTTTTAAAGAGACTTACGAAGTATTTGAGATACGTGGTTTAAGTTCAAACAATCTCCACTCCTCGGGTCAGTCTCGTAAGCCCGATGGTTCAGTAGAAATCACGTTTATTCCCAGCAGGGAATGTGTCTGGACCACACACATTCCATGGATATTTCATTTGGAATTAATGGTGTGCCAGTTTTAGACCATTTACACGAAGCATACTGGATGATGAGTCTAGCCTTTACCAAGGTTGAGCCTGCAAGCTTTAAACTATATCATTTCCAAATCACTGTGATCTATAGTAACACACAATAACATCCGTTTTTCACGTTGAGTCACTGACAAAATTGCCCGTCTTAGACACAAAAAGCGTTAGACACCTGGTCGTATCTGAGTCCTAAAGAAGAGACCAGGGCTGCAAGCTGCCCAAAGGCACCAAATGTTCTGAATACAGAGAGAATGTAAATAACCCAAATAACGAAAACCCCGAGGAATTGAACAAGTCTCCTTGCATCTAATATATGTTTATGTGACTTTTTAAAAACTTGATCATTTCCGTTTTAAGTGAACCCTCGCCGGGCCGAGTGCAGAGGAGAGCAGGCGCGTGTGGGGCCTGTTGGGCTCATGCCCTGACTCAGCTCCGAGGGCCCAGACGTCTTCACACCCAGCCACGACCCTCGGCGTTATCAGGTCAGGTCAGTGGCCACCAGCCACGGGTGCGGATGACGACGACGACGTAAGATGGACAGGAAAACGTGAAACCCAAGAGCTTCCCGGATCTATGCTGTGCGCGAGCCCGGCCTCAGAGTTGCACGTGTGCGCGCGCGGGTCCTGCCGTGTCTCCCTGACTCTGAGAGCCGCTGTGGGAAGCCCCCAGCCCCTGCTGTCCCCTCCCCTGGCCAGCCCACCTGCACCTTGTCAGGGAGGCCCTCCTCGCCAGGCTCCTGAGTGGGCCCGCACAGCCTCCACGTCGGCCCCTGCAGGCCGGCCCCCAGGTCCCTCGGTGGCGAGACGCCTGTGTGACCTCCCACAGACCTCGCAGCGGCCTGGCGAAAGGGCCAGGCTCGGAGCGCATCCCCTCGCGAGGATTCCATGGCGTTCCATCCCAACCCCGCCCTCTCCGTGCTCACACACGTGAGCACGCAAGCACACCCCCCCCCCCCACACACACACACTACGGCTTTCCAGCAGGTTCCACCAAGAGACACCTGGGCAGAAAGCTCACATAAAGGCGGGCGGGGGGGTGTGCACAATTTCTAAGGTTCAAACTATCACGTTCACGGTAAAGAAGTTCTGTGACCTAGGAGACAGGGATGACACACGGCACAGGCACTCGGGTGACAAACAGGACAGCTGGACACAGTCATGGGCGAGGGCGAGGGCGCAGCCATCACGGCACGGCACACCACAGTTTGTGCGGCCCGACGGGGAGAGGCGCTGCAGCAGTGGGGGACCTTCAGTCGGCTCGCGGCTGAACCCGGGCCTCTCTCTCTAAAGTGTGCCTCAGAGCCACGTGTGTGCACGCACATCCCGTGTGCGGGTCCTGATATGCACGTGTGTTTGCGCGTGGGCACGTATGCACAGGTGTGCGCGACCCAAAGGCTTCTTCGGCCTCCAATGAAATCACAAGAGACCAACTGAGGCCAAACCCACAACGACAGCATCCTCCCAGGGACTCAAGAGCGAATATTCCTGTCAAGCACTTGGTGGAGCCTGACATAGTTCCTTTTGCAAAAACCCTGACGAGCGAGCGGCACGCGGGCTCCACGCTCAGGCTAGCGGATTGATCCGGCGTGCACATCCGGCCTCGCACAGAAACCCTCCGACCTTACTGCTGACTGAAGACTGCAAATCCCCCCTCGTGGCCGGCCGGCCCGGCTTAAGGGAGACGGGGTGGGAGGCGGCAGAGGGTCTGGGAAGACGGCCACGACTCAGCAGGCCGACAGGACAGCACGGCCAGCGAAGCGGAGGGAAACTCGCCTCTCTGGAATGCTCTGTGGGGGCGGCAGCGCTCAGTCTGGCTCTCAGACAGACACCGTCCCCGAGGAGCTCCTTCTGCGGGACTGGGACACGCAGGTACACGCTGGAGACCGGAATCCAAGCCCCGCTCTCGGGCGAAGCCGAGGCCCAACCCCAGGGAAGCTCTTTCTCATCAAGGCCGAGATGCCTCAGGGGGTTCCCAAACCTCCACCCAACGGAGCGGAGCGGAGCCTCAAGCTGGAGCCGTCCGTGCGTCCTTCCATCCTCCCGGGCTAGCTCCATCGGCCCCGGCAGCCCCACCCTCAGGGTCAGGCAGGGCCTGGGAGTGGGGGGGGGGGATCCCGCTAAGGTCGCCTGCACTCACTGAACGCCTCCTGCACACGCGGGTGCGTGTGGCACGGCCGCACACCCAGAACGGGCAGCCCCGCCCCCAGGTGCTTATGCTGGGGGCTGGAGGTGAACCCAAGACGTCATGTCCCCGCTGCCTCGGCAAGTCGACGTCACGTCCCCGCTGCCTGGGCAAGCCAAGTGCTATGGGAGCACGTGGCGTGGAGAAGGGCACGCGCGGTGTCCCCTCGGGCTGGAGACGGGCTCACGCAGGGCAGAGCGCGCACCCCCAGGGCTGCAGGCAAGAGAGCGAGGTGGGGGCGAGGAAGTAAGGACGCAGGGACACACTTGAAGGGCTGAGTCCTCGGGCTTTGGTGACAGGGGGCTCGAGGGATGGCCAGAGCGAAGGGCAGGGGACACCGAGGGAGAAGCCCGACTGGAACGCTACTCCCTACCCGCCTCCTGCACATCCAGAGGGAGCTGGGAGCAGCGGGGTCCCTGCTGCCGCGACAGGCTGGAGGGCTGTCGCTCGGAGGCACCTGGGGAGAGAAGCCAGGGGGCGGGGTCCTGGGGTAACCGGGGTCCCCGGGAAAGCCGGTCAGGATGACCAGCACGACCGACGGGTGGTTCTGGGATGGAGGGTGGCAGGCGCCCCTCTCGGGATCACGGAGAAAGGAGCCCGCGTGCCGGCTGCACCCCAGGACCGAGGGCGGCAGCAGCCAGGGCACACGGTCAGCAGGTCACCCAGCTGCCAGTTCAAGGCGACCGACGTCTTCACAGAAGGGAGGGGAGGACGTGCAGACAGAAGCTCGAGTCTCCCTCACACGTACCGGGAGGTCTTCTCACACAGATGGCCAGAATCAGAGCCTCAGAAAGTGAGAGAAGACTGTGCAGCCACTGAGTGGGATACACGCAGACCGCCCCCACGCAGCTGCGGCCCCCCCCTCCACTCGCCGTCAGGGTCCAAGGAGGTCTGGGGCGAGGCAAACGCGCGCTGAGGGACAGACAGCCCAGCAGGGCCGGCCCCGCGCAGAGGATGGAGCCCGCGTCCCCCCGCGAGTGGCACAGGCCAAGAGCGGAGACAGGCACTGAGCACCAGCCCGCTCGCCTGAGCTAAAGAAGGAAAAACCCAGGCAAAGGCAAAACAATCGAGCCAGCCGGGCGTCGGCCCACAGAAGGGCAGGCCTGCGCGCTCGCTCCCGTCCCACGGCCACCCTGGCAGCCGGGCCCGTGGCCGCACCCCGACACTGCCTCCGGGGCCCGCTCAGCCCCCCAGGTGCGCCGGCCCGGGCCGAGGGGACCCCGCCCCTGCTCTCGGGTCGCCCCTCACCGCCTCCGCTGCCCACCCGGTGGGCCTGCGAGGGGACCGGGACAGAGTCCTGGTCTGCGACAGGGGGAAGGAAGACCCGGCTGCCAGAGCTGCGGCCGGCCCTGCCTGTGTGGCCCGCTCTCCCTTCCTCCCCCTGCCTGCACCTCCCCAGGAGCAAACCCGGGGCGGCCCTCCTCACCGCCGGGGTCTGTCTTCCTCCAGCCTGTCCAGGCCTTTCTGCGGGGCTGGCTCGCCCTCCACGCACCTGCCACCGGGCACTGTCACGGCCAAGTGGAGCCCTGAGCGTGGCCGCCCCCACCGCCGCCCCGAGCGCCTTCAACAGAACACGGGACTCTGTCTTCCCAGCGCAGCCCTTCCTGTTTCCAATCTTGCACGGGGCTCAGTGCACGGAGAGGTGGAAACCCCTTGGTCTCTGGAAGGTTCTTTCTCTCATACTCTAGCAGCCTGAAGGCAGCTGCCTGGGCAGACAGACCTCACAACGCATCTGTGACACGAGACATGCTTCCAGGCCACGGAACCACAGACCTCGGCCGAGCACAGCCCAGTGCCATCTGTACTTTATGAGCGGGCAGGGGAGGACGAGCCGCAAGGGTGACTAACCTCCCGCGCAGCCCTGCCCATCAGCGTGGAAGCCTGGCGGGGCCGGGCACGGATCCCGTCACTCCTCCCGGACGGCCCGGCCCCGAGAAGGGCCACAGCGGCGGTGGGGTGACGGGTCCACGCGGGAAGCTTGTCGAAGCTTTCTTCTTGTGACAGTTCGCGTTCCTTCTAGGCTGTGGGTCTCCGTGTCTCCCCCCACCGCACCTCACCAGCACCCACCGCTCACGCCCACCCCGACGTGGTCGGGGCTGATGGCTCGCTTTGTTGTGACAGAGGCGCATACCCACACGTGCAAAGTCTACTTATGCTGAACTTCACTTCGTGAACGACGGGAAAACTGTGATCTGCTCATGCGGCCGGTGGGAGCCTCACACTTTTTCAGGGTCAGCGCCCACCGGCTCTCCTTTGTGCTCCAACGGCCGTGGGAAATAGCCCTCCGCCTCCGGATAAAAGGCGCTCACGAGAGGCACGCCGCGCTCACGGAGCCCACGTGCGCTGCGGATGGAGGCTGGCCTCCCCGGGCACCCCGCTTACAGACCAGCAATTAGAGGCGCTAAGACAGCAGAGCTGGTGAGGTGTGGAGCCAGCCTTCCCACACGGTGCCCCCGAGTTTACCCCCTTCACACCGCGTGGCTGCAGGATCGCCCCCTCGCAGTGGCCCTCCTTCTGCCCTCTTCCCCACGGGCCCACTCTGAGCCAGAAAGAGCTGCGGTGCCCCCACCACTCGCCCACCACCTTCTGATACCACCCTCGGCCCCGGGGAGGAGAGAGCTGCGCATTTTCTGTTGCTTAAAATACAACCCGCACGCCCAGATTTTAACACACTCACGCGAACAACTTATTTGCCAGTTTGAGCACTTGCAAAAATTGCAAAAGGGATCCAAATCATTTATACGGGCAAGTACAAAGGCAGCTTTTTAGAGACCTTTCTTCTCACCCGGCATAAAAGCCAACATTTCCTAAAACTTGCCTTTATGGATCACTGAGATGAGAGCGTGGTGCACGGGTATGTGTGGGTAACTAACTGGTTGATCGGTCCATTAAGGACACGGTACACCCCAAATGCACTTTTCCATCAAGGACGAGGAACAGGGTCCTAGGAACACATCGGCGTTTCTGCACCAGGACAGCCGGGGGCGGCCACGCGGCAGGCACGCCCGTAAACATCAAAGCCACCCCCCCACCCTCTCCGGTGAGCTTTAGTAGTGCCTGGGCTTTTCAGACTACACACTGCGTGGTTTTAAAATAGATGAAAACGTGCACCGACCGCGTAAGGTTCCTCCCGGACCGACCCAGCTGACCTATTTCTAGCTTCCATTTAAAAGGGAGGATGAAGCCCCCTTTCCCTGCATTTCACCCCCAAACCGGTCACCTCTGAACCGGCTCGCCTGCAGCCGCCGCCCTGAGGTTCTACTTAGATATCACGAAAACCGCAAAATGAAACAGCCCTCAGAAAAGAACGAATTTAAAACTGGTACCCTGCAATCAGTGACATTTACATCAACACAGCACAGCCACAAGAGGAAAATAAAAATTATTCTTTTTTTTCAATCTCAAACCTTCCTTTTGCCTGGCTCCCCAAACCTTTTTTGAAAAAGTTTCCTAGTAAGTTCAACTTTATAAGCTCAGATAATAATCAATCATTCAATAGGATTATCAGTGATTCCCTATGTACACGTATGAAGCAAAATCAGTTCGTTACATTTAAAAATATTAGATACAAAATAGTAATTTAAAGAAGATGATAGATTTGGATAATCCGGTTGAAACTTAATACTTCCCCCAAATTAGCTCCCTCGCTCCTCTTTAAAAGCTGTTAGAATTACCGCGGGAAGGACAAGATCGCTGCTGCTCTCCGTGGGGCTGACTTACGGCGCGAGCAGCCGGGGTGCCCCGGGGGCTGAGCTGGACCCCCCGCGACCGACCCACCGCCCAGCCTCGCTCCGGGTGTCCTGTGGTCCCAGAGCCGGGCATTCGCCGCCACAGGACTCACATTCAGCTCCATGATGGAGGCACGAGAAGAGCTTTCAAAGTTTACCCTGAAAATCTACCATTTGCTGAATAGTCTGAAAACAAAGCAATAACTGAGATGCCAAGTTGTCTTAGAAGAATTCTGCCAAATGACAAGAAACTTACCTGCTGATCGCTTAAAATGTGTGTTTCCTTGGACAACGCTTTGCCCAGATTCATCTTCAGACAAGAAGACTTCTGCCCCACACCAGGCACGCAGATCTAAACTATACGATTTGACCCAGTAGCAAGCCTGTGCATGCCAGGGAAGTTTAAAGACATTTCAGATGAAGTTCCACTTGGCTCTCCTTGTAACCCATGGCAACAGGACACTGCAGGAAGCTGTGGTTTGCCAGGGATTCAGACTCCATCTCAATTGTCTCAGATTAAAAAAAAAAAAAAAAAAAAAAAGGCCGTTTACATAAGTCACGCTGTGAGATCATTTTTCAAGTATTTCCTCCACCAAATCAGAAGAATCAAACTTGAGCTGATAGGGGTAATTCTCAGTCAGTCCAACAGCTGCAGAGAATTTGTTTTTTTTAGCAGCGTGGCGCAGTTCACAGCCTTAATTACAGTTGCTGACGGTTCTATTATAAGCCTCCATATGCACGAGTCTGTGTGGTGCCAACCTGAGGAATCGGCCGCGTTCCTAAAACCCGTCTCGGGCATCTATCGCTGTTCTGTCTGCCTTGTCTGCCTTCAGACGCCTGACACAACCTCAAAGCGAGGGAACCGCGGCGGGTCCTCGTACGCACAGGGGGCAGAAAAGAAATAAGACACGGGTTCTAGAACCTAGGTACCACTGCAAAATTACCCGTCAACGTTCTGGAGACTCCAGGGTGAAGTGCTCACCACAAAGTGCTTCTTCACTGCCAAAACTCTACAGCCCTGGAGGTAGGGTCTCACGTGCACGGGCTCCAGCACTCAGCTCACCCTGGACCGTCAGATCGGAGCCGACCCCGGGAAGCAAACGCGATGCCCAAAGGGCCAAGAGGCTGGGATGCTGGCCCTCAGGTTTGGGGTCGGGCCATCAGCCGGCCACACTGACCATGCGGAGCCCATCCTTACTTTTGCTTTTCCGTGGGAGAGACGGGAGCATTCCCTGCGTAAGCGTGCGGTACGGAGAATCCATAACACGGAGCACGTGACTCTGTGTTTCATGCACGACTGTACAAGACCTGCCCGAGAGGTGAGAATCTTACAGACCATGGGCATCAGCCCAAGCTTCTTCAGACTGCTTTTCTCTAGAGATCCACACGCAATAAAAGTATGAACCGACAGCACAGGGCTAGGAAGGGGCAGAAGCCTCCAAGACCGTCCACACCACCACCGAGTGCAGGAAGCGCCTGGCTCGGCGCACAGGAGCCGCCGGGGCCCGCGAGGGAGACGGCACCACCCAGGACTACGGGAAGGGGGTCCCAGTGAGACGGGGGGACGGGAGCAGCGGCCTTCAGCCCGGGCCCCCAGGAGGTGGGCAGGGGCGCCCCGGGCTGCCCCACCTCCCCCCTGCTGCATGGGGCGGGGCGGGGGATGAGCCTCGGCCGAGAGAGCGCCCTCCAACCCCCCCACCCAGGGTTTCCTGGGCTCCCGCGGTTGCCCCGCCAAGCCCGGAGGGGCCTCATGTCCAAGTGCCACGGCCTGCCCACTCCACCTGTTCTCCGGGCCATAAGAGCAGGACTCATCGTCTTTCCCAAGCAGGCCAGCCAGCCAGTGTGAGGGAAAGCGGGGGCCACGGCCTGCAAACAGGCCCCGCGGGCACACGGATGAGTCGCCTTTCCTGGGTATAAATCAAGTCTGGCAGACAAGGCCGGCAAGCCCACCTCCTTCCCCTGGCGGCCGGGAAGAGAGAAGAAGCCGCGCCCAGAGCACCGTGTGGTACAGACCGCAGGCTGGCAAGGCTGAGACAGGATCTGGCCCGGCCCAGTGGGTACAGGCCACACGCCACCCCCCAAGCCGGACACGCATGCCCTGATGTCACCCTCCAACACGCACACTCACACCCCATACGTGTGCACGCACAGACGCATGCACACACGCACCCATACACGTGCACCCATACATGTGCACACATGCACACTCGTACATGCACACACATGCACCCATGCACCCATACGTGTGCACACACCCATACACGTGCACCCATACATGTGCACCCATGCACCCACACGTGTACACACACCTATATATGTGTGCACACACGTGCACACACACCCATACATGTGCACCCATACATGTGCACACACGCACACATGCACACACACTTTCAGAGAAAACACACTGGGAGGTTTTCATAGGTGGCCAGGCCAGCCGGTGACTCTGTGACCAGGTTATCGTCCTCACTGATCTCCCAGGGGCCTGTACTACTTGTAGGTTTGGGGAGAGGACAGTGGCCTCCAGGCCAGAGTGCAGGCCAGCAGCACCCGGGCCCGGAAGGCCTGCCAGACCCGGGACGACCACCAGCGACCACCGGAGACCACCGGAGACCGGAGCCGGACCGCGGGACTGGTAGGCCACACCCCAGGGCACGTGGCAGATCCCGAAACCCAGCACCCGGGTGCCGAGTCGTGCACGCCGCCGCTCGGGTGCCGGACCTGTTCTCACTCTCACCGCCTCAGACGGAAGCGCCCATACCCCACCAGAGGAAGCTGACCCCCACTCGTGCATGTGGCCGTCGCGTGTGGCCCACACAGCCGCCCGCCGCCATCCGGCTCCACACGGCACGCGCTCTCGTGTCCCTTTGGGGCCTTCTGTGTCTCCCCGTTTGCTGTCAGCCTGCCCTTCTCTGCCGTCCGCAGGGCAAGGAGAGGGAGGGGACGGGGGCAAGAGCCTGGGGACAACGCCCGCCCGTGCCGCACGGTGCCCTCGGCCCCCAGAGCCCGGCTCACCTCCGGGGGAAAGGAGGGGTTCCTGGCTGTCAAAGTGTCCAAGGGCTCCCGCAGGGCGCCAAACACGCCCGCCATCGCATCCTCCCTATTCTGACGAGCGTGCTGACTCACGGCCAACTGGGGACTAGCCCCTAATAAGACCAAGCGTGGGTCTGGGCACGACGGGAAACGCCGGGTGGCAGTGGCGGTGTGGCCTGGCACTGCACGGGCTTGGGCTCGGCAGGACAGGGAGCTGCCCAGAGGCAGTGGGGAGAGGGCCAGCTGAGGTCGGAGCCGTCCTTGGCCCCCAACCCCAGGCCTGCCCGGCCGCGTGAGCTGCCGGCACTGCCGGTCCACCCCAGCGGGAGAGCTGCGGGCCGTGGGGGAGGGTGCTCTGGCCCAGGAAGCCAGACAACAGGAAGCAGGTAGCAAGCAGCTACAGGCGCGTCACCGGGCTGGAGGGAGCCCAGAGGGCCTTTGTGCCCTCTGCCCGAGCCTGCCCAGGGGTCTGTCCTGAGCTGAGAACGCAGTGCAAGCACTCGGGGACGGCAGCAGAGGGCCCGTGGGGGGCTGGGTCGGGGCAGCTCAGGGAGCATGTCCGGGGAGGGTCCGGCCAGAGCACACAGATGGTGGGGGGGGGGGGAAGCAGCGGGCATCCCGGGGGGAACACCGGCAAGCCAGGCAGAGAGGAGCCTCGTTCTCTAGACCCGGCCACCTAGAAAATTCTGGCGAACGAGCCCACCAAAGAGCTCCTCCCGTATCCTGGATCCCCTTGCAGCGGCCGCCGCCTCCCCAGGTGCCTCTCACTGGTTCCTGCCGCAGCCCCAAGCCAGTCTCGGGAGGGCGAGGGGCATCGTCCCCTAAATGCCCCGGACCCGTCATGCCTTCCCTGGTCTTCCGCCCATCCCGGGCACGGCTGGACCCAGAGGGAACACACGCACTCCTCTACAGGTTCAAGCGTGGCAGAGGGAGATGAGCGCAGACAGCAGCCCAGCCTCAGGTGCAGGGGCCGCTCCCACCCCCCACGCCCCACCCCCCACGGAGAAGTCTGGACAAGTTGGGAGGAAAATGCGTGGCCTCGGCGCCCCCTGCTGTCCAGGCCCTGAACTGCCAGTCCCTGCTAACCACAGCTGGGCCCTCTGCCAGCGGCCTTCCCCCCAGCACAGTGCTCCCGGGGGAGTGCGGTGGGGCCGGGGTGTTGTGAGAGCCAGAAGGAGCGGCGGGGAGCTCCCTGCGGGGCTCTGGCTCCAGCCAGAGAGGCCCCAGGGGCAGCAGGGCAGGTGGGCCTGGCTCAGCAGGGGCCTCGTCTAGAAAGGCCATGAACTGAAGAGCAGCCAGGTCCCCTCCCCTCCCGGGGCCACAGCGAGCTTGGGCACCGTGGCTGTCACTAGGGTGCAGCCAGCTTGCTCGAGAATAAACATCCAGTCTGTGGGTCACTGTCTGCACCACCCAACTCTGCCACTGTCCCCAATAAAGCTTTACTCACAGGACAAGCCCATGGCCTGAGGGCCACGGGGTGCCGACTCCAGCCCTCACCACGGCCTTTCTGCCCGGCCCAGATCCCTCCCCTCTCCTGTGCCCCAGCTCCCAGGGCTCCTGCAGGGTCCCACCCCCGTGTTCTCCTGTCACTCAGACACTTAGGGGCTTCCTCCTGAAGCCCCCGGAGCTCCTGAGAGCTAGAGCAAGGCTGGGCCCCGTCCCTCCTGCCCTGCCACACGCCACGCCCCTCTCTCCCTCAGCTCCCTGTTGTGAGTTTCGCCAGAAGCTTCCACCACACTTAGAATAACACCCAAGTCTCAGGCTGGCCCTCCCTCCCTCCCTTCTGTCCCCAGGGCAGCTGTGCCTGTCTCGAGACCTTCGTGTGCGGGCCCCACACGTTGGGGGACTGTGAACATTTCCTCCTGAGAGGGGCCCATCTCTGGCCCACAAACCTATTCCAGCTCCCCCACCGCCATCACCTTGCCACCGATGTGCCGCGGCCACCATGCCTCCTTCCAGGATGTCCCAGTACCACATGCCTCACACCGGGTGCCCCAAGTCCTTCTTCTTCACCCTACTGACCCTCGAGCCCCTCCCTGGGCCCTGGCCAAGCAGCTCAGTCCAGGAGCCTTCCTGCCATGCCTGCACCAAATCACAGGAACCGACGGTCCCAGAGCCACCTTTCTCCACTGACCTGTGCCCTGGGGGCTCGCGGGCCACGTCCAAGCCCCACCACGACAACTGTCACCGCCGTGCTGGACGAGCACCTTCCCCACGCGCTCTGCGGACCCCACACGCTCACCCCCTGTCACACACGCAGTCTTGCACATTCTGTGCCATATAAAACTTCCTGGGTCACCGGTCATCTTGGGACTGTCTCACAAACGCCAACACCGTCGGTCCACTTCCTAAAAACCTAAACACCTGCCTAAACACCTAGAGGGCGGAGACGTCCCCGCTGTCCACGCTGGGCCAACAGTGCCGGCTGTTTTCTCCGTGACCCGCCTCTCAGGCCACTGCCTCCTCGGTGACCGTCCGCCACGGTCAAGACTAAAACGGGCACCTTTTCAAAAACATACAAGACTCCCCTCTGACATTCCTATAGCCTGACTCATTCCCTGACCGTCCCCCCCCCACCAGGACCTTGCCCCCTTCCCGCCATCTGTCAGTAACTCCTCTCCCCGCTCGGAGGACAGGCCCCCCGCCCCTGCCTCCACGCGCCCGGCTCCTGTCCAGCCTCCTCTCGAGGGCTCACCTGCACAGCCCCGGCCCGGTTCCTGCTGACACGTCAGTCCTCACTGCAGCCCTCCCGGGGTGTTGACCTCACCACGGCCGTAACTGCACCTCCCTGATGGTGAACAGGGCTGGAAACCTTCTCCCGTGTGACGTGCCATCAGGCCGTCGTCTGGTGAAACACCCGCCTGAATCTCCTGCCCACTCTTCTGGTGGGGCCTCCCCCCACCCCCCTCCCCCGTAATCTAGCAGTGGTGTATCTGCACGCATGAAGGGCCCTGACATTCTCCGGGCCTCAGCATCAGCCTTGGCCTCTATGGCTCACGCCCCAACACCATGAGGCTGTGAGCCCGCACTGCCCTCAGGTAATGCTCTTGTGCTGCCCTCCGCGTTATAGCTGGATTGAGCTGTGTTCGTAGGGCACGAGGACCTTCTTTCTTTCTTTCTTTTCCCGCGTGGATCTCTTATGCCAGCACCACTGAAAAGACCACACTCGGCCCTGCTCTGCACACAGCCCACGTCCACGGGCACGGGATCTACCTCTATGCACGCCCTCCTCCTACGGAGGAGGGCCAACACGGACCCTGTTTGGAGTTGCTTCCACTATAACACGTTTCGACGGCAAATGGCGGACCTCCTCCTACCTATTCTCCTTCAAGAATATCCGGGCTGCTACGGGGCGCCTGGGGGCTCAGTCGGGTGAGCGTCCGACTCTGTTCTGGCTCCGGTCCTGATCTCAGTTTCGTGGGTTTGAGCCCCTCGTCAGGCTCTGTGCTGACAGCACAGACCCTGCTTGGGATTCTCTCTCTCGCCCTCTCTCCGCCCCTCCCCCACTCACGCTAGCTCCGTCTCTGTCCAAAAGAAATAGACTTGAAAAATTGCACTGAATCTATATGCTATTTTCTAACCATACCCACAACTGATTATTGTATACTGACTATACCCAGCAACCTTGCTAGGTATTCATTAATTTTAATAATTAACCTCTAGATTCTTTTAGATTTCCTATGAATACCATATCATGTGAGAACAACATTTTCTCTAAAAAAACTTCTTTAAGTTTATTTATTTTGAGAGAAACAGAGACAGCATGAGCGGGGGCTGGGGGCAGAGAGAGAGGGGGAGAGAGAGAGAGAGAGAGAGAGAGAGAGAGAGAGAGTGAGTCCCAAGCAGGCTCCACACCGTCAGCAGAGCCCAATGTGGGGCTTGAACCCATGAAATCAGGAGATCATGACCTGAGCCAAAATCGAGAGGCGGACACTTGGCTGACCGAGCCACCCAGCCGCCCCTGAGGAGAACATTTTCGTCCTTCCTTTGTGGCCGTTAAATATCGATTGTTTTTACTCTCTTAGTAAACTCAGACTGGCAAGAAACATTTGAACAAAATGGTAACAGCATCCATCCTTCTCTTGCTTCGATCTCGAGGGGAAAGCTTAAGTGTGCTGCCCGCTATGGGGACTTTTTATGACCTCATCAGGTAAGGAAGTTCCCTGTAATGCCTATTTTGCTAAGTTTTGTTTTGCTTTGTTCTTGTTTTTCCCATGAACGGATGCCGACTTTTACCAAATGCTTTCCCTGCTTCTGTTGAGAGGATATATCATTTTTCCACTTTACTCTGTTACTGTGGTAAATTATACCTTCTCCCCCTCCCCCCCTCCTCCTCCCCTCTCCTCCCCTCCCCCTCCTCCCCCTCCTCTCCTCCCCCTCCTCCCCCCTCCCCTCCCCCTCCTCCCCTCCCCCTCCTCCCCATCTTCCCCCTCCTATCCTCCCCCTCCTCCCCTCTCCTCCCCTCCCCCTCCTCCCCTCTCCTCCCCTCCCCCTCCTCCCCTCTCCTCCCCTCCCCCTCCTCTCTCCCTCCTCCCTTCCCCCTCCTCCCCCTCCCCCCTCCTCCTCCCCTCTCCTCCCCTCCCCCTCCTCCCCCTCCTCTCCTCCCCCTCCTCCCCCCTCCCCTCCCCCTCCTCCCCCCTCCCCTCCCCCTCCTCCCCATCCTCCCCCCTCCTATCCTCCCCCTCCTCCCCTCTCCTCCCCTCCCCCTCCTCCCCTCTCCTCCCCTCCCCCTCCTCCCCTCTCCTCCCCTCCCCCTCCTCTCTCCCTCCTCCCTTCCCCCTCCTCCCCCTCCCCCTCCTCCCCCCTCCCCTCCCCCTCCTCCCCTCCCCCTCCTCCCCATCCTCCCCCCTCCTATCCTCCCCCTCCTCCCCTCTCCTCCCCTCCCCCTCCTCTCCTCCCCTCCCCCTCCTCTCCTCCCCCCTCCCCCTCCTCCCTTCCCCCTCCTACCTCCTCCCCTCCCTCCCCTCTCCTCCCCTCCCCCCCACCCTCCCCCCTCCTCTCCTCCCCCTCCTCCCCTCCCCCTCCTCCCCTCCCCACCCTCCCCCCTCCTCCCCTCCCCCTCCTCCCCTCTCCTCTCCTCTCTTCTCCTCTCAGTCCGCATCAGGTTTGGGGGTCAAGGTTCAGGGGCCTCATAAATTGAGCTGGGAAGTAACCCCTCTTCGTGTATTCCTCTGCCCGTTTAGTCTGTTGATTTCTGTGTCACCGACTTCTGCTTCTGCCCTCATTTCTGCCAGCTTCCCCTTCCCGCGTGACGTTTTTACAGCTCTTCTTCTCACCCCCAGACGACTTTCCACTTCCCTTCCCTTCTCGTACGGGCATCGTGACACCACAAACGTCGCCGTGGGCACCCCGTACCCGCACGCCACGGGTCAGAGGGGAGGCCCGCAGCGTCACTCCCGACCCCCACAGTGACTCTCCTTGGAGCGACGGGTCGCGTTCTCCCACATGCACGGGCACCACCCGCTCGCCGCTGGTTTCTAGTACGCTGGCTGTGGCACAGGACACACTGTTGGAGAGTCCTCCGCGCCTACGCAGACCGGCTTTATGGCCCAGCACGCGCTCAACGTTCAAACGGTCCAGGAGGGGTAGAGAGCGGGCCATCGGGTGCAATGCCGCACGTCCGTCCGGGAGGCCAAGTTGGGAGTCGTGCCGCTCAGATCCTCTCTCTTCCAGACTTTGTTCTCCTGCTCCAGCCGCCAGTTGCGAGGCAGGGAGTGTAAAAAACCTCCCGCCGTGTCAATTAGTCCACTCCTTCTCCTGCTTCTACCCATTTTTGCTTTAGGTACGTTGAGACCATGTTACTGAATGCATACAAACTTCAGGATGAGAACTTCTCACTGCCTCTTACGATTCTGAAGGCTCCCTTTTTAGCTCTAGGGATGCTTTTTGCCCGAAAGGCCCCGCTGGCATTAATGCGACTGCCACTGTTCTGATTAGTACTGCTCAGTGTGTCCTTTTCCAGTTTTTTGTTTGCTTTCTGTGTCCTTAACTTTTGGATGTGTCTCTAGTAAAGAAAATAATCAGATTTTACATGCAGTCTGACAATCTTTTCTTTTTAACTGGTATATCTGATTCATTTAAAATCGGTGTTCTTGGGGCGCCTGGGTGACTCAGTCAGTTGAACGTCTGACTTCGGCTCAGGTCATGATCTCGCAGTCTGTGAGTTCAAGCCCCGCGTCGGGCTCTGTGCTGACGGCTCGGAGCCTGGAGCCTGCTTCCGATTCTGTGTCTCCCTCTCTCTCCGTTCCTCCCCTGCTCTCACTCTCTCTCTCTCTCAAAAAAAATTTTTTTTAATAAAAAATAAAAGCGATGTTCTTGGGGCATGAGGGTGGCTCAGCTGGTTAAGAGTTCAACTCCTGGTTTTGGCTCAGGTCACGATCTCGCGGTTTTGTGGGTCCAGGCCCCGCGTCGGGCTCTGTGCCGACAGTGCGGGGTCTGTTTGGGATTCTCTCTCTTTCCCTCCCTCTCTTGAAAATCAAGGACGAACCACACCTTCACCCTCTTCCTGAGCACTGACATCCCCTGGGGCTTGCAGTCCACTCACCTCCCAGCGCTCACACTCGTGGCCACGCTGTGATTTACTCGTCTACATTTTAAACCAAACAAAAAAACAAAACAGCTATTCTCATTTTATGTAGTCGCCACTCATTCGGACTGACTCACACGCGTACTGTTTCATCACCCCAGTTGACGTGGGTCCCCAGGCCTGCAGAGCTCTCCACCTGAGTCTCCCTCCGGGGAACCCAATCCGAGCTGCTGGTGTCCCGGATGAGGACGCGAGACAGGACTTACACAGAGGAGCGGGGCTGCTGGTGGCCGGGGGGGCAGGGGCCCCTGGCGGGGTGCAGTGAGAAGAGAATGTTCTGAGAGGCCCAGGATGATCAGGCACCACCTGAAGGCTGACGTGAAAGCCGGTGCCTCTGGGGAGGGGACCGTGCGAGGGTGCGAGGACCAAGAGGTCGGGGACGGTCTCCCAGGCTGCTGAGGACACCCGCTAAAGAGTAACAAAGAGAACTACAGAGAGACAGTGTGTTCAACAAGCTTCCCTTAGAAACAGGTGACCAGCGATGAGTGTTCAAGAAAGGTATTTGCAGCTTGTACATTTTGAAACCTTTAGGCAAAAAACAAAAAAAAACAAAAAAAAAACAAACTTAGCAAAGATTCACTCCTATGTCTCCTATGCTAAAATGTACCATTTTAACAAAAGCGAGAGGTCCCACACGTGGTAGAAAGACCACGGCTTTGCAGCCTAGCGTGGCCTAGAAGCTGCTGTTGGAAGTCCCTGCGGCTCAGCTTCCTGACCTGTAAGACAGAGAGCACGACGGTCTCCTCGCGGAGCTGACCTGAAGGTCAGAGATCAAAGACTGAGCTGCCCGCTGCCCGCTGCCCTCGATCAAGGGCGCAGACACTGGTGCACACGCGGGCGGCGGGCGGCAGGAGGGCCCAGCGCTCTCTCTTGGGCGAGGAGAAGTGAGCGGGAGCCACGGAGCCTGGAGGTCTGACCGCGGGCTGCCACCGCGAGCCGGGCTAGGGCCACTTGTCACCCCTGGGAGGCTCAGGCCCCTCCCACGAGCCTTCTCCCAGAAAAATGCAGCCAACGGCTGGCCAACAGGCTGACCCGAGAACGCGGGCTTCGCCGAGACCCCCTTCCCTGGGAGCCGTGTGGCTCCCAGGGAACACACAGCGGAACACACAGCGGAACAAGGCCCGCACTCGGCACACTCACCTCTCTCCTTCCACCCAGCGAGGGGCCGCACCGGAGCCACTTCTGACCGCTGCTGACCAAACGCGGCCTGCTGGCCTGCACTGCCCCCCAGTTACCACGACACCACGGGCAAGGTGCCCCCCCCCAGCTCCAGCCTCCAGGCTGCGCCCCGCTCCTGCCTCTGTGACCCACCCCCAGACTCTTACGACCCTCCCACATCCAGCCTAGAAGACAGGGCGGCTTCAAAGACCCCTTACGCCTCTAACATTCAAGCATCCCGGTTTCACATCAAAACACAAACGAACCTACTACTTGAAGCAACAATCAACCGAGGCCTGTTAGTTCCAGTTTACTGTCAATCAGTCTGTAAGAACTTATCTTATTTAGAATTAATTTTTAAGCTAGAACCAAACAGATGTTTGCATAACCGTGTTCACAGCGCCAAACGGTGGGAGAAACCTAAGTGCGCGTCGTCAGAGGGATGGATAAACACAACGTGCGATGTCCACACGACGGATCACGTGGATAAAAAGGAAGGACGTCTTGACGCCTGCCACGCCGTGGACAAGCCTGGAGGACGTTATGCTCAGTGAAACGCGCCAGACCCGGAAGCAGAGAGCCCATGTGATTCCATTTTCACAAGGACCCAGTGTCATGAAACACTAGAGACGGAAAGTGTGGGGCTCCAGAGACCAAGGGAGGGGGCGGGGAGCCAGTGTTTCACGGGCACAGAGTTTCAGTGCTGGGGACGGAGGGTGGGCACGGCCACAGAACACTGTGAATGTCCTTTTTTTAATGTTTATTTCTTTTGAGAGAGAGGGAGAGAGAGAGAGAGAGAGAGCTGGGAAGGAGCAGAAGGAAAGAGAGAGAATCCCAAGCAGGCTCCGTGCTGTCAGCACAGAGTCTGACATGGGGCTCGATCCAACGAACGGTGAGGTCATGACCTGAGCAGAAACTACGAGTCACAGGTGCCCTGACGCCGTGACTGCTCTTAATGGCGCTGAACTGGACACTTAAAAAGGGTGAATTAGACATATGTGTAACGAATTAGACATATGTGTAACGAAGGACATCCTGAACAAAGGTGGGAATAAGCCACAAAGATTTTTCCAAAACATTCACTGACAAAGGACTCGTGTCCAGAACATACACACACACACACACACACACACACACACACACACACACACACATATACGTACATACAAAATCTGAAACTAGGAAAGGATATGAATAGGCTAATGCAAAACGGAGAAAACTCGGACAGCCCAAGAGCCTCCCACGGACCACTCGGCCTCACGCACCATCAGTGAAATGCCGGGTAAGACCAGACGCCATTTCACCGAAATGGAAACTTCCCAGCCCGCCAGCACCAAGGGCGGAGAGGAGGGGTGACGGGCTCACACGCCGGTGACCCCAGCCTGCGTGAGAAGGGTCACCGAGACTGGCGCGTGGCCACGCCTATCACCGGCATTCTATGCCTGGGAAGCCCTCCCTCCCGCATGTGCCCACGGGGCCCCGGGCGCAGGTTTCCAGCTGCCCAGCGGGGGGCCGTCCACGGCGGGGCGGATGCGAGGCCGGGACGCTCACAACAGACGCCACAGCACGACACGACGGGACTAAAGCCTGCGGGTCAGGCGGCGTTTGAAGGGAGGCGGAACAAGACAGCCGGTGCCACGGCCCCTGTGCAGACCGCCAGGCCGAACGCACGGTGAACCGCAGAAGGGTCGGGGCCGCCACGGGTCCAGGGAGAACGGAGGCGGCCTAGGCGGAGCACAGCGGTTCTCAGGGCCGCGAAACCCCGCCTGTGACACTGTGATGGAGGCGGCGTGACATCACACACCTGTCCACAGCCCGAGAACGGAGAGCACGGAGAGCGGCCTCTGACGCGAGCCGTGAACCTCACAGGGACACGTCCGCCCGGCCCATCGGCCGACATGCGCCACGCCGGTGAGGGGGGGGAACAGCCGGGGTCACGGGGGGTGGGGGGGTCGGGGGCTCTGCACCTTTCTGTGGTCCTAAAACCGCTCTGACAGCCAAGTCCATTCACCTCTTTAAGGAATATGGATAAAAGAAAAGAACTCGGTGTCTGTGGATCGATACGCTGTCTTTAGAGGGGGGCGACGAGAGGCCCTCCCTCGGGATTCTTGTGAGGCCGAGTCAAGTTCACGTCTACCACGTTTACAGCAAGGCACGGTGATGTCCGCAGACTCGTGGGGCAAGAGGGGCAGCGATGAGACAGGAGACGGTCCGCAGACACGGGCGGGGGGCGGGGGGGGGGGGCAGGGAAGGTCCGGATGTGCAGGAGAGGCCCCCCACACTTGAAGATCAGGGCGACAGCAGGAGAAGGAGGGAGGGGAATGGGTGAGGGTGGGATTCCAGGAAGATTCAGGCGTATCTGCACGACCGACGTTCATTTTTAAAAACCTGATGGAGAAAGAAAATAACTAAAATTCAATTACCTCAAGATCATCAAGGGAGCGAGTGATACTAAATCTCTTGGATCTTCCAAATGATCTCCGAGCAGAAGTGCGCTGAGAAGTCTGAGTGAGTCCAACTCCCCGCCCAAACTTTGAGCCCTAAACACAAAGAAAAAGTACATCACGTTACCTTCTCGGGAAGAGAGGCTGAGTTCTGCCTGACACCCTGCCGTGGAGACAAGAGGGTCGTCCCGGGTTAATCTCATGCTCTGTACGAACGACCCCGATCCAAAACCCAAAGTTGAAAATAAAAGTCACCCCAGGATCTCCACGCATCCGCTCTGCCCCTGAAGCTCGGTGCCCGGAGACGAGCCCCGGCTCACGCCTGCAAACCGCAAGGAGGGTTGTGCCGGCTGACCGGCCCCCAAAGGCTCTCACCAAAAGAGCAAATGAAGAACCACGGACGAATAACTGGGGAAAACATAACGGGTGTGGCCAGAGAAGTAACTATTAATGTAAACGTTATGCTTTTACATAATTTCACAGGCATCCGAGGAAATTGAAGAATCCCCAGATGGTCAGCTGGTGTCTAAAGACCAGACCAACTCAGGTGCACAGGACAACAGGCCATTAACACGTCTTGTTCTTTCTCTGGGAAATGACCAGAATTAATTCACTGTCATTATGGGATTGTCACTTCCCCAAATGCGATCTGGGTCCAACAAAGAAGCCCTCCCATTTTAAACGTAAAAGGCCTCACAGCTGAAATCTCTGATATCCTGGGTACTCGAAACCCTAAAGTGACCAATTTCAGGCACAGAGGAAGTGAGTGTGTTTTCTGCAAACTGGGAGGCAGGCCCTGACCCCCTCTACCCTCCTCCTGCACGAGAACCTCGGCCGTCCTGCAGGGAGGCGGCCTCGCCTCACCGCCTCGTACAGCTCTGGGGGCTGTCTCGGCACCAAGCCGTCCCCACACACGCCCTCGCTCCCCCCCTGTCCCCGGACTGCACCTGCACCCGGGCCACTCGGCTGCCTAACACCGGGACCGCCGTCACCCAACGTTCCTGACACAGACTCGAGGGGCCCTCCAGTCACAGTGGCCTCCGAGAGGGCAGCGGCCCTGAGGCCACCGAGCCCTGGCTCTCCCTCCTTCCCCTCCCGGCCTCCCCCCGGCTCCTTCCAGCCACTGGCCGCTCCCCTCACGCTATGCTGTACTGACACCCAGAACCCGGCTTCTCACCCCTGCCCCCCAATCACTCAGGCCCGAACCAGAGAAACGAGCACCTTATTTTGAATCCTTTCATTTTTATTAAAAAGTCACATAGGTGTCGATAGCAACGGCCTTCATTTCGCCTACTCCGTGTGGCCACGGGGCTCTCCACAAGTGTCTCCAGCACGGTCGCGGGCACAGGAGCACGGGGCGCCCGGGAGGAGCACACGACAGGTCTCGGGCTCCAAGCAACTCCCCGTCTACAGGTCCCCCTGAGAGGCTACCCGTGGCTGCGGGCCACACTCTGGAAGAAACCAGAGGCCCCTGGAGGCTACACTGAGGACAGTGACTGCGGGTCAGGACCGCTGGGAGGCTGAGAAAGGGCCTCACTCCCAGGGAGAAGAGAAGGCCGGGCTGGCAGGAGCAGAGGCCAGGCTGGAACGCAGCGGCGGGACAGGCAGGGCAAGGCCACGCCGCACACGGCACTGGCACGGACGCTTCAGCGAAGTCGTCCGAAATACAGCGCGTAAGCTCAGGAACTGGCAGCCTGTTGGCCACGGGGAGCAGAAGAACTGACCCAAGAAGCAGCGGCAGAAACAGCAAAACGGGGCAGAAGGGGAGGGAGAGAGAGAGACGGAGAGGGAGGGAGGGTGAGGGAGAGACAGGGAGGGAGGAAGAAAGAGGGAAAGAGGGACAGGGGAGGGAGGGGGAGGGAGGGGAAAGAAGGGAGGGGAGAAGGAGGGGGAAGGAGGGACGGTGGGGGTAGGAGGAAGGGATGGAGAAAAAGAGGGAAGGGGAAGGACAGGAGTAGGGGAGGGAAGGGAGGAGGGAGGAAGATGGAGAGAAGGAGGAAGGGCAGGAAGGAGAGAGAGAGGGAGGGAGGCAGAGGGAGGCAGAGGGAGGGAGGGAGGGAGGGACTGTCTCAGGGACAGCATAAAGGGCAGGTGTGAAGAGAAAGGGCGGGACATCCGAGGGTCGCACCTGCAGCCGCCGCTCGGAGTCCTCGGGACGAGTAATACAAGTACCTCGCGAGCCCTAACATCCCACCAAGAGCTCGAGAAGCCGTCTGTCTGCACGCTGTCACAGCAAAGGCACCTCTCCCTCTTCCTGTACGCATAGCGGATGGTGCTGTGCGCGGGGAGCAGGACAGCAGCTAAGTGTAACAAGGGACAACGGGTGCAGGAGCACAGAGAGGTGACCACGACACCCACACCCCCAGAGAGGAGCCCAGGGGACAGCAGGTGGAAAGCCGTCACCCTGAGCGGTCCCCCGGTGAAGCTGTGGGAGCTGCGACGGGCCTCCCCCGTGGACCGAGCCGGAACTCAGCCGGGAGCTCCCGCTGAGAAATCAAGTTGCACAGAAGATCCGCTCGTCCCCTGACAGGGCTGGGTGGCCTGTGCGCACTGCCTCTATGCTGGTCTCGGGGACACTGCTGGGGGTGGGGGGGGAGCCTTGTGGCTCCCGTTCAGACCCAGGTGCGTCCCGGCCTGGTGGCCGGCACCCCAGGCCCTGGCTCTCCGACACTGTCCGCACCCGCCCGGCCTTCTGCCTCCTGCTGTTTGCTCACCGGGCTGGTTCCCTGCCAGCAGGTGACCAGATACGACCCATTCTCGAGAAGAATTTGTCTAAGAAATTTCTTTTTCAAAAAATACGCAAAAGCTGATTCTATCTATAAAAAATGTATCCGGAGCCCGGCCATCTCTTTCCAGACCACTGCTCCCCCTGGCCCCAGGGCCAGTGTGGGGTGGCCAGCCCCCTCTGGGGTCCTCCCCCTCCCCCGCCCTGCGCTATGTGCTCCTTGACACCTGCCCGGTACCCCTGCTCAGCACCCTTCAGGGGATGCCACGCAGCGGGTGAGGCCTGGTCCCTGCCGTCCAGACACTTCCGGGCACCCGCTTCGCCACCCTGCCTTTGGCCATGGTCCCCAGGCTCCTCTTTTCAGAGGCCACCGCTAACTGCACTGGCTGCGGGGCTGCCCTGGGGCCCCCTCCGAGGCTGCTGGTTCCCCCCCACCCCCGCCCCCGGGGCACAAAGTGGCCCAGGAAGCAGGGCCCTCTGTCCTCTGAACACCTCCTGCCCAGCACAGGGCTGGGAGAAGAGCAAGAGCCAAGGAAGACGAGTCATGCGGGCACCTAAGTGCCCAGCATCAGGGGGCCCAGGGCCGATGGGCCAGGGAAGCCAGCAGCCGTTCGAACGCGCGGCCACAGCCGAGGTGAGCACGCGGCAAACGTCAGTCCGTTGCTAGAGCAAGGGCGCCTCCACACGCGTACGAGGCGAGCCCTTCGCACAACTCACGTGTGTGCTGTTCCAAATCCTCATCTGGGGGGAGTGGGTAGGGAGCACGTGGCTTTGTGACAAGACCCAAGTGTAAGTTTTAAGCCCAGGAGGCTGCAGACGACACCCAGGCCGGGACCGGGCCACCTCATCGCAGCCGACACCTGGTCCCGCACGCAGACCCGCGGGCTTTTGAAGCGTAAAGGAGAGAGAGAAGCTTAACAAGCGAGCAGACAGAAGAAAACCCCTGCCCAGAACAGACTGGGGGTGGCCGCACTCCAGCAGTTCACCGACGAGCAGAACCTCGGCATTTGTTTGCTTGCTTCCACCGCCCCCTTCCCGTGTGAAGACAGAGAAGTTCCTGCGGGAACGACCAGGAAATGCCCGCGGACTCAGCATCCCTCGGGCACGGGGTATTCACTCTCCCCACACGGCGCCAGAGGGGACATGACACGGCCAGGACACCGGCCCCCCTTCGGCACCAACTCCCCTCTTCAACTGCTGACAACTCAGCACAAGTACTGAGCGCTGTAGTAGTACTCAGCGCCAAGTACTACAGGAGGCGAGGGGCGACGCCAGGTCACATGTCACGTCCGCGTGGCCCAGCCACAGGGAGCAGGCTCCGTCTCGCTGCCCCAAGAGCCACCTACAAAGCCTGACTCCAGACGTCGAGATCACGGCCGGACCGCCAGCGTCACCTGCAGCAGCATGAGGCCAGGCTTCCGGAAGAACCAGAGGGCCCTCCCGTGCACCGGGACCCCGCGTAGGATTCGGAGAAGCCGCCCACCCGCTACGTCCGCCTCAAATCATGAACGGCGGAGGGCCCCTCGGGGATGCCTTCACGCGTCCCGGCCAAGGCTGAGAGGTGTCGGGGCCTCTCCAGGGTGGGAACACCAGCAAACGGGGGAAGGCAGAACCCCACGGCCCAGGGTGCCAAACTGCCTCCGCAAGAGTGCAGCCACACTGAACCGTCCCACGGAGCCGCCACTGGAAGTGGCTCATTTCAGCACAAGCAGTGACCTAGACCAGCCAGTCCAACCTCCTCAATCTCCCCGCAAGAACGCGGGAGCCAGTGAGGCACCCGCTCAGGGTCGCCCAGCTGGAGGCCCGGGGCGAGCCGGGGACCTGCGTGTTTCACTTACGATTAGAACTAGAAATTCCGAACCCAGGGTCTAAACGCTAGACCGTCAGCCCCAGTGGGGCCAGAGCTGTGTTTGTCCTGCTCGCATAATGCCCCCCACTTCCCACCGGGCCGGTACACAGCAGGTGTCAGGAAGCACTTACCGAACAAGTAAACTCTCACAAAGGAGACTATTTCTCTTCCGTGTCTTATTTATGTGTTTTTGAGAGAGGGAGAGAAAGCACACAAGCAGAAGAGGGGCAGAAAGAGAGAGACGGAATCCGAAGCAGGCTCCGGGGTCTGAGCTGTCAGCACAAAGCCCGACGCGGGGCTCAAAGTCACAAACTGTGAGATCATGACCCGAGTCGGATGCTCAACCGACTGAGCCCCCCAGGCGTCCCTAAAAAGGAGACTATTTAGTTCAAAATGGAGACCAGATCCTCTGAAGGTTTTTCTAAAAAGAGGGAACATAGAGAATTTGAGAGGTAAGACTTCCAGCCGACATATTTACGGCTCCTGGCGTATCAGGCAGCGTCTAGGCAGACAGCAAGACCACACCACGTCTTTCAACAGGGACAACTTCATGGAAAGAACCTCTAACCAGGCGTCAGAGACCCGGAAAGGCAGAAAAAGATCCTAAGAGGTCAGGAGACGGCCGCCGTGGGAAGGGACTGCACCCCCAGGGACAGAGGAAGCAGTGATGTAAACTCAGCAGCCAGATGGGGGGAGGGAGGGGAGCGCTGGTGGGGGACCCAGACCTCGGATGTGGCCACATGGTGCCTGAAGGACTATGAGACTGGCCCAGGGGGAAGGGGGAGCTGAAAACTGGTCTCAGAGGCTACAGGAGGAAGAACTGCTGGGCAGGGGTGAGGAGCTGCAGGGAGCAGACAGGAAGGGTCTGGACCTTCCTCCTCCCTCCTGGCCACTCCCCCAGGACCTCTGGAGGCAGAGCCAGAGGGGACCCTGCTGGCCAGGGGAAGGGGACACAGACCCCAGTGTCCCAGAGCTGATTACAGAAAGGAAGCTCTAAAAATAAATCTAATTAAATAAATCTAATTTTTAAAAAAGGGAGTTATAGGGGCGCCTGGGTGGCTCAGTCGGTTAGGCGTCCGACTTCAGCTCAGGTCACGATCTCGCGGTCCGTGGGTTCGAGCCCCGCGTCGGGCTCTGGGCTGATGGCTCAGAGCCTGGAGCCTGCTTCCGATTCTGTGTCTCCCTCTCTCTCTGCCCTCCCCCGTTCATGCTCTGTCTCTCTCTGTCTCAAAAAGAAATAAAACATTAAAAAATATATATAAAAAAAAAGGGAGTTATAAAATTTTACTGAAAGAAAATGAAGCCTAAGTAAATGGAGACAAATACCAATTTCACGGATAGGAAAACTCAACATTCTAAGGATGTCAATTCTCCCATGGGTCTACAGACGAAAATACAATTGCAAAAATACGTCAGCGGCGTTTTGGAGAATTTACAAACTTACTGTAAAATCTTACGTGAAAGAGCAAGGCTCAGCATAGCCAAGATAAGGTAAGGAGATCTGGCACTTCGGATCCAAAGACTCATTACCAAGCCTCAATTTCAAAAGTCAAGTATTGGTGGAGGTACGGACATGGGAAACAGAGCACACGTGAGTAACAGCAGCCCCACAGTCATCCGGAGAGAGAGGAAAAATCAGCTTGCCACCCACCTTATTCCATTCTTAAAGATCACCTCCAAAACAATTTTAAGACAAAAAGAAGAATATTCCTGACCTCGGGATAGCGATGAGGTCAGGAATCAACACTGAAAATCGTGAGAAGACTGACAAGTTGGTTGACATTAAGGTCAAGAGCTTCTGTTCATCAAGTCCCCACAGAGCAAGCGGAAAACACAAGCCACAAACGGAGTCAGTGTATGTGCGACACAATCGTCGCAGGATTAGCAGCCGGTATCTGTAGCTTCTACAAATCAAGAAAAAAGAGAACCCAACACAAGTGGGCACAGGTGTGAGCGGGTCCCTCAGCAACGTCTTCACGGGCAAAGCCACGGTAGAGTGTCATCTCCCATCCACTAGACGGGCAGGAAAGTCAGAAGCCCGGCGGGCGAGTTCCGGCAAGGACGTGGCGCCGTCTGGCGCTCACGCTAGCGGCCCGGGACCGTCGGGAAACCGAGCCGGAGAACCTGGACCCACAGTCTCCCGGTCTTGGACTCGGCCGCTAAATTACGAGGGAACAGACAGGGCAAACTCTGGGACAGATTCACCTCCCCGGGGCCAGTCCTTACATCTCAGGGATGAGGTGAGCATATCTGGGGAGGGGCCGGCCGTGTCCCCCTCCCTCCGGACACATCTGTCTACACTGCAAAGCGTAGGAGGGAAAACCCAGAGTCCTCCCTTCTGTCTCCAAGGTCACTTGCTCAAAGAGCCAGGGTCTCTGTCCCCTCTCAGCGTGCGTATAAGCTCCCCGATTCCTGTTTTCAGGTCTCCTCACCTACAGCACAACCCCGGTGCGTGTAGGGCGACACCCGACGTGGCTGCCGTTGCAACGGCCCAGGGGTAAGGATCGAGCGCCAGGAACGAGTGTGGTCGTTGTGAGTCAGTTATTAAACCTGTCCCCGCTCCGGAGACCCGGCGTCTCCCGTCAACACGAACGAGGGCGGATACTAAAAACTGTGCGAAGGTGAGCAAGCACCGGAACGGCCCCCGGGGGCCTCCTCCGCCCGCACAGCCGGGGACGCAGGCGTGAGCAGGAAGCTCAGCAGCAGCACCGCCCCGTCTCCGCCAGCTCAGTGCGCGTGCGAGTGTGTGCACTGCTGCGGTCACGATGGAGACGAGAGAGCTGCCGACAGCGTCGCGGCTACAGCGGTGGAACGACACGGAGCGATCACCAAACAAGTTGTCACCACTGTTTACAAAGCCCAGAGGGCAGCACAGCTACAAGCTACATAACCACCGCTGCGGGACTCGAACCCTGCTGACTCCCGCAGGAGCGCCGCGGCCGCTGAGCTCTCAAGGCGCTGGCCTTCCCTGGAAACCACACAAAACCACAGCAGGGCGGTAAGCGGTGTCTCTGTCCCTCAGCCCCCGGTCCTGCCTCCCCGGGAAGCTCCCCGGCACCTGACCCGCATCCCCACAGGGCCCCGATCCCCCCCGCGGCGCTCCGCTGCTCCAAAGGGGCTCCTGGCGTGGAAGGGGTGCGCAGACCCGCGGAGGCTCCCCGCACTGTCGGGTTCGTGGGCACCGGCCACCCGCTGACTTTCCCGGCCCATCTGTTTGCTTCCCTTCCCTCCGATTTGGGGCGTTGTTTACACAGGGTAGGTAATGAGCAAAGCCGCTCTTTGCAGAAGGATTTAAATCACGGAGCCTTAGTTGTGGCCTCTTCAGTATTCTCTGGAACTTTTATCTGCAATCTATTTTAAAACTTCCTCTCGGGGCGCCTGGGTGGCTCAGTCAGTTGAGCGTCCGACTTCGGCTCAGGTCACGATCTCCCGTGAGTTCGAGCCCCGCGTCGGGCTCTGTGCCGACAGCTCAGGGCCTGGAGCCTGCTTCCGGTTCTGTGTGTCCCTCGCTGTCTGCCCCTCCCCCGCTCACGCTTTGTGTGTGTCTCTCTCTCTCTCTCTCTCTCTCTCTCAAAAGTAAATAAACATTAAAAAAAATAAAAAAAACAAACAAAAAAACTTCCTCTCATTGTGCTGGGAAACTGCACAAGACCTGTCTGTCGGGCCCAGTCCCCTCCTGGCCTGACCCCTGCCGAACCCATCACTGGCTGGGCCACACGAACCCAGCCTCGGGCATCCGGTGCCAGGCCTCGCACTCTGTTCGTAGGAAAAGAATGAAGAAAAATCATTTTTTTCTCCAAAGGAATTATTTTTAGCAGGTAAAATATGTTCGTATTCCCGTGATAAAAACTCAGAATAACAGAAGATAAAACAAAAATGTCCTGGACCCATCCCCAGTTTTGCCTCCCACCCCCGAGGTAGCTCCCACTATCGGTTTGGAGCACTTCCTTTGAATGTTTTCCCGTGTATTTATATATAAACATATGTACACTTTATTTTTTTAAACAGATGTATCCTGTAAAACATAGGTTTAGTTGAGGGGTGCTGAGGTTTTTACACAAAAATGGGATTACGTTGACTATGCGTATTTCTGTGGCCTTTTTCACCTCGTGTGCCGGGAGGAGCCTCCCACAAGGTGGTGCGTGGACCCACCACGCGGGGCGGACGCCTGACACGCCACGGGAATCCACTGAGCGGCTAACGACTACCTTCCAGCCTCCCTGCAGCGGGGCTGTCCCGGGACTCGGCCGACCCACCCGGCACCGCGGGAACAGGAACACACTCCGGCCGTGGCTCCCTGCCCGCTGCAACGTGGGCATGACGCTATTTTTTTTTTTAATTAATTAATTTATTTGAGAGAGACAGACTGAGCGGAGGAGGGGCAGAGAGAGAGGGAGAGGGGGCGACTCTCGCGAGCACGGGGCTCGAACTCACGACCCCGAGATCATGACCGGAGCGGAAATCGAGGCGGATGCTTAACTGATGGAGCCCCCCCAGGTGCCCCCGCATGACACTGTCTTGTACCTGGAGTTTGGGTGAGGGTCACGGGCAGAGGATGGCAACACAACACAGAAGGAACAGGTCCTCGTAAAGGCGCGGCCTCTACGCCAGCGTGGCCTGCCCACACCTTCTCGTCACAGAGGACGCACTCCACATACAGCGTTTAGGACACTGTGAAATTAGTCCTGCGGTAACAGTGCTGAAACTCCTCTTACTTTAAACACTTTTTTAATGTTTTCTTATTTATTTTCAAGAGAGAGAAAAAGACAGCGAGCAGGGGAGGGGCAGAGAGAGAGGGAGACACAGAATCTGAAGCAGCTCCAGGCTCCCGGCTGTCAGCACAGAGCCCGACAAGGGGTTCAAACCCACGAACCATGAGATTACGACCTGAGCCCAAGTTGCATCCTTAACCGACAGCCCCCCAGGCACCCCTACTTTTAAATGAGTCCATGAAGTTAACAGCATTTTTTCATCTTATTTGATCAGAAAGGTATTTTTTAGGCTCTCACCAACACTGCCAGTTTGGAAGGACTCAGCCCTAGCGGGGCCCTCCTGCAAAGCGGCAAGCCTCTCCGGGGCAGCGGTCCCCAAACGCTGTGCTCCCAGGATGCCCCTCATACAAAGCACTGAGGCCCCAAGAGCTTTTGTCTCCGTGGGCATCATCTATTGACAATTTCCATATTAAACCGATATATTTAAAAATTTTTATTAATTCACTTCAAAATAACAACAATAAATCCTTTAGGTAGTATCAAAAAATAACATGTTTTCATTTAAAAATTTTCCAAAATCCATTATGTGCAAAGTTTAACAACGGATTTTGCTACTTAACCAGATACTTTAATTAATGTTAGTCTGAGGATATCAGTTTTCAAAAAAGCAGAATTAAACATCCTTAATTCGAGTTAAATGTAGCTGAATCATTTTGATGACACAGACAGCATTTCAGGGTCTTGGGTTTTCTCTTTCCCGTCAACCCCTCTCTCAGTCACACGCTCCCTTAGTGCATCCTGGCCACGGACACCCAGCAAAAAGAAAATCAGAGTAAACAGAGCGGGAAATCATCTACTTATAAACACCACTTAGCTCTCCCACAGTGTCACCGGCTCAGGTCGCACCTGCCCAGGCCCCACCTGCCCGGTCTGTGCCTCTGCCTCCCCTCTGGCCTCTCCACAGGAGGAAGAGGCAGAGCCCCCGGGGCTGCCACTCCTGTTGTAACCAGGACAGGAAGCCCCTTCCCCGTGGCTTGCTGGCCTCCAGGCTTCCGCTGGGCGGGGGGGGGGGGGGGGGGGGGGTCCCCCAGGCCTTGAGGGAGGGAGGTGTCACAGTTCCAACAGGAGCTTGCTCTGGTTTTGGACGTCTTCCAGGCAGTGGTGAGCGGTGCTGCGCCGTTTTTCTTGGGGACAGCCGCCCAGTCCTGCAGTGGCTCCGACGGGTTTCTACACTGTCTCCGTGGGGACAGAGCGTTCGGTCAGCACCCAGAGGCGAGGCCCGGCAGCGTGGCCCTGAGGGGCAGCCTCCCAGCTTGCAGCCTCTCCCCTGCTGGCCTCTGCCTCGCCCCTGCTGTGGGGCCTGCCCCAGGGTCCCCGAGGGCTCTCCCTCCAGGCAGCTCACTGCCTTTGGTCTAGTTAACACTTGTCCACTCTGTTTCCCTGCTCCGATCCTGGTGTGTTTTCTGTCTCCGGGCTGCAGCCTAATTCTGCCAAGAAGCATGGGAGTAACTTGGGGCCCCCACTGTGTGGCACCCCACTCCCGCCCCCCCGTCCTCATCCTGACAAGCCTCCAGGAGGGACACCAGGAGACCACCCCCCAGCCTCTGGAAGCTTCTGCTGCTACAGCAAGGGAGGCTGTGGGATTAGGCTGAGCTAATGAAGGAGAAACCCTTGAGCAAGGTAGAAAGCAACTGATAACCTTCAAGAGATTATGGCAGAACCCAATAAAACACCATTCATTAGCACTTATTTTGAGATGAACTGGGTGTCCCATCACCACTGCAGAGGAGACAGGTCACAAACTAGTCTATGCAGGACAGACCGCGAGCAGTCTCAGCGTGAGCACTTATTTGCACTGGAACTTGGGCAAATCCCCTGACGCATAAAAACCTGACTGTCCTTGTCAGTAAGATTTAAAGATAAAGACACCCAGCCCGACGAGCTCACAGAACCCCTCTCGGGTCAACTGGTGAGCGCCAGACTGTCATTTTCCAACAGGAGAAACACACCGATGCCACTGCGCTCTCTCAGCCTCTCGTCACGGCCCGAGCCACGACAGCCAGCACCTCACTGTCACCACGCTTGCGCTCAAGGTGAGAGATGGCTACCGAGCAGCCAGAGACCCTCACAGGGACACGCGCGGGTCTTGACAAAGGAGCGAAGGCAGCGGGTCGACACACAGCGCCAGAACCCTGGGACGTCCACGTGCAGAAAAATGAACGTGGACACAGACCTTCCAGCCTTCGCAGCAATCAACCCCAATGGGGTCATTCACCTAAATGGGAAATAAAAAACTATAAAACTCGAAGACGACACAGGAGAAAAGCTAGACGACCTTGGGGTGGGTGGGGCCTGTTCAGAGACAGCACTGAAGGCACAATCCGTGAGCGAGAGCCGATCAGCTGGGCTGCGTCCAAATGGAAAGGTTCTGCTCTGGGAAAGACCACGTCAAGAGAACGAGACCAGCCTCAGGCTGCAAGCACAAGACAGGGGGAGCATGGAGAAGGTGGTCAACGTCTTGGTCACCAAGGAAATGCAAATCAAAGTAACAGCGCGACCCCCACTGCACACCCGTCCGAACAGCCAAATCCAGGACTCTGCCCCCCCCCACCCAACACACACACACACACGTGGCGAGGACACAGAGCGACAGGAGCTGCCGGTCACGGCTGGCGGGAACTCAGGATCGCGGTGCGGCCGCTTCGGGAGATCGGCGGCGGTTTCTCACGGAACTAAACATCCGCCACCGGATCCCGCAATCGCGCTGCCTGGCGTTTACCCAAAGGAGCCGACGGCTTATGTCCACACCAAAAGCTGAGCTCGGGTGTGAACGGCATCTTTATCCATAATCACCAAAACCCAGGAGTAACTAACGTGGCCTTAGCAGGTGACGGACGAATAAGCCGCGGTCCCTCCAGACGGCGGGATATTACCTGGCGCTAGAAAGAGACGAGCCATCAAGCCGGCAAGAGACCCGGAGGAAGTGTGGACGCGCATGACTGAGGGCGAGCGGCGGGTCTGAAAAGGCCGCACGCCGTGTGGCCGACCATCCACGGGACATTCCGGAACAGGCAGGACGGCGGGGACGGTAAGATCAGCGGGGGCCGGGGGCTGGGGGCCGGGGAGGGCAGAACAGCTCGGGGCCCAGGGGTGTCGAGGGCAGTGGACCGCGCCGGGCGAGACCGTAACGGCGGGTCTGCCTGCCATCACGCGTGCGTCCGAGCCCGCGGAAGGCACACGCCGAGAGGGACCTTGACGCGAACTGGGGACTCTGGGTGATGACGACGCGGGGGTGGAGGTCCGTCAGTCGTAACGAGGCAGCTCTCTGGTGGGGGTGCTCACAGGGGGGAGGCTGTGCACGTGTCAGGGCAGAGGGTATGTGGGAAGTGTCAGCACTTTCTCAATTTTTATCGTAAGACTAAAACTGCTCTAACGACATTAAATCTTAAAAAAAAAAAAAAAAAAAGCCCACGGTTTGAATCATGACCCTGCTTCGTCCTGTTAAACCTTAAACCTTAGAGAAGTCACTCAGCCCCTCGAGGACAAGTCACCTCACTTGCAGAACGGGGGCCACAGCACCCCTGCCCCACGGGTTCCCCGAGGTCAGAGCTGCACCGGGAGCGGTCTGAGATGGCGGGAGCTCCACAGCGTGTAGACAGGGCCTTCACCTCGGACGAAGGGCGGGCGAGGGGGCACCCGGTCCACAGAGAGCCGCACAAATCCCATTTCTGTCCACCCGTGTGATCGGGCACTGACACACCAGCAGTGGGGCTGGAGAGTGCATGCACTAGTGGGACACGTGCCCCAAGAGGTGCTGACGCGTCTGGTTTCGGGAAACGGTGGCCACCTTCCGGGCCTCCGCTTCCCAGCTCACCCCAGCTGACGGGAGGCTCGGGTGGGAGAAGCCCACGCCACAGCCGGCTCAGCGGGGGCAGGTGGGAAGGAGCCGGGCGGGGGCGGCCGCGCCCCGAGAACACAGGCCCCGTGCGGTTCAGCCCCGGGGCGGCGGGGGGACGAGGGATGGGGTGTGCTTGTGGCAGAACCACAAGCGCCCGCAGTTTAGAAACAGGAGTCGAAAACCCACACGATCACAACTGTTTATAAAAACAAACATCCATCCTTAGATACGTGGAAATGTGGCCATGGCCTCCTGGAGGAGGTAAAGTTGGGGGGGAGTCTGTCCGTTCCTCCCGCTTTCTATTGTCTTTAACGTGTTTTAGGGTGAAAACTACGACACGGGAAGGGTGTGATTGCCAACAGAATATTCGCCAAGCCGCCCCTCCCCTTTCCTCTGTCCCGGACCCTGCCCTCACCTGCCAGCCGCCCTCGGAGGGATTCGTTGTGACATTTTCCACTGTTGAGAACCAGGACGCGGACCCAAGCAGAAAAGGAATTTTACAATCACGAAAGTCCTCCGAGGAAAGTGCCTTGGAAACACCGCTCCACGGTTACAGCGACCGCCACACGGTGGCTCTCGGCCTGTCCCACCAGTGCCGCTGGCCACCCCCCTGCTGAGCAAAGTCCCGCACGCTGACTCCTGCCCTCGGGCTCCACACCGAGCTCCCGGGGGGGAGGCAGAGGGCCCCAAAGGGACACAGGCACGTTCAGGGCAGTGCCGGCCCCGGCGGGTCCCCCTGATGCTCATCTGTGGCGAGCAGGGAGCCGAGCCACCAGCCCACTGCTGAGTTCAGCTGCCACTTTTTTCACAGCAGGATTTTCCAGATGAAGGACACAGAGCAAGGATCCACACCCTGGGAAGCATCCTGTCCTGAAGTCAACAGTCTCTGTGCTTCAAGAATTTTCTCACCTCAGGGGCGCCTGGGTGGCTCAGTCCGTTAAGCATCTGGCTTCCGCTCAGGTCATGATCTCGCAGTTTATGAGTTCGAGCCCCACATCGGGCCTGCTGCTGTCAGCGCAGATCCCGCTTCAGATCCTCTGTCCCCCTCTCTCTGCCCTTCCCTCGCTTACGCTCTCTCTCTCAAAAAAATAAATAAGTGAATAAAACATTAACAACCAAAAAAAAAAACAAAAACAAAAAAAAACTGTGTTCTCACCTCAAAAGGGCGTGCTGCCCGAGCCCACAGATGGCATCGGCTCCGAAGGGGCCAGGGACAGGACCGTCCCAGGCACCGGCAGCAGGAAACGGCCCGAAGGAAGGAGGGCCTCAGCCCAGGCTGCGTCACCCGCCCCGCCCAGGTGTCCCGCCCAGGACCCGAGAGAGGGGGCAGCACCCAGAGGGCTCCCCGGCAGGACAGAGCCTGCAGCACGTGACCAAACACACCCCGTGGTGGCGACAGAGGCACAGGGCAGCCCGACGGAGCCGGGACTGGAGACTCGGCCGTCAACACGCTCCGCTCCACCAGGGACAGAGCGCGTCACAAAATCAAGCTCACGTGTGTAGACCGCGCCCAGCGGGCTTACCTTTTTGTCCTCCTTAGTCTTTCTAACTTGTCGATGGGGGCCGAAAAGGTTCTGCACCCCAAAGGCCTTCCTGGGCCAGTCCCTCTTCTGGGTGCTCAGCGGCGCCTGTGCCAAGCTGCCCTCCACCCGGTAGCGGTCCGCGGGAATCTTGCTCATGGGCGGGGGCAGCGTGCCGCAGTTGACGCTGGACCGCCCGTCGGTGGAGTCCGTGTACGACTCCTGGTCACTGGCGTGTCCGCACGGCCACTCCTGCAGGACGTGCACCGGAAGCCACCGCTGGCCATGGCCCGCGGCGCCCCTCTTGGAAGGGGGGACCGAGCTCCGCGAGGAGGCCGGGGGCAGCTCCACGTGAGCGGCGGGCCCTAGGTGCTTACCGAAGTCCCGGCACCTGTCCGCCTGCGGGGCGGCCTCGAACGGGGGGCCCCCCTCGGGGTCGAGGCAGAAGGCCCCGCCCCAGGGGGCGCCCCGGGGCTGGGAGCCCCTCCCGCCCGCGCCCTCCCAGCCGCCGCCGCTGCCGGGGCCGTGCCTGCCGGAGCCGGCACCCAGGTCGACCACCAGCACTCGGCTGCTCCTTTCCTCCTGGTGGAAGTTGCCGATGCCGCTGTCGCTGTTGCTGCTGGTGCTGGTGTTCTGGTGGGCGTCCGCGTCCCCGTCGGCAAAGGCCCGGGCCCGCACGCCCTCGATCAGCTCGCCCATGTCTCTGTACAGGACGGAGATGAACTGGAGGGCCGGCAGGCAGGATGCGGGGAACTCGAGGCAGCCGCCGGTGTCGGGGTCGGCCGTGCACTCCAGCCCAAACCGCCGAGCGATGCCCTGGTGGATCCTGTGATTGAACAGGTCTGGATCCACCATGAACACGTGGCAGGAAGTCCGCAAGGCGCCCTCGTCCTCGTGCGCCAGGCTCCCGTCGTCGCTCGTCTGCATGGTCACGAGCCCGAAGAGCCGCCGGTCGTCTGGGCACACGGCGCTGAAGGCCAGCTTCTCGGCCGGGTACTCGGCCAGGACGGCAGCCTGGTCGGTGCAGAGCCGCACGCGGTCGTGCAGGACCCTCATGGCCACCAGGGAGTGGATCTTCTGCTCCGCCCGCAGGCGCCGCAGGCAGCCACGGATGGCCTGTAAGCTGTCGGACTCCAGGTTGCAGCTCGTGGAAGGAAGTTCGATGGACCCCAAGTAGCCCACGACCATGGCCACGTTTAAAATACTCGCATCTAACGCAAAATCTTCGTGATTCTCGGGGCCGATACTGAAAACGGAATCGTCATTCATAACTTTTGATATTTCCTCCTTAGAAAGCAGGTTGGGATTCGGGTGATTTACGCTTTCACGTCCAAGGTCGAATCGCGCGGCAGCTGACTCCGAAAGGGATCTTTGTTTCAATTTCAAGGGCTCGGAACTGCTTGCACGGAGACTAGGATTTTCAAAGATCATATTGAAAATCCCACCAGACTGCATTTCTTCCACGACTCTCTCGGCTCTGTTTATACCTAACGCTTTCGAATCGAGTTTGGGCTTGAGCCAGCCTTTTCCTTCGTAAAATCCAACCTCTTCATCACTGGAACACGACTCCACGTGGCCGAGGCCCTCGCCAATCACCATGTGCAGGACACCAGAACATTTCCCGATTAATTTCACCACGTCCTCATGGGATGCTTTCTTCACGTTGATTTCGTTGACGGCAAATATCTGGTCTCCGGCCCGGAGGCCCACAAAGTCCGCGGGGCTCCCTCTCAGGACACAGCTGAGCACGCACGGCGCCTGGCCAGAGAGCGTGAAGCCGTACCCTGCCCGTCCTCTGGCCACCTCCACACTCCTCAGGCGAGGGGGCGCCAGCCCGTGAGGCGGACGCTGCACCGCGTCCCCTGCTCTATACATCTCGCCGGGCCTGCGACACCAGGGGCATAGCTCGTTAGTCCAGGGGCCGCGCTCAGGGAATGCCTGAGCCTACCGTGCTGCTTCTTGAAGTGACGCCCTGAGGGAGAGAACAGACGGCCTGTTATTAAACATCCCGTGTTCCCGTTGCTTACCGGTATCTCCTAAACATAAAAATGTAGCTCGTGACAAAAGCCACCACAGGAAGAGTCTCTGGTCACCACACAAATGTCTGAGTGAGAGAGAAGCAGCAGCCTGCACAGGGAACCTTCAGGTCAGCCTAAGAAACTTCCCACGAGCAGACAGCGTGTCTCCCGGAAGGGACGCCCGTCCAACCGTTCAGGGCTGAGGAACACAGGGCGGTGGCAGTGCCGCCTGCCCGGATGGGAAGTCCGAGGGCCGCCGCAGGGGAGGCTCCCAGCTCCTGCGCAGGCCCAGGCACCCCTCCCGGCCACCCCGACGGCGTCTTAACCGGAGGGGAGGAGCCAGAGCGAAAGGCAGCGCGGGCCACACACCTGGGGTAGAAAGGCACCTGGGTGACCTGGCCGACCCCCCGTTTGATCACAGCCCCTCCGTCACGACCAGTTCTCCCTCAGGGAAGAGTCAGCTTGTGTCTCTCATATCCCGCCACCTCCCTCGATTAATTGCCTTCGAACAAGATACCATGTGGGGGAAAATACGTCAGTCTGAAACCACCTCAGTCAACCACAGAGGCCACCGGACAGAACAGGTAAAACAACAAAAAAGCGAATAGGAACCTTAATCCTTCCAGGGGATGACTTCATCATTAAAAGTACTGGTTGTCACAGAAAACACCTGCGTCAGGGTCCCAGGCCCAGCCCAGACCTGATGCCCCACGAGGAGGACACACAGGACGCGGCACAGTCATGCTCACGGCTGGGATTTACCCCCGTGAAATCGAGGCACCATCGGCACAGGGTAAAGCGGGGGGGGGGGGGGGGGGGGGGGGGGGGGGGGGGGGGGGGGAGGCAAGTCCTGAGGAAGCAGGCACCAGCTGCCAGCATCCTCTCCCGGGGCGTCAGGTGGGGCGCGTTGTGACAACACGTGCGGGGTCTCGTCCGCCAGGGGAGCGCGTTAGAGACGGAGCTGGAGAACAGAAAGGTTTGCTCCGAGGCGGCCCCACGGGCGGACGTGGCGACACAGAGAACGTGGTGTGCGGGACGCGGGTTTGAATAAAATCATCCTGGGAGGTAAGAGTCACAAGAGAACACTTTATTTCTAAATTGCCATATCGCTTAATACCTAAGTGGCGATAAATTAATCATTTCAGGACTATGGACATCCAACTATTCGCTAGTCGTCACTAGAAACGCGTATATTAAAGTTGGCCAAGAATAGTGTCTTAGGGTCTCTCATTGGGCCTCTTTCTTCCAGGCCGAATGGTGCTCCCCCACCAGATATGCCCAACCCCCGACGCCCCCCTCCAGGAGCCGCCATCCAGGAGCTTATCCTGGATGATCCGGGCAGGCCCCAGGGTCACAGGGTCCTCACCAGAGGCAGGCAGGAGGCTCAGAGTCAGAGAGAGGCCGAGGCCAGAGCAGCAGGCTGTGAAGGCAGAGGAAGGGCCACAGAGTGCACAAACAGAGCGCCTCTAGAAGCCACAAAAGGCGAGGGGACAGACTCTCCCCTGCGGCCCCAGGACGAAGGGCCCTGCCCGCACTGTGACCGCAGCAGGTGACACTGATTTTGACCAGCCACCCCCAGAACTGAGGGAATAGAGGGAACAGAGTCGTGCCGCGGTCACTGTTCCGCAGCCACGGAGCCTGCGCTAAGGCAACCAGCCTGGTGCTGGGGGAGGGGGGCGCACAGGTGCAGGCGACAGCATGGGGGGGGGGCGTGACCCCTCCCAGGACAGGGGCCAGCGAGCCCCTCCTGCCCTCCTCGGTGACAGAAGACCTCCCGGCCACCCGTCTGTAATCCCTCCACACGCCAGAGTCGTGGCACTGAGACGTGACCCAGGGTGACGGTCCTCTTTGTGGCCTGCCCAGATATTTCTGGTCGACTCGCACTGTCGTGTCCCGCTAACTCCTTCTAATTCATCCAAGTCACGTCTCCGTGCCTGCAGCCACACTTTAGAAGCACAGCCTACACGTTAACTTTTCCCTAAACCGCATCAGCTCATAGTAGAACGAGCGGGGCAGACGGGGAAATCCAGAAGAAACCACAGGGCACAGTTTCCAACGCCCACGGGCATTTCTGCCATCTGGGCCACTCAGGTGCCTGTTCTGGGTCCCTTTCCTCCACCAGGAGATTCGGGGTTAGTGAGTCCAGCCGCCTGTTTTGACAAGGTCCCACCCCCACCCCACACACCTTCTGGGTGATTCTGACAGGTGGCAACACCCGGACGGGCTGCTGTGGGCTGAGGGCGTGTCCCCACTTCACAGGGTGTTGAAATGCTACCCCCTGGTGTCCTCGTAAAAGAGGAGAGAGGGACCTCGCCCCTCCCCCCGTGGTCCCTGCTCTCCGCCTCGTGACGACAGGAGAAGGTGACCATCCGGAACCAGGAAGTGTCCCCGCCACACACTGGCTCTGTGAGCACCTGGCCCTTGGTGACAAACAGGCTGTGGTTTAAGCTGCTCCGCACGCGGTGTCCTGCAGCAGGCCGAGTGGACAAAGACACCGTCCAGTCCAGCCTCCTCCTTGCACGGAAAAGGGGATCGAGGCCAGAAAGGAGCGACAGCTTCCCAGCAGCACAGACAGTAGGACACACGGTCCCCTTCTCACTGCGCCCACGACCAGGATCAGTCCCTCCGAGTGACAATGTCACTCCTTTACCGACTCATCCCTCAGACTGGAGGGACCTAGAAGTAAACACACACCGGCTGCCCGGATGCTTCCCCTCCTGCCCCCCGAGGTTGAGGTCGGGATACAACGGTCCCATGTGTGCCCAGCCCGGGCCGGCAGCGTCCCAGACCCAGAAGCCACAGACGGGCCGGGCCCTGAGCAGCCCACAGGCCCCAAGGAGGGAGGCGCGGGAAGAGGCAGACAGTCCCCAGACTGCGCTGTGTGCTCGGCGCCCGCAGGAGGACCGGCAGTCCCTCACCCCACGGCTCGGCCCCCACCCCTCCCCGTGCAGGGGGGCGTTTTGTGAGGACGGCGCCCCGGCTCGCCACGACTGCGCCACCAGAGTCACATTCGCGGTGCGACAGGCACGGAGCTGAGCACGGGGCCGAAAGGCCAAAGCCACACAGCACAGCACCCACGGTGCGCGGCGGCCGGAGAGAGACCGGGAACTACCGGGCGGGAGGAGCGGGGAGCTCGGGCACAGCGCCGGGCGCGGAGGAAGCGCTCGCGGTGGGGGGCCTTCCAGGGCTGTTCCCGGGACTTTACACGTAGCAACACGCGTGTCCGCAAGGCACGGCGCCCTGACGTGGGTACGACCGTTCCCACTTTGCAGATGAGCAAATGGACACACGGAAAAGCCGAGTAACTTCCTACGGCTGCACAGCTAGTGAGCGTCACCGGTGGATTTGAACCCAGCTCTCTCCGTCTCCACACAGAGGGGTCCCTAGAAGAGGCAGAAGCAGCCCTAGGGCTGGGACGGCAGGCGCTACCCATACGCACAGCCCCTCCAACGCCCGATCCCTCGATCCCTCCGCGGCGGGAGCCTGGCGGCACCACGCCACGCCCTCCGACTGGGACCCGGCCAGCAGACCCCGCCCCTCGTACCCTCCCCCTAAGCCACCTCCAGCCACCGAACACCACCAGGCGCCACCTCCCCGCAACGTGCACGGGGACCCGACGCATCCCCCGCGCAGTCACGCACCCCAGGACGCACGCTGACCGTCCCTGCATCCCGGCCTCACCCAGTCTGATCGCTCCTCGCGGCCCGCAGCCTGACCTCCGGAAAGCTCCCTAGAACCCAGGACACGCTCCCCGCCCTCCCCGAAACCTACACCAACCTGGGATCTGCCCTCCCGGGCACGGCAGGTCCCCAAAACGCCCGAGGACGAGCTGGTGGGGTCCTGGCTCACCAAGACCCCTCCAGGCCGTTAGCAGGCACCAACAACCAACGTCCCCGCTGACCTTTCACCCGTAAGGGGCCCTTCCCGTTGCCCCTGACCTGGCCCACCACCCGCCCGATGCCTGTGCACAGCGGGGGCTCCAGCGGGACTGTGGGTGGGACCTGGGCAAGGCCAGGACTGCCACGTGAGGGAACGGGCCCTTCCTTGGAGGACCCCACGGCTCAGGGACAAGGGCACTGGGAGGCGCCCGCGGACTCGCCGGCTGCACACCTGCGGCTCAGGTAGCGCCTCCAAGTGACCCGAGGGCACAGCACACGCGGCAGGGACCGGAGGGCAGTCTCGGCCCCCACCCGCTGTGCCCCACAAAATGGTGCCACCAGCTCCATGCCCCTGTCCCTCCTCCCTCCAGGACCCCTTTCCTCTCTAGCTTCAAAGTCCTCCTCTCGTGGGTGACCCTAAGGCCTAACAGCTGAGAGCCCTCCCCGCAGCTACGAACCCATTTCCCACACTCGGCCACCTACCACCTCACTCTGCCCGACAAACACGCCTTTTGCTAGAAACACCTCCTCCCCCTCCCCTACACCCCCCCTCCCCCTCCTCCCACTCCTCCTCTTTGGTCCCTGACTTCCACCTACCCCACCCCATCCATCTATGCACCTAGGACGGCACGCCTCCCCTGGGCCCAGGCCGCACCCCCCCACCCTACCTGCAGTCCACCAGCTGTGCCACCCCCAGCCTCCGCCATCCCTGAGCCTCCTCACCCCAAAGCCTCCTCCTCCTCACCCTGGCCAGCCCTCTCAGGGCCACCTGTGTCCCGCCGGCTCCTCTCCGACCGTGGCCTCACCCCTGCTCCCTGGTGACCCCTGCCCTTCCCCCTCGGCCTCCCGTCCACCGGGAAAGAGCCCGCTCAGATCCTCGTCCACGCTCACATCCTCCGCGCCCACCTGGGGACACCCCACCCCAAGGGAGCTGGCGGCGGGCTTTCTCCACAGCACGTGCTGTGCGGCCACCATTGCCCGGGGGGCCTGGGCCCCGCCCCGAAGTCATGCTCCTCAGCCCCTGAGGGGTCCTGCTCCGCTCATGAGCACCCAGACCCACCCATCTTCGGCCCCCTGCTGCTCTCCTTTGCAGGGAACAGACAAGTCCCGCCAGCCCAGCGGCCACGCGGCCGGTGTGCACAGCCTCCCCCCTCCCCCCCTGCGCACACCCTCCCACTTCGGGTTGGCTTCTCCGCCTAGGCCTCCCCCCCAGGCCCCCACTCTCTCAGGAAGCTGCCACGCCCACTGCCCTTCTCCCCTTCTCCCCTGGCGTGACGTGGCTCCCTCTCAAGTGGGCCACCGCACAGCTTCTCACAGTCCCCGAGCCCCCCTGAACTGGAGAGGAGGAAAGCTCTCGCCGGACTCACCTTCCCGCAGCGCCTCTCCTCCCCTCGCAGCGCCTCCAAGGCTCGCCCTCCTGGGGTCTCCGCACCCCGCCTCCCACCCTCGCCCTCCCTCTGCAAACGGGCCTCCGGCCCCTCGTGCCCGCAAACACGCTCGCCTGGCCACCAACGAGCCCAGGAGCCGCGTCCCACGGACTCTGCTGGGTCTGCATTCCCTGGCTTCTCAACAAACTCAACACGCTGCGCCTCTCTCTTCCGGGTCCTGCTCTGCTTGGCCTCGAGTGTGGGGGGTCCCAGCTCGCTCCCTCCACCCCGAGCGACTGGACCCCTCGAGGCCAGGGTCTCCCACATGCTGATCTCCCACCCACACCCTCCCGCAAGTCTGGGGGCACCTCAAACTTAACGGTCGAAACAAACTCTTCCTCAAAGCTGCTTCTGTCTCAGTGACCAGCCAGACACACGGGCAGAAGCGGACACAAGCGGGGTCCCAAAGAGACTCCCAGAACCCCAACCAGGACGCACACACATGCACAAAGAGGCGGCCTCAGGAAAAGGCTACCACAAACAGAAGAACAAGTGAACAGAGTCTACAAAACCCCAAACACAGGGCAGCCTCTAGAGGGAGCAGGCAGGCCAGGGGGACCAGGGGGACCAGGGGGACCAGGGGGACCAGGGGGACCAGGGGCAGGATCGATACAGAATAGGCTGGAGCAGGAAGCCGCCAAGGGGACAAGCGGGACTGGAGGGGAAGAAAACGTGGATAATTCGGTGATAAGTCTCTCTGTTCGTCTGTCGCTACATCACCCACAGAGGGCAGCCAGAAAGGGTTCCCCAGGTTGGTAGGGTGCATTTGGGTTGTAGGACTTAAATTGTACATTATGTGGAAAACAAAATTCTCTTCAGAGAATCTTGGAGACAGGTCCAGAGATGGGGGGCGGGGCATGGAAGTGATGGATGGATGGAGGGAATGGGGGGGGGGGGATAGATGGAGAGATGGATGGATGGATGGGTGGATGGATGGACAGATGGAGGACGGAGGGAAGGACAGATGGATGGGGAGGGAGGGGGGGTGGACAGATGGATGGGTGGGTGGGTGGGTGGATGGACAGACTGACTAAATTCATTAGTGGTAGTCAATGTTTACCCAATAAAACCTGGTTGGTTAGCTGGTCCAAAAATTAACGGACTCTTTTCCCGAGCTACAGACAAACGGGAACCTTCAAACAAAGTGGCCACCAAATGCTGCGCAGGGTAAGTGAAATGAGTCCCATCAAACTGTCAGAGAGGGGCGCCTGGGGGGCTCAGTCGGTTGAGCGTCCGACTTCGGCTCAGGTCACGATCTCGCCATTTAGGAGTTTGAGCCCCGCGTCGGGCTCTGTGCTGACGGCTCAGAGCCCGGAGCCTGCTTCGGATTCTGTGTCTCCCTCTCTCTGCCCCTCCCCCGCTCATACTCTGTGTCTCACTCTGTCTCTCAAAAAATGAATAAACGTTAAAAAAATAAAATAAAAACTTTCAGAGAGAGAAGACAGGTCTTGTATGAAGGAACAGAACCTGCCAGAAAACACCAGAGGACGGCAGAGCCCAGGGAGCTTCTGCGGCTCCCCACAGGCGGGCGGAAGAACAAACACGCGAGCGGGGAGAAGGCGGCTGACCGGCAGGCCCGGGTGTGGTGTCGCGGCAGGGTCACGGCGGCCGTGTCCCCACGCTGTGTCCACAGGGCGCCCGCGGCCTGGCCACGCTCCCCACGTGCGGCCGCCCCCTCCAGCACTCGTGCGAGCAGCCGAGCCGTAAACCCGTCCCCGAGACTTCAAACCTGTGGCAGCTCCACAAGGGAAGGGTGGCCTGTCCCAACACGTCTGTGAGCGCGACGGTCAACGAACGGCAAGGGAGGCGCCGAACGAGGCATTCTGTGTGTGAGTCTGCCCGTGGCGACGGCGGTCGCGATGAACTGCGTGTCCCTTGTCTGGGAGCAGCCTCCCGTTCGTGCCGTTTGTTGGACTCGCCGGGCGCGTGTCTTTTTATTCACCCGTGGCGCAAGCTCGAGCCGGCGCGGGGCTGCCTTGGGGGGGTCGGGCCGCTGCCCCCACGTCCGCGTCGGCAGAGGCGCGGACCGAACTCACCCGAGCCAGCCGGCCGGGTGCGCGGCGGGCGATGCTCCCAGAGGTCCCCACCGGCGTCCACGGCGCGGCCCTGACACGAAGAGCCCGAGAGACACCAGCAGTGCGCCGTCGACGAGCCCCCGGACGTCCTAGAGGGGTGGGCTCGCGCCCCCCACGGACCGGGCAAGGGAGATTTCCCGTGCCCTCCCTAAAAGACATCTTGGACTCGGGGGCGAAAGAAGGACACTCTTCTAAAACGGCTACTGGACGGCAGTGCCTTCCGCGTGTACAATCTCACGCTTTCCCCTAAACACCCGAGGCCCTACAACGGCTCTGCTGATACAACGGAGCAAGCTGGTGCCTGTCCGCATCCGTTCCACAAATACCGGGGACCCAGCCGGGCACCTGCACACCTGCCAGGCAGCACTGACGCACCGAGGACCCCTCGTGCCCTCGCACGCCCTCGTCAGCAGCAGGCGTGTCTGCAGCGGCCGTCCCACGCTCCGCTGTAGGTGGAGGGGCCGAGAGCGGCCTCCCCGGGTCAGGATGGGGAGCGGGGGCGCTCGGGGGGCTGTGCCCGGGAGCGACATCCGGGCCGCCGACCCACGCCTGGAGTCCGTCTACGTGGCGGGACTCGGGACTTGGAGCCGGCGCTGCCGTGGGAGGGTCTCGGGAGGAGTGTTCTGCACGTGGGGGGGACGGGGCTCACTGGGGCCGGAGGCTGGACAGTGACAGAGCCCCCTGCCGCCTCTCTGTGTTTGTGATACAAGTCGATGGCACCCTCCTAGTCGTCCCGCCCTCGGCAGTCCCTCCCCGTGGGATCCGGGCTGAACTTGGCGCCTCACCCCTAGTAAACAGGGCAGAAGGCAGGAGACGTCACTTCCTAGAGCACTACAGACACTGGTTTTTGTCTTCCTCAGCTTTCCCTCGCTCACGCCGAAGGAAGTCAGCTGCCGGGTCGCGAGCTGCCCTAAGAAGCAGCCCCCGCGGCAAAGAACGATGTCTCAGGCCGCCAGCCGGCGAGGTCACGAGGCCTGCCGGTAGCTGCGTCACGTCTTCCGGGGCCGCCGCCCCCACGAGAGCCGAGCCCGGATGCAGACCGTCCCCCGCTGCGGCCTGGCCACCACCGCGGGCACAGCCCCGGGACAAAGGACCCAACTAAGCCTCACAGTGCCGACCAGAGAAGCTGCGAGGTGAGAAACGCGGGTCGTCCTCTGCCGCCACGTGCCAGGGACTACCTGTTACGCAGCAGCGGTGACGAGCAAAACCGTGAACGATTTCACTTGACCTGCTCTCACTCCTACTATCGACACAGAGCAGCCTGCATTTGTTTCCGGGCAGCAACGCATGCTTAACGCTCCGAAATACGTTCCCTCAAACCTAATCTGTGATGTGCTGAGTCAGGAAATCGTACCGTGCACACCTGAGAGAAACGGACGACCGAGCGGAACACGCTGGCTGAGGGAAAGGGCCACCGGATGACTACCTCCCCGCTGGGACCTCGCAGGTCGCGCCAACGAGGAAAGCGAGGCTGCCCAGTCATGACTGAACACACTCGGCTAATTCCGCTTGGGCCCGTCGGCACGCCCCCGGCCGCCTCTCGCTTCGCTGTCAGCACGTGAGAGGCTGACCTCCCTTGAGGTTTTTCTACCGACAAAATTACTTACCTGGCCCTCAAAGAGTCTGTCTCGGTTCCTCGGTGGCCTCGTCCCCCAGTGTGACGCCAATCCAGCCTGGGGGGCAGCTCAGCAGCCACGGGGATGATTAGCGTGTGTGCTTGTTGACTGATTTATAGAAGGCTGAACAGAAGAGCACAACACAGAAAATGCTCCAGCTCGGCACTTTGTGATTACGCAGCCTTTGTGCGTGGGGCTTTTTTTAATGCCGGTTCCCGAGGTTTCAACGCTTCACGTCCAAAGAAACCAAGAGGCCAAGCCGCAGGGACCTCGGATCTGAGAGCGCGACTTGTCTGCCCTCCTGGCCGGGCTCCCCACTCCCCAGGAAGAGCCAGCCCCTCGCTAAGCAGCCCCCCCAGCCCCCCCCACCCCCGCGGGGATCAGCAGGGGAGACCAGAACTTACTCCAACAGCAAAGCAGCTCTCGGATCAGGAAACAGGGCGATTATAAGCAATCAGGAAAGAGGAGAAAGAAATAAGAAAAAGAGAGAAGAGCTTAAACCCTGGCAACTTGAAGGTCTCGTCTCTCGGAACACATCAGAAAAACGTATGTACAGTTACTACCCGCAGCCTAATAGCATTAGGAATTCCGAAAACACCGAAAATACCGTGGAGTCGAAGAAAGAGTTATGCTAATGTCATACTGACTACATAAAGAAAGCTTGAAACACTAGCCGGAAACTTCCCCAGCCTCCTCCTTCAGGAGAACTTTCGTGGCCCTGAGTGGGCGGTGGTGCGAGTGGGGGTGGGGGGGCGGCTGAGCCCCCCTCGGCCCCTGCTCCCCAGTCCTAGTCACGGGCCCCAGTCATGGCTCGGTGGCCGCACAGGGAGGCCCGCGACCACCGCAAGTGCCCAAAGCCCTCCAGACACAAGGGCCTGCGGGGACAGGATGGTGCCCAGCGGCACAGGTGTCTCCGGCCGGCTCCCGGTGTCCCACCTACAGGCCCCGGCCGGCTCCCAGCAGCAGTTCTAACCCAGCACTGGCCCTTTTCCTAGCGTGAGGAGGACAAAGTCTACATTCGGCAGAAAGACTATCATTTAAATTACAAAGGTCCGTTTTACTGGCTCAAAAACACTCATATATCTCCTGAGGGATTCTAATCTTTTGGGACATAAAGTTTACATCAAGCAAAATCTGTGGGCGAGCCCATCAAGAGGAGCAAACGTCACATGCTCTCTCATCTCAAAGAGAAATCAACACGTGAGACCTCGACCACTAGGGCAGTGCGCCCTGTCATACCGGGCTCACAGGGGCTCGGGGGTGGGGCAGTCTGCAGCCTGGGACGACACCAGGCATGGGCGTCCACATCCACAACCAGCGTCCCCCGAGCACACGCAGGGGCCCGGTCACTGGCCTGCCCCGCGGACTCTCCCCTGTCGTTCTGCACTCCCTCCGCCGTGCTGGACGGCACAAAGCTACTGAGGCGGGGGCGCCGCGACGTGACTTCCTTTATTCACGTCACATGAAGGACGTTTTCCACACAAGAAGGAGTTTAAGAAAGACCTCGATTACGGAAGGAAGCTCGGCAGAAGGGAGGCGAGCCAGACCCCCAGCGCCCCGCAGCAGCCCGCCGTCACCTGGCCTCCGGGGCAGAGCTCAGCCCCGCGCCTTCTCCCGCTCACTCGGCACCTGCCCTGAAGCCACCAGGCCCACCAGGCCCACCAGGGGCCGCCTCCACCTGCCCGCACCTTCCCTCGGGCTCATCTCCAACCACTAACGCTGGCCCGCTTCTCTGGGGACCCAGCCTGCCTGCCGAGGCCAGCCCAAACCGCAGTGTGCCTGGCGTGCAGGCCTGTGGTCACCGCCTCGGGACCGTCCCGCGCCTGCCTCACCCGTGGGCGCCTTCATTCGTTCGGCGGCTGCGGACCGGCTCCTTCGGCAGCACAGGAAGACCGTTGTCAACAGTGACAGTGACGGCCCCGCCTCCCTCCCGGTGCCAGCCGCTGCTGGCGGACGGCACGGCCACCCACGGAAGGTCAGGGGGACGCACGGGAGACCACGCAGCCCGACTCCTTCGGAGAATTCACTCCTCCCCATCCTTCACCGCTCCCCGGCTCAGCTCGGACCCCACTATCTCCTCCAATGCCCACCGACGCCCCAACTGTCCTGCGGACCGGCGGGCCCCACACGCCAGCCGCGTCTGCTGTCAGCCCAGGGGTGGCACTAGGTCACCTCCGACGTCCTTCTGAGGGAGCGGCACCCACACTCGGAGCATGTGTGGGCATCGGGACCCATCCGCGAGCAGGGCAACGCGGGGCCAGGCAGGATCCGGATCCACTCAGGGTCCACCTGCCAGAGGGGAGGACACACCGAGGCCGTGAACTTCAGAAGTCCTAACGGAGGGGAAGCGCCACGCCGACCAGGAGCTCAGAGGAGGGCCGGAAGCCGCAGCCCGCCCCCGCCCAGCCCCCACGGCCAGGACCCAGCAGGACCCAAAGGGCAGACTGAGGCCAACCTACCCCCGCAGCCAGCGGGCAGACCTCCCGGGAGCCCGGCTTGCTCTGGGCACCTGCCTGACCACTGCCGAGAGTCAGGAGCACGCCAAGCGGGAACTGCGACCCTCCGGGATCTGTAGCTGATGGGCCTGGGGGGCTATTCTCCATTCCAGAAACAAATTCTAGCTCAGTATCTTGAAATACGGGGGCTAAGCCATCTCGATTTTCCCTTCCTGTTGTTAATCGACTTTCTTTTTTTAAATATTTATTTATTTACTTATTTACTTTTAACGTTTTTTTATTTTTTGAAGGAGAGAGAGAGAGACAGAGCAGGAGCGGGGGAGGGGCACAGAGGGGGGAGACACAGAATCCAAAGCAGGCTTGGGGCACCTGGGGGGCTCAGGCAGTTAAGCCTCCTACTTCAGCTCAGGTCATGATCTCGCGGTCCATGAGTTTGAGCCCCACATCGGGTTCTGTGTTGACAGCTCGGAGCCTGGAGCCTGCTACGGATTCTGTGTCTCCCTCTCTCTCTGACCCTCCCCCACTCAGAAAAAAATAAACATCAAAAAAAAAAATTAGAAAAAAAAAAAAAAGAATCCAAAGGAGGTTACCAGGCTCCAGGCTGTCAGCACCGAGCCTGACACGGGGCTCAAACCCACAAACCACGAGATCGTGACCTGAGCCACCCAGGTGCCCCCTAACTTTCCTTTCTTATCTCTACTCAATATTTATTGTTTGTGGTTTTTCAACCCGGGCACAGCGGGACTACGGAGTTGTCGGCTTTAGCGAGTTAAACATACAGGACACCCGGTGAAATGTGAATTTCAGGTAAAAAATGAGTAACTTTTTAGTCTAAATATGTCCCAAATACCGCATGGTGTTTTGTCTGACAAATCTAGCCGAAGGGACGGAGGAGGGGGAGGCCCTCGTGGTGACTCAGTAGCCCTTGGTTCCTCTCTGCGGGAGCCCGGCCGTCTCCCATTACCTGCACCCGGACTGTCACCTCCGTTCCCGCCCCCTTCACCCTCCCCCTTCGCCCCCCCCCCTCCCCGCACCTCTCCCGACCCCTCACAGCCGCTTCCTTGGGCAGAGTGGACAGCGGCAGGCCAAGAACAGGAGGGGACGAGCCAACCCTGCGTCCACCTGCCCGCCGGCCCCCCTCACTCAATCCCCTGCCCTCGCCTGCCTCCTTGCCTCATCCCTGAACACCTACAAAAGGCTGAGAACGATTTTCCTCGTCAACAAATGGGCCTTATGTCAGGCCCCCCACGTGACATTCTCCTGCCCACATATAGTCTCGGCCATTCCCTACAGGAATCTGGAGGAACAGGCAGGGCTGACAGAAATCCTTCTGCTCTCCACATCTTTCTCTGTCACTCCCAGGAAGACAGGACAGGCCCCAAACACGCCCAGTCCCGGTGCCCACGTCAGCGTGGGGAAGGCTGGGTCCCGCCCACGGGGAGGCTGAGGGCAGAACCCCATTTGGAAGCAATGGAGGAGGGGTGACCAGAGGGGGTCGCGCGGGCAGGAGGCCCCGCCCCCTGGCGACCCCACCTGGCTCCTCACCTCCCAGGTCCTGGCAGGGCGTCGTGGGCTGATGGTGGCCCCAAGGACGTCAGGCCCTAATCCGCAGAACTTGGAAACGACCCCCTTTGGAAACAGGGTCTTTGCGGGCGGGCGGGCTTACGTTAAGGATTCTGAGACAGGAGATGCTTCTGGATGATCTGGGCGGGCCCCGGACGCCATCCCAAGTGTCCTTATGAGAGGGAGGCGGAGGGGAGGTCCGACGCAGGCCGGGGAGAGGTCACGTGAACACGGAGGCAGAGGCGGGGCGGTGCGGCCACAGCCCATGACCACCAGCGGCCCCCAGAAGAGCCCCGAAGGGAGCACAGCCCTGCCGCCACCTGGATGCGGACTCCTGGCCCCCAGAACGGCAAGAGAACAAATTCCTGCTACTTGGAGCCCCCGGTTTGTGGGGCTTTGTCACCACAGCCGCAGGAGACTACCACGACAGACGGGCGCAGGGAGCCCTCCTCCCCCTGGGCCCCGGCCGCCCGGGCCTCTCAGCGAGGAAGCCGACGGGCTGCTGAATGCTGAACCCCACAGAACCGGCTGTCACTCTGAATCTGGCTGGACACAGAATCTGGCTGGACTCCAGGCAACCAGGGACGCGGGGCCCTGGGGAGCGGGTGGTCTGGGCACCTGCCCAGTACCTTCCGGGGAACATGTGTCCCGGGCTCAGCTCCTCTGACCGCGTTCAGAGAGGAGCCACGGGGGCGCCTGGCAGCTCGGTCAGTGAAGTGTCCGGCTCTTGATTTCGGTTCAGGGCACGGTCTCATGGTTCGTGAGTTCGAGCCCCGCACTGGGCTCTCTGCCGTCAGCTCAGAGCCCACTTCGGATCCTCTGTTCCCCTCTCTCTGCACCCCACCCCGCCCCCTGCTCGTGCTCACTCACACTCTCTCTCTCTCTCTCTCTCTCTCTCAAAAATAAATGAACATTAAGAAAAAAAAAAAAAGACGTGCTCCACAAGGTCTGAGCCTCCCACCTGGGCACCTCCGGGGCACATCCACTCAGGCAACGACACCGCAAGCCCAGACGTGACGTCACTAACGGTCACCGACAAAAGTCCCCCACGTGAGACGCACACACGCTATCCTAGCTAATCCTCACAGGGGCCCCATCCTTCACCTTACCTTCGACGGAAACCGCGCACGGAAAGCATTTTGCCCCAGGTCTAACTAGACGGTGGGGTGGAGGACACGGTGCCTGAGCCAGTGGTCTGCGTCCTTCCGCTCCGGCCTCAGATGGAGCCCCACGCCCAGGCAACTCAAGCCGGGCCCCGGGGTCGCCAGCCCGAGAGGTCACAGAAGAGCCAGCCCTGGGCTTTACGATGTCCTGGGTTTGTTAAGGAAAAGCTTTTAGACTAGAGGCGCTCACTCCCTGGTTCCCGGATTCTCCTGACGAGAAACAAGTGAACCCAAAGATCGATGCCTGGCTACTCAGCAAAGCACAAGGAGGTCTAGCAGTGAAGCAAAGAGCCTCACGCGTTCTCCTATGCTGCTAAATCAAGTTCCAGCCGGTTACAAGATACGAAAGCCAACCATCTGAAGGCACCTGAGAACGTGAAAAGCAGGTGGAAAGCAGAGGGGTCGTCCCCTAAAAGAACGGGTTGCCCTGGGTAAGACACGCATTCATACAGACGGCTGGAACTCTGGTGGAAGGCAGCAAGCCTCCTAGCTTCACGGCCGAGAACAGAGTTTGGGCACAGCTGGAAGTGAGGGGGACACCTCAATGTCTCAGAAAGGAGGCAGCGTGGAAGACAGATAGCCCTGAGGTGGGTCTGTAAACTCAGCCCAGGCCCTCGGCCAGCCCCTGAGCTGCCCCAAGGAGCAGAAGCGAGGAGCTGGTAGGCCAAGTGCGTGAGGCAGAGACGAGAGCGGAGATCTCAGTTTGAGTCAAGACAAATTAACCTCCGGAACAAAACGCAAAACTCTCCAGAAACGAGAATCACCACAGTGGACCGTCCACAACGCTCAGCACATGATCAAGGATTACCCGATGTTCACAGAAACGGGAGGATGACCCACAGTCAAGAGAAAAACAAGTCCACAGAAATTGATCCTGAGAAACCCAGGGGTTGAAATTAGCAGATAAGACCTTAAGGCAGCTAATATAAAGTGAAAACTTTAATGCAAAATATGATCACAATAAACAGATGACATATCTCAGTAGAGAAACAGAAACTATAAATAAAAGTAGGCACCAGGCTGGCTTAGTCAGTACAGCATGCGGCTTGATCTCAGGGTCACGAGTTCAAGCCCCGCACTGGGTGTAAAGCTCACTTTAAAATTTAAAAAAAAATTTTTTTTGTAAAGCAAGTGGAAATTCTAGAAATAAAAACTACAGTAACTGAAATGTGGAAACTCACCAGATGGGATTAAGAACAAACTGGAGGCAGAAGGAGGGGTGAGTTAACTTGAAGACAGATTAATAGAAACTACCCAATATGAAAACTGACAAAAATGATTTTTAAAACGGACAGAGCCTGATGCCCAGTGGGACAACATCAAGCACCAACAATAAATGTAACAGGAACACCAAAAGGAGAGAATAAATGAGATAGAAAAAAATACTTGAGGAAACCATGAACGAATTTTCCCCAGACTTGGTGAAAAATTACAAACGTATAGATCCAAGAGGCTCAACAAAGCCAGGGCAGGATGAATACCAAGAAAACCGTCCCACGCATATCGCACTCAAGTGCTGAGAGATAGGGGTGTCGGGGGCTCCGTCAGTGAAGCGTCCAGCTTTTGGTTTTGGCTCGGGTCGCGATCTCATGGTTCACGGGTCCGAGCCCTGTGTCGGGCTCAGTGCTGACGGCACGGGGCCTGCTTGGGATTCTCTCTCCCTCTCAAAATAAATAAATAAACTTCGAAACACGAAACAAAACAGAAGCGCTGAAAGACAAAGACGAGAGCTGGAAAGCAGCATTGCCACCTAACACACGGGACGCCACGGCTATGACAGGGTTTCATACAAATGCAGCAGCCAGAAGACGCTGGCAACCTGGAATTCTACATCCGGCAAAGAGATCCTTTAACACTGAAGGAAAATAAAGGCATTTCAGATAAATGAAAACCAGGAGGATTTGTCACTGAACAGGCAAGAAATGCTAAAGCGTTTCAAGCGGAAGAGAAAGGATACCAGACGGAGACACAAATCTGCAGGAAGGAAGGAAGCACACCAGAAGCGGTGGACGTGTGAGTAAATATTTTAAAATATTGGTGTTTCCCTCTTAATTTCTTTTCCGATGTTTTTTTTACATTTATTTATTTTTTGAGAGACAGAGGCAGAGCACAAGTCGGGGAGGGACAGAGGGAGAGGGAGACACAGAGTCCGAAGCAGGCTCCAGGCTCCAAGCCGCCAGCACAGAGCCCGACGCGGGGCTCGAATTCACGAACTGTGAGATCGTGACCTGAGCTGAAGTCGGTCGCTTAACCGACTGAGCCACCCAGGCGCCCCCCCCCCTTAATTTTTTTCAAATACATGAGTTTTCAAAACAAAAATTATGGGGCACCTGGGTGACTCAGTCAGTTGAGCATCTGACTCTTGATTGCAGCTCAGGCCATGATCTCACAGTTCGTGAGTTCGAGCTGACAGCACAGAGCCTGCTTGGGCTTCCCTCTCTCTCTCTCTCTCTCTCTCTCCCTCTCTCAAAATAAATAAATTAAAAAAAATTTCAGGGTATTCCAAATAGGGGTGCCTCGGTGGCTCTGTCGGCTAAGCGTCCGACTCTTGCTCTCAGCTCAGGTCTTGAGCTCAGGGTCGTGAGTTCAAGCCTCATGTTGGGCTCTGCTCTGGGCGTGAACCCTACTTAAAAAAAAAAAGGAATATTCCCAATATTATTTATTCCCCACCCCCAAGTTGCTTTGGAGGAATTTGTGTTTATTATTTATCAGCTAATAAAAAAATTCTTCAATTTGGGGGAGGGATATTTAAACACTGAAAAATGTAAATGGATAAAACGTTCACATTCAAAAGCCAACACTGTCAAACTGGACACATGATCGGGACTCAACCGTAGGTTTTATAAGAAGCTGACTCTGAACACGAGGACACAAACAGGCTGAGCACAAAAGAACGGAAGAGGTGTGCCGTGCAAACAGTAAACGTGAGGAAGCTCGGAGGGCTGACTTAATATGAGGCTTCAAGCCCCATTCATCAGCACAATCATCCCCACAAACGTGTGCCAACTTAATAAAAGATTCACACACATGAACCAAGCGTGAAGGAGCAAAAAGCGGAAACGGACCAATGCAGTCGGTGTTGGGAGATGCTGAAAACCTTTCTCAGCAACTGGTGGAAACCCCCCGAGTCCCTCCCACCCAACATCAGTAATGACACAGGACATGTGAACACTACGTGATATTTCTACGCGCCCGGCAGTTTTAGGTGTTTGAGATCAGCCATGAATGCTATTGAGGAAGAAACCCTGGTCTCATGGAAGAGATGGTCTTATGGTCTTAGGAAAAATGGGGGGGGAGAAGGAAAAAAGAAAACCAGAATAAAAACTTGAAGTATGTTTACTATCTTCCAGAAAAGAAGGTCCTAAATCTCTGAACAAAGAACAAGATGATATTTTTTTTTTTTAAAGAAAAGGGAAACCAAAACAACTCTTGAAAACGGAAAAGGATAATGGCGATAAAGGGACTAACAGAGGGCTGGGAGACAATGGGACACAATCTCCCGAGAGCTGAGCAAACGTCTCCCAGATCAACAAGAGGAGAAAAGAGATCAGGGGATTAGCAGGTCAGCCAGGAGATCCCAATTCCAGATACACGGAGTTCCAGAAAGAACTCAAGATTGAAAGCAGGAAATTCTCACGGGAGTAACAGAAAAGTCAGTCCCCAGGCTGAAGGGCCCCACCCCGTGCCCGGCACAGCGGCACAGCGTTGAGAACAAGCACCATCATGGGCTAGTTCGGGGCACTGGGGGAGCAAGGGAAGCCCCCGTGAGCTTCCTGGGGCCAGATCACAGACGGGACAACTGAAGTCAGAACGGCACCCGTGATGGAAACGGAAGACCACGAAGCAACATCTTCAAAAACCGGAGAAAATAGGGGCACCTGGGTGGCTCAGTCGGTTGAGCGTCCGACTTTGGCTGAGGTCATGATCTCATGGTTCCTGGGTTCGAGCCCCACGTCGGGCTCTGTGCTGACAGCTGGGAGCCTGGAACCTGCTTCTGATTCTGTGTCTCCCTCTCTCTGCCCTTTCCCTGCTCACACTCTGCCTCTCTCTCTTCCTCCCTCTCAAAAATAAATAAACATTAAAAAAAACTTTTTTTAAAAACTGAGAAAATATTTTTCAGTATTTTCAATATTCTATACCCAGCTAAACCAAAAGTAACTGAGGAGTGAAGATATTTTCAGAACCAAAGATGAGAGTAATATCTACGTAATGTCCCTTAGCTATCCAGAATACCTCCTTCAGCAAAACGAGGAGTGAGCCCAGGCGGAGAGAGGGGTCCAGAGTGCGGGGACCGACACAGAGGGACAGTGGCACAGGGGACGCTGGGCGACAGCCGTGCAGGGGCCTTCCCGGGACCAGAACAGACTGGGGCAGGACGCGGGACCCCGGGAGAAGACGCCCCAACAGCAGGCGCCGCCACAATGGGGGTGTAAGGCAGGAGAGAGTTCTGGAATAGGCGGGTGGCAGGGCCGGGTGGGAAAGCTGCTGCACTCAGTGTCCTGGCCGGTCGGTGACAAACCATCCCTAGGGTCAGAGGTTTAACCAAAAGCTATGACTGTGGTGGGAGGTGGAGGGAGAGGAAGGGGTGGAGGGGCCTTGGGAGAGCAGAGGTTCCGCCGCACCTGTGGCAAAACGGAAAGCTCAGACGACACTGCAGGAGGCGTGGACGATCTGTCGTCTTGGCCCTTCGCCCAGCGTCCTGGAGGGGTGATCACGACCCAGGTTGAGGGACAGCAAGATGCAGAAAAAGGTGAGTAGCACGGTGTGTGTGTGCACGCGTGTCTGGGGGTGCCTCTGTGTCTGTGGGAAGGTGTCCGTGTGTGCCTCTGTGGGGATCTGTGTGCGTGTGTACCCCTCAGTATCTGCGTGGGTGTCTTGTGTCTGTGTGGAGGGATAGGTCTGTGCGTGTGCGTCCGTGTGTGGGTGCACATCTGCGTGTGCACATCTGCGTGTGTGCGTGTGTGTCTATCTAGAAATGACCGTGTGAACAGGAACACAGCCGGGGAAGGGTGTAGCTCAGGGGTCACCATGGTTAGAGGCTTGGGGACAGCCGAGCCACGGGATGGGAGACGGAAGACGGCCAGAAAGGACAAAGCACCTGTCGTCTGTGGGAAAAGCTCCGCCCGGTGCACAGGGACCAACGGATCAGGTGACCTTTTGAACGCGTGAAGCCGGAAATCACGGGTAAAAATCACATGCGCCTGTGTACAGAGAGCGCGTCTCAGGAGAGACTCCAGTTTTCATCAGACGGTCAAGGGAGCAGCGACCACGCCCCACCCCCCAAGCAGTAAGAACAAGTCGCCTGAGGCCGATCTTCTGCCCGGGCCACCGGCCCCACCCCAGAAGCTGTGTGACATGAAAGGCGGTCCTCCCAGACCCCGGGTGCGGAGCACGGCGGGGGGCTGGGCAGCGGTCCCGGGACTCAGGTCCCAGTTCCCGGACCCGGAACGCCACCGACAGGCAGCAGGGACTTGGAGGTGTGACAACGTGCAGGTGGCAGAGGCCCCGGGTCTGCAATGGCAGGGGCCCTTGTGGGAGGAAGGCAGGGAGCCGGGGAGCCGGGGACGCGGGGCCCAAGGACGGAGGACGGCCCCCAGAAGCTCAGAGGGGACGGACTGGGCTCTCCCGGAGCGAGGTGTCACCCAGTTTCGGCCCGGTGACACCCATCTCGGACTTCTGGCTTCCTATGCGGAAGCCCCGAAGTTTGTGGTGACTTGTTACAGCAGCCACAGGAAACTCTTTCAAGCGCTAATTCGAAAAAGCAATGTTTACAGGACTTCCACCAAGTCAAAGAAAAGGTAAAACGTAACAGGGCACCTGCTGCACCCACCGCCTGCCGCCCCGACACCCTGTTTTCTCCTGCGTCCTCACTGTCTGCCTGGCCCGGTTGGTTCTGACACAGATGGGGCGGGAGACCACACAGTCGCAAAGTGAACCCCTGTCGTCTTCCCTGGGAGGGTGGAAGGGACGGCCGCCAGCACGCCTGTCCCTCCCGTCCCTCCCGTCCCTCCCACGTGCGTCCTGCAGCCTCAACCAGCCTCCCCCCTGCCCCTCCCCCCCCACGCCCTCCGGCATCCACAGCCAGCGCCCAGTCCCGGCCCTACAGCCTCATCTGCTCCCCGGCCCTCCCTTCCCAGCAGCCTTCATTCTAGAAAGCGGGAGCGAGGCCTGCCCTTGACCCTGGGGCTGCCAGCACCGGCAGCTGCCCTCTCTCTGCCGCGCAGGCCTGCTCGGTGCCCCTCTCCTCACCCCGACCCACCCCACGACACAGCCACCAAGGCCGCCCCGCGCGTCCAGCCCAAGTCCACGGCCTTCCCTCTGGCCACCACGGCCTCCCTCGCCCCGCTGGTCCCCATGGCCCCAGAAGTGCCCACGTCCCTCACTGCCCGTCGGCCAGGGCCCTCGCTGTGGGCACCCAAGCACTGGGCCGTCCACCTGAGGAGCGTCCCTCAAGTCCGGGTCCCGCGCCGAGCCCTGCGTGCCTGCGGTCTCTGGTCGTCAAACCCACCGGGTGGGGTGGCATTTTTATGAAGTTCACACGGTGACAATTATGTTTCCACAGTAAAACTTTAACCACGCTCTACTCCCCCTCCCCTCCCCCACTGCCCGTTCCAGACGCCAGGACCCCTCCCCGTGCGCTTCACCCCACGGCCAGGGTGGGGGTGCTGCCCCCTCCGCTGCGCCCCTCCTCTCCGGAGCCGGCCCCCTGCGGGACCGCCGGCCTCCCGCGGGCCCCGCCCACAGCACACGGTGACCATCACTGACACGGGCGGCTCCCAGGGCCCCAGACAGACCCCTCATGACCAAGAGCGGCCTCCTGGCAGGCCACGTTCCCGAGCCACCCTCTAAGGGGAACTGAGGCACGAGTGGGCGGTCACCTGCCCAAGGCCTCATCCCAGGAAAGTGGCCGGGCGGGTGCCAGGCCAGGAGGCACACTCGGAAGCCCCTGTCTGCGCCCAACTCTGGGGCTGCTCTCCATCTACACCCCACAACCCTGGGGTTCTGTCTATACCCCACAACTCTGGGCCGCTCTGTCCGCACCCCACAACTCTGGGCCGCTCTGTCCGCACCCCACAACTCTGGGCCGCTCTGTCTGCACCCCACAACTCTGGGCCGCTCTGTCTACACCCCACAACTCTGGACCGCTCTGTCTACACCCCACAACTCTGGGCCACTCTGTCTACACCCCACAACTCTGGACCACTGTCTATACCCCACAACTCTGGGCCACTCTGTCTACATCCCACAACTCTGGACCGCTCTGTCTACACCCCAAAACTCTGGGCCACTCTGTCTACACCCCACAACTCTGGGCCGCTCTGTCCGCACCCAACAACTCTGGACCACTCTCTCTCTACATCCCACAACTCTGGGCCACTCTCTATACCCCACAACTCTGGGCCGCTCTGTCTACACCCTACAACTCTGGAGCACTCTCTGTCTATACCCCACAACTCTGGGCCACTCTGTCAACACCTCACAACTCTGGGCCACTCTGTCAACACCTCACAACTCTGGGCCGCTCTGTCCACACCCCACAACTCTGGGCTGCTCTCTGTCTACACCCCACAACTCTGGGCCGCTCTGTCCACACCCCACAACTCTGGGCCACTCTGTCCACACCCCACAACTCTGGGCTGCTCTCTGTCTACACCCCACAACTCTGGGCCGCTCTGTCCACACCCCACAACTCTGGGCCACTCTGTCCACACCCCACAACTCTGGGCTGCTCTCTGTCTACACCCCACAACTCTGGGCCGCTCTGTCCACACCCCACAACTCTGGGCCACTCTGTCCACACCCCACAACTCTGGGCCTCTCTGTCTACACCCCACAACTCTGGGCCGCTCTGTCCACACCCCACAACTCTGGGCCACTCTGTCCACACCCCACAACTCTGGGCTGCTCTCTGTCCACACCCCACAACTCTGGGCCGCTCTGTCCACACCCCACAACTCTGGACCGCTCTGTCAACAGCCCACAACTCTGGGCCGCTCTGTCTACACCCCACAACTCTGGGCCGCTCTGTCCACACCCCACAACTCTGGGCCGCTCTGTCCACACCCCACAACTCTGGGCCGCTCTGTCCACACCCCACAACTCTGGGCCGCTCTGTCCACACCCCACAACTCTGGGCCGCTCTGTCTACACCCCACAACTCTGGGCCGCTCTGTCTACACCCCACAACTCTGGACCGCTCTGTCCACACCCCACAACTCTGGGCCACTCTGTCTACACCCCACAACTCTGGGCCACTCTGTCCACACTCCACAACTCTGGGCTGCTCTCTGTCTACACCCCACAACTCTGGAGCACTCTCTGTCTCTACCCCACAACTCTGGGCCGCTCTGTCAACACCCCACAACTCTGGGCCGCTCTGTCCACACCCCACAACTCTGGGCCGCTCTGTCAACACCCCACAACTCTGGGCCACTCTGTCCACACCCCACAACTCTGGGCCACTCTGTCTCTACACCCCACAACTCTGGGCCACTATGTCTACACCCTACAACTCTGGGCCACTCTGTCCACACCCCAGAACTCTGGGCCACTCTGTCCACACCCTACAACTCTGGACCACTCTGTCCACACCCCACAACTCTGGGCCACTCTCTCTCTACACCCCACAACTCTGGGCCGCTCTGTCCACACCCCACAACTCTGGGCCACTCTGTCTACACCCCACAACTCTGGATCACTCTGTCCACACCCCACAACTCTGGATGACTGTCTATACCCCACAACTCTGGGCCACTCTGTCCACACTCCACAACTCTGGGCTGCTCTCTGTCTACACCCCACAACTCTGGAGCACTCTCTGTCTCTACCCCACAACTCTGGGCCGCTCTGTCAACACCCCACAACTCTGGGCCGCTCTGTCCACACCCCACAACTCTGGGCCGCTCTGTCAACACCCCACAACTCTGGGCCACTCTGTCCACACCCCACAACTCTGGGTCACTCTGTCTCTACACCCCACAACTCTGGGCCACTATGTCTACACCCTACAACTCTGGGCCACTCTGTCCACACCCCAGAACTCTGGGCCACTCTGTCCACACCCTACAACTCTGGACCACTCTGTCCACACCCCACAACTCTGGGCCACTCTCTCTCTACACCCCACAACTCTGGGCCGCTCTGTCCACACCCCACAACTCTGGGCCACTCTGTCTACACCCCACAACTCTGGATCACTCTGTCCACACCCCACAACTCTGGATGACTGTCTATACCCCACAACTCTGGGCCGCTCTGTCTGCACCCCACAACTCTGGAGCACTCTCTGTCTATACCCCACAACTCTGGACCGCTCTCTGTCTACACCCCACAACTCTGGACGACTCTCTGCACCCCGCAACTCTGGACCGCTCTGTCTACACCCCACAACTCTGGGCCACTCTCTCTCTATACCCCACAACTCTGGGCTGCTCTGTCCACACCCCACAACTCTGGGCCGCCCTGTCTACACCCCACAACCGGGAAACCCTCCCGGCCGCTGCACTGACGTTGCCACAGTTAATCGCTGGAGTTAGGGTCCCTGGAGACACCTCGACCCAAACAATGCGGCCGCCTGATGGGGGCGACCAGGAAACTCCAGACCGGACGCAGACACGGGCCCCCGGACTCCGGCCCAGGTCTGGGCGAGCGCGGTGGGCACGGCGGGCCCCGGTTCTCGGCCCATCCGCCGCCCCCCACCCCGACTCCGGCCCGGGACCCTCGGGTCCTGCCAAGGACCGGTCGGCCCCTCGGAGACCCCACAACCCAGGCTCCGGCGGGGTCCGCCCGCGCGGGCCCACGACAAAGTCCTCGGCGGAGGGCCCAGGAACAAAAGGAGAGCGGCGGGCGGCCGGGCGGCCCGGGGACGCGGGGACCCAGACGAGCGGGACGCCGGCCGCCCCCAGGACCCCTCGACCCTCGGCCTCGCTGGGCGGGGCCGGCGGCCGGGCCGCGGAGCGCGCGAGCGCGCGCCCAGAGAAGAAAGAAACGGAGGCGGGGCGACCCTGCGCCCGGCCCGCAACCTACCGGCCGCTCGCTCCGCCGGCCGCGATCCGCTCCGCCCGCGCGCGCAACGGTCGCTCCGCTGCCGCCGCCCGCCCGGGGGGCGGGAGCCCCGGTGGGCGGGGGGCGGAGGGGCGTGGTCTGCGCGGGGGCGGGGCGGGTGGAAGGCGTGGTCTCTAAGGACGTGGGCGGGTCCAAGACCGAGCCAGAATGCTTGGCCTGTGGGGCGGGGCCTCGGTGACGGGGCGGAGCCGCCAGGGGCGGGGCGGGCCTACGGGGGCGGAGTCTACAGGGGTGAGAGACTGGGCGCGCGGCCAGGCTTCCAGGGGACGAGGGTAGAAAGAAATGAGGGGCGGGGCCTCAGCCGGAGGCGGGGCCTGAGCGGCGGATATGGGGGGGCGGAGCCTCCGGACCCGGGACAAGACTTCCGCTGCCCGCGCGGAGGTGGACGGAGACTCCCGCGGTGGAATCCTTCCAGATACCCCGCCCAGTCCTCTCTTTTCTCTAGGCCCCGATCCCCTCCCATTCTGGGGCTTTTCCTGCGCCTCCTCCCCGGGTTCCACCTTACACACCTGCCCAGGTCTCCCATCTCCTCGGCCCCTCGTGCGCCCCCGCCAGGACTCCCCTCCCGACCCGCCCACCCGAGTCCCTTCCCGTCTCCCCCGCCCCGGTTCCTCCACAGCTCGAGTCTCCTCTCGCGTCCCTGCCCCGGGTCTCCTCCCGACTCCCCCCTTCCCAGCCCGGGTTGCCTCGAGTCTCCTGGGCCCCGTATCCCCCCCAGCCCGGGTTCCCTCCTGCCCCACCACCCGGGTCCTCTCCCGATTCCCGAGTTACCCCCTCAGGGTTCCTTCTTGCCTCCTGGGCCCCCTATCCTCCCCGCCAGCCCGGGGTCCCAACTGCGCCCCCGCCCGGGCCCCCCTCGCGAGACCCCCACTCTGGCCCCGATTCCTCTCCAGCCCGGTTCCTGAAGGCGACTGGACGCTTCCTCCATGCCCCCGCCCAGAGTCTGAGATCCCGCACCCTCTCCAGAGGACCTTGATGTGCATCTAGACTGAATTCCACCTGGAAATAAGGGAGGGGAGCAGATGAGAAGTGTGTTGTCCCCCCAGGAGCACAATCATCCCCTAGTCCTTCCCACAGGTGCGAGAGCCAGGCAGGCTTTGCCGGGTTGCCCTGGAGGTCCCCAGGGGCACTGCCCCAACCCTCCCCTCCTGCCTGAGTCCCCCAGGAGACCCTCCAGGGTTACCTCTCCCCTGCCTCCTGTTGTCTTCTTCCTCAGCAATCACTGTTTCTTTGGAAATTACTTTCTCTGTAGTCATAATGACCAGCTAGAGTACTTTGGGGAAACAGTCCCCTGGGCATTTGCCCTACACTCTAAGTGGGGAAAAAAAATCAAGTGCAGGATTCCTGACTAGTTGGGTCCTGGCTTTCAGTTACACAGCCAGCTCTCAGACCTGGCCGAAGCCTGCTGGGTTGTCTATTAAATCATCACGACAAATACACTAGCCATCACGCCTCCAGTCCTTCTGTTGAATGGAAAAACCGGAGAACTAAGCCACGTTTCATATTCCCTCCAGAGCTCCCAAAACGATACCAAGGGGGATTTTCCCCCTACAGCGTATTGTCAGTACGCGTCTTCCCCTTGTTGCAAATAAACCACCTAGCTGGACAGAGTCACAGAATGTGGAGCCGGCATGGTGGACGCGGGCGGGCCACCAGGAGAGCTGCCACGGGGCCAGAAATGGGGAGCTCTGAGACGCTGGGGGCCCACTGTCTCCACAGCAGCACTGCCGTGGCCCGTGTACTTGGGGAACTCATGTTGCGGCCTCGCCCCCAGTGCAGTGGTGTTGGGGATGAGGCCTCTGGGAGGTGATTGGGTCATGAGGGTGGAGCCCCCACAGATGGGACTCGTGCCTTATGAAAGAGACTCCGGTGAGCTCCCTCGTCCTTCGCCACCGGCTGGCTGTGAACCGGTGAAGCTCTCACCAGACACTCAACCTGCCGTTGCCTTGATCTTGGACTTCCAGCCTCAGGAGCTCTGTTGTTGATAAGTGTCCCCCTCACCAGTCTGTAGTATTTTTGTCATAGCAACCCAGGTGGACTGAGACGAGCACCCAAGCCTACCTCTGCTGTATGTGCAGGGACAGGTGCAGGAGAGCAGATGGGCAGTGTCCCGCCCAGTCACAGGCCTCAGCCCCTTCTGATCGTATCACGTATCCCTCCTGCCTCCCGAGATTCTGTCTTCCCTGCCTTGTCTCAGCTGTGTCTCAGCCGCCGGCTTAAGCCAGGGTCCCTTTTTCATCCTCTCGTTTCCTTTCACCAGCGCTGGGGCCCCTGCTCCTTCCGGCTTGCCCTGGACTCCTCCTCTTGTGCCTTCTTTCCCTTTGAAACAGGCCCCTCACTGCCTGTCCATCCTCCACGCGCTTGTGTCCTGGACCCCGTGCAGCGCCGTCCCTTCTCCCGTCTCCCTCTCTTCTGAATGTATCACCTGTCTTGTGTGGCTTCAGAAATACTTGTCTCCCCTCTCCATGCCTCCCCACCGCGTTTTCCTGGTTGGGATCTCCTCCTCATTAGGTCTTGTATTATTTGTTTCGGTCCCAGGAGGAAATTTGAGAAGAGTCTAACAAAGCCCCAGTTGGTAGGAAAGGCAGAGAGTGAGTGCAGAGCCAGGACCCACAGTGTGGAGGGAACAGGTGCCGCCTCCAGGGCTGAGGGAGCGTGGGGACAACCCAGAGAGACAGGGAGAGACGGAGCAGCCAGACAGGACGCAGGGGAATGGCTCCACACAGAGAAAGCTGGGAAATAGCCCCACCCTCACCCTCCTCCCGCTTTCTCGCCTTCTAGGCTCCTGCTGAGTCCCACCAGTGGAGGCTTCCGGAGCAGGGAGGAGGAGTGGAGAGCCGCCCTGGGAGGTGGGTGGTGCAGCAGGTCTCTCATTGCCTTCGTCTTGCTTCTCCGCACGTGTGTGCCGGGTCCACGCAGGCAGGCAGCACGCCTGGGAGAAGGGAGGGTGCTGATGCAGCAGGGGTGGGGCGGGGGAGCTGCTTCCGTGCTGGCCCATCCCTTCGGGGCACTCAGGACCCCTGGAAGTGGGGGAAAGTCATGCTGAGAAGGGGTGGAAAGGGAAACTGAGTCTCGATTTGAGAAGACAGGTCTTATCGATCAAGTTCCCTCTACCAGTCAGGTGCTTTACAAGAGCCTCCGGCCAGGGGTGCCTGGGTGGCTCAGTGGGTTGAGCGTCTGACTCTTAATTTCAGATCAGGTCATGATCTCACAGTTCGTGAGTTCGAGCCCCACGTCAGGCTCTCTCTGTCTCTGCCTGTTCCTCCCCCACTGTGCTCTCTCTCAAAAGAAATAAATAAGCTTTACAAAAACAGAAAAAAACAAGAATGTCTGGTCGTGGCCCTGGGACACTGTTCCCACTCTTGTGAAGCCTGACGCCCGCCTGACACGCCGGAAGTGACGTTTGGCCCGTGTCTGGGGGCCCCGGGATCCAGGCAAGCTGACTTCGAGTTCATCACAGGCACCCCTACGGCTCTGCCTGGCACACACCCGTGGTCTTCGTTCTTTACCCGTGTTTTCTTTTTTTTAATGTTTGTTTTTATTTATTTCTGAGAGAGAGGAGGAGGAGCAGGGGGCGGGGCAGAGAGAGAGAGAGAAAGACCGAGAACCCCAAGCCGACTCCACACCATCAGCACAGAGATCAACGTAGGCCTCGACCCCACAAACTATGATATCGTGACCTGAGCCAAAACTGAGTCAGACACTCAACCGACTGAGCCACCCTGCCGCCCCTATTTTTTTTAATTTTTTTTAATGTCTGCTTTTGAGACAGAGAGAGACAGAGCACAAGCAGGGGAGGGGCAGAGAGAGAGGGAGGCACAGAATCCGAAGCGGGCTCCAGGCTCCGAGTTGTCGGCACAGAGCCCGACGTGGGGCTCGAACCCATGAAACGTGAGAGCATGACCTGGGCCAAAGTCGGACGCTCAACCGACTGAGCCATCCAGGGGCCTCGCCCCTGTTTTTTTTTAATGTTTAGTTTATTTTTGAGAGAGAGAAAGAGATAATGCCGAGGAGGAGCAGAGAGAGGAGGGGGGACAGAGGATCCGAAGCAGGCTTATAAATAGCTCCCCCTTTCTCTCTAGGAGCCCGTTTGGGGCGATAAAGCATCTGGTCACCCAGCCTCAGAAATGTCCTCTGAGGAGCGCCTGCCCACAGGCTGTGGGCTGAGGCCCCGGGGGCGCAAGGGGGGAAGTGGGGGGCGCCTGAGTGAGCAGCCGGGTGGGGGCCGGACCGCGGGGCTCTGTGGCAAGCGGGCGCTAGAGGTTGGTTGGCTCCCACGATGGCAGAAGAGGAGAGCTGGTGGGCAGGAGGCTGCGGTGCCCCCCCCACCCCCGCCCCGTGGAAAGCCACGGCCATTTCCGTTCTGTTCCCGGGGCCCAGAGCCGGCCTGAGGGGAGGCGGGACCCCTCGGCAGGAGGACCCCTCAGGCCAATGCGGGTCTCTACGGCAGACGTGTCTCCCGCCTCCAGGGTCGCTCTGTCCCCAAAAGAGGGCTGCCCGGACTTCATGAGAACTGTCCCTTTCAGGGTTTGAGCAGACACTGGCTCCAGGCCACCCAAACCCCGTCCTGCCCTGAGATTAGAACTGGGCTGGCATGGAGGGGCCCAGTCCGTAGCACATGCACCAGTGGGTCCGCAGCCCCCGTGGATGTCCCCCTCGCCCCTAAATGTAAAATCGTACAGATGCTACCCGGCAGCTGGCGGGATCCCCCCCCAAGCAGTCCCCGGCCCTGTGGGTTCTGGGACCCCACGGCTGTCCCCTCAGATGCAAAGCCATCCAGCAGAAGCCGAGCCACACTCCGAAGGACGGCGATGCGATCCGTGGTCCTCGCGGGGACACGGTGGCTGTGTGTGTCACATTCTACCCCTGCTCCCCGCTCTGTGCATTTTCCAATTTCCCGTGTCATTAAAAAGGGGGGCTTTCCTGCACAAAGCGGCTTCTCAGTCACTAAGAACACTGACCTAGGAAAGGAGGCACAGAGCCCTCCCACCCCCAGCTGGGCAGGCCCAGAGCTCGCTCACACCCTCACACCGATGGTCAATGCCACCGGGGGAGGAGGCCCCAAGGCCACCAGTGCGGGGTTTGCTGCGCTCCTGGAACTCACCTGCCGGTGACTACAGGGGAGTCGGGACACCGTTGGGGGGGGGGGGGAGTTCTAGGGGCTGAGTGCTGATCCCCCTTCCCCAGCTGGCCACCAGGCGGCTCACCAGTGGGAGTGACTGCCCGCAGCCTGTGGTCTCTGGGGACACGCCCCCTCCCTCCCCCGCCCCCCACCGCCCCCAGCAGGCATGGACTCCGGAGAGGAGGCCTGGGGCTTGTTCCTGGCCGGCCCGTGGGTGGCTCCCCCTGGGGGCGGGGTGCCTGCCCCCTCCCCACTGGTCTGCTCCTCCCTGCGGTGGGACTTGCTACCGGGGGGTGGGGGGCGAGCCGCCCCCCGTGGTCTCCTGCCAGCAGCCCCCCCCCCCCCCCATCGGCCTGCACCTCGCTCACCTTCCTTACTGTCCCCTGGGATGTAGGCAGCGCTGGGTCAACCCAGAGGAGAGGATGTGGCGCTCTGGGTCACCCATCTGGAGCCAGGTGGGCACATCCACCTCACCTGCTCTGAGAGCAGGAAGGATTCGCTGGAAACCCCATTGCCTTCTCCCACTGTCCCCGCACTGTCCCCTCACTGTCCCCCCACTATCTCCCGCCACTGTCCCCCATCACTGTCCTCCCTCACTGCCCCCTCGCTGTCCTGCACGGTCCCCTCACTGTCTCACACTGTGACCTCACTGCCCCCTCACTGTCCTCCCTCACTGCCCCCTCACTGTCCCCTCACTGTCCCTTCACTGTCCCTTCACTGTCCCCCTCACTGTCCCCCTCACTGCCCCTCACTGTCCCACACGGTCCCCTCACTGTCTCACACTGTGACCTCACTGTCCCTTCACTGTCCCCCTCAGTGCCCCCTCACTGTCCTCCCTCACTGCCCCCTCACTGTCCCCTCACTGCCCCCTCACTGTCCTGCCCTGCCCACCCCATCCTTCTGTACGTCCGGTCAGTGTGGTCTCTGCTGGTCCTCCCAGCACTCCATGCAGCCCGGTTGCCCCAGCTCCCGGGGGGGGGGGGGGTATTCTGTCCTTGACCTAGAAAGGCCTGGCCACATGAGCCCCTCCCTCAGACACACACCTCTGGTGTGGACGTCACCAGGTCAGCTTCCCTGGCTCCCACCCTGCCCCTGACACCTGTCCCCCCCCCCTCGCTCCCCTGCACCCACCCCCTGAACCCATTCTGCAGGTGGAGACTGAGGCTGGAGCAGGGGCGGTAGCAAGTCAGGACTGGGTGACGGGGTTGGGATTTGATCCCAAAGCCTGACTCGGCCCCTCCCCTTGAGCCCTGGGCCACCGCCCGAGGCCGGCCACACACATTGCCTGGTCCTGTTCACAGTCCCACGGCCTCGTCTTCTGCAGGACGAAAGCCGATTGTCCTCAACTGGCCCCTGTGTGCCTTCCAAGAAGTCATGAGACGGGACGTGGGGGCCTCACAGCCGAAAGCCCTTGGTGCCAGGAGAGACGAGACCGGACCCGGTGCTTGTGGTCAAGTGTCTACTGGACGGACTCAGCCTGGGCCCGGGGTGCCCTCCCCCTCCCCAGCCCGTGCTCCTCCTGCTTTCCTGTCCTCCGTGGGCCTGCTGGCGAGCCGCCCCGGCGGCTTCTTCCTCACCTGCCAGGGATCAACTCACCCCACACGCGCTGCCCGGGTGGAGACGAGGCCCATACACACACCTGTCTCCATCCTGCCATGCTGCACGGGCGTCAAGTTCACGTCTGTCCCACGGCCCCCACCCCGGAGCTCCTGGATAGAAAGGACCACAGCTGGCCATCGGCAGGGTGCACTTCTGATTGCCCCCTGCACTGGGCACGTGCTAGGCTTGGGGACACAATGTCCAGGGCAGGAGAGAGGAGGCTCCAGGAAGTCCAGGTGTGGTGGCCCAGCAGGGCCGCTTCGGGAACCACACCCAGGAGGCTGGGCAGATCTGTTCCAGAAGAGCCCTTGGCTGTGTGGAGGAGGGGACAACAAAGGGCAGTGGCAGTCATGCACGGAATGGGGACAGTGGATCTGGGGGCCTGCGGTCAGCGGTGTGGGCCAGGGAGGGGTGCGGACCCCAAAACAAGAACCAAGGGGGCAGGCACGACCAGAGAAGGACAGACCCACGTGGAACCCAGAGGGTTTGGGCAGATGAGGGGTCACCAGGGAGATGGACGTGGGTCTCGGGGCCCCCAACCCAGCTCGACTCACACCCGCCCCCACCTGAAATGCTCCGGCTCCAGGCCCCCTCCTGAGGCCCTCCCTGACCTTCCTGGGGGGAAAGCCACCCCTTCCCTGAACATCCACAAAACCGACCGGCTGCACCTCTGTGTTTTGGAATTCATTACGGTCAGTGCACAGGGGAAATACGTCAAATGAAGCATAATGTTTTTACCCAGAACACATGAAATTAATTAAATAGAGTACATGGCTACTAAATAGAACTTGTATTAATTAGGGATATTGTTACCAAATAGAACATGCAGTAATTAGATAGACCACATCGTTACCGAACAGAACATACACTAATTAACCGGAGCACATTGTTCCTGCGTGAAAAGTACTTGATTCTTCCTGGGGCTCCAGGGAGGATCGCGCTGGTGGCCAGGGACAGGGAGGCCCCACAGGCAGGCCAGCCTTGGGCAAGTCCACAAAGCAGGAAAGGGGGTCCCCCGCGTGGTGTGAACATCGCCCTCTTGTACAGACTCGACTTTGAAATGTCTCTTCCTATTTGGGGGAGATGTAGCTTAGGAGAGTGTCTCCCTTCCTCGGAAAATGAACATGAAATAAATCAGAAAGCATCATCTCAAAATAGGAAAACGACAGTGTAATACCTTGCAGGCCTCCCCGGCCTCCCCATCCTCAGCCCGCACGTGCCCATTTACAGGTGTGGAGACTGAGCCCAGGAGACAGGCGCCGGCCGCGGACGTAGCCCTGCCCAGTGTCCTTGAGAGTGTGGCACCCCAACCTGGCCTCCAGCCCTCCCTGCGGCCCCTCTTGCCCCCCTGAGCTGGCTGTGAATGCTGCGGACCCACCGCAGGCCTGCAGTGTCCCCAGAGGAGTAGCCCAGCCAAGCCGTGTGGGCGGAGGAGGGCTGCTGGAGCTGTTAGAGGGGCCACCCGGTCTCGTGTGTGTCCTTCTCCGCCTGGGACCCACGGAGCGCCGAGTCTGGGGCGGGTGGGCGAGCACCGGAGGGCCCGAGCGGGAGACACTGGCCTCTGGAGGGTCAGGCCTCCCTCCCACCTCGGGGGCACAGAGATTGACAGGGTGGCATCGGGGCTCAGGGACCCTGGCGGCAGCACCAGAGACAGAGACAGCGCGGAAGGAGGAAGGAGCCCCCACACCCACCCCAGTGGCTGACCGAGCGGAGCTGAGGGGGCCCTTCCCACGTGCTTCCTGCGCTTTCTATGGTGACACCTGGGGTACAGCATGGGGAACCTGTGGGCGCTCCCCTGGTCACCCGGCCTCAGAAACCGGGCAGGACCAGTATGACCCCAATATTAAATGGTGAAAAGGAGCAATGTGTCCCCAACACCCCGCCGTCCCGCAGGCCAGAAGAGCCAGGCCCCCCCAGCCGACCGTAGCAGGAGGCGGTCCCCCCCCCCCACCCCGCCCTGTCACTCGCTGCAGAGGGCGAGGAGGGTTTGGGAGTTACTGGGGTGAAAGTGTGACCTTTCCCTTTCGCGGGGACCAACTGTCCCAGTGCCTGGGCCTTGCTGGGTTTTGGCGTGGGAAGTCCTGCATCCTCGGAACCCCCCAGCCCCAGGTCCCCCCACCTCCGGGCACCTGACGTGTAAGCAGGACGCCCGCCCTCCACACTTGAAGGAAGCCGGAACCTCCTCCACACCCCAGTTCTCCTGCTCTTGGTAACACTGCCCCAGCGTGCCACCGACACGGCCGCCTGAGTGCTGACAGCAGGCCTGGAAGGGGCAGTGCCCTGACGACATTTCCCAGACGGGAACACACGGTCTCTGTGGCAGGAAAGCCCCCTTCCTCCTCCTGAGAGAACAGAGAACTCTACAAAGCCCTGCCCCAGCCCCATGTGCTCCCGAGGGAAGACCTCAGACAATGTCTACGTCACCCCCTTCAGTCCCGCTGTGACAGTTGGGGTTCCAAGGATCTGCCCCCGGGCAGCAGGGCGACGCTGGGGCCAGCGCCACAGGAGGGGTGAGGCCTCGTGGCGAGGGCACTGCTGCTCCCTCGCTCAGAATCCACCCACCCAGCCACCCACAGCTCCTCCCAGGAGACCCCCGCTCCTCCTAGGCCTGGTCCCAAACCGAACAAAGTTTCCAGTAAAATATCGCCCAGACAAAAATTCCTATAAAACAACAAAACTGAAAAGCAGAGGTAAAGCGATGAGGTCTTTTCCCCCATTTTGTTTAACGTAATAAAACAGACACACGAAATCTGCTGTCTCGACCACTGTTACGTGTCCAGTTCAGTGGCATTAAGCACATTCGTAACACACAGCCGAGCCCACCCTCCATCCCGCAACCCTTCGTCCCGCGCAACTGAACCTCCCAGCCCACGAACACCGACTCCCTGCCCCTCCCGCCCCTGGCGCCCCCATCCGCTTCCTGTCTCTGCCGCTTCCCTGCGGGAGGCCTCCTGTGAGCGGCCACCCAGCGTTTGTCCCTCGGTGTCTGGCCCAATTCACCGACCCTAACCTGTGCTCGAGATTCATCTGTGTGGTGGCAGGCGGCAGGATTTCTTTCCTTTTTTAAGGCTGAGTACCATTCCGTTGTGTGGCCGGCCCACGCTGTGTCTATCGTCCATCGGTCCGCGGACACTGGGTACCTTCCACACTTCCACCATCGCGAACGGTGATGCTGCGAATACAGGTGCGTCCGCATCCGCTCCGGTCCCTGCTCCCGCTCCTTCGTGGACACACCCGGACGTGGCATTGCTGGAGCAGCTGGTAGCTCTGTGTTTAATTTTCTAAGAAGCCTCCACGCTGCTTTCCGCAGTGGCTGCACCAGCTTACTTTCCCACCACAGGGCACAGGCTCCCAGTTTCCCCACATCCTCGCCAACACGCGTTATTTTCTGGGTTTTTTCGAAAGGATCCATCCATCCTTCCAGGTGTGAGGCGGCATATCATTGTGGTTTTGACTTGCATTTCCCTGATGGTTAACGAGGTTGAGCACCTTTTTGTGCACGGACTGGCCATCTGTATGTCTTCTAAAGCTATGCTTTGGAGGTGACCACACAACAGCAGAATACCAAAACCGTTTTGTTGCTTATGTCTAGAGACCGTTAATGGTCAACTGTGACCAGATGGGTAATAACAGACACACAAAATTCGTAACTGCTCACACACTTATTCCAGAAAGTACCTTTTCTTGTGTCCGTTTCTGCAACATCTATAATTAGCTTGTTATGATCCAGATTTCCACCTAATTTGTGTTGTATTTTCAATTTGGTGAAACTTTCTTCCGCGGAGGCAGAAGCCACCAGGGCCATCCATAAAATTCTTAGAGCAAATATTTATAGTGGGAAAAGAATCACAGATTTCATGTATTATGTTCAAACATTGTGATTGGGTTGCATATGAAACGTTATCACAGAAAATAGGGCCAGATACTTTAATTTCATTATAGAAATCACCATAAGAGCCAGATTTTCAGGGTGCCTGGGTGGCTCAGTTAAACATCCGACTCGATTTTGGTGCAGGTGATGATCTCACAGTTCATGAGTTCAAGCCCTGTGTCAGGCTCTGTGCTGATAGCGTGGAGCCTGCTTGGGATTCTCTTTCTCTCCCTCTCTCTCTCCCTCTCTCTCTCTCTCTCTCTCTCTCCCTTCTTCTGTTCGGCTCCTCCCTGGTTCTCTCTGTCTCAAAATAAACACATTTATTTTTTAAAACTTCAAAATTTAAAAAAAAAGCAAGATTTTCACCATACCTTAAAGCAATAGCTAAATTAATGCAGGAGGATTTCTAAAGTTCTTCTTCCAAATTTGTTAACACTGAGACATTATTTCACAAATACCAAAATGTTTTTCAGTTTACTCAAATTTCTCTTCAATCTAGATCATGTCTTCATCTAAACTGACGGTAACTAATCTCTACAGAATTAACGTTATTTTTATATGAATCGACTTCATCTTCGTGCAAATATCTTCATTTCCTTGTTCTGATTTCCTTACATTTACTAGAATGCCATTGTCGTTTATTTCACATGCAAGTGTTTTTTATTTGTTGTGGAGAAAAGCTATTTTCTCTCCAATTAAAAAAAGGCTTAATTTTTTTAACATTTATATATTATTGAGAGATAGAGACAGAGCATGAACAAGGGAGGGGCAGAGAGAGAGGGAGACACAGAATCCGAAGCAGGCTCCAGGCTCTGAGCCGTCAGCACAGGACCTGATGTGGGGCTTGAACCCACGAGCCGCGAGATCATGACCTGAGCCGAGGTCAGACGCTTAACCGGCTGAGCCACCTGGGCGCCCCTACTCTTTTCTTTTTTAGCAAGCTTTCCTAATATTCTCAGCAACCAACACACCAAATGGCTGCAAGAGAGCACACGTGAAATCAGTTTCACTTTCCTCCCAAGACCATGATTCCTCTTTGTCTGAGGATGTTCTATTTCACTTTTCTATGCAGCTTGAGTCTTGTATAAATTAAATCTAATTGTTTTGACAGCATCTAGTTGACATTCTTTTTGCATTTCTGAGGGTGATTATAAGGTCAAATATGATACATGTTTCATCAGGATGCTCCATCTTTGGGCAGATGCAGAAAATATCAAATGTCATCCTTGAATTATTCCAAAGCGTATCATCACCGCTGGCATCCTCAAAGCCACGTCTCCCGATAACACACTCGGACCCTGTGCCACAGTTGGCACAGAGAAGGCTTCTGGGTTTTCGGCCAAAATTCTGGCTTGTTTCCCTATTCCTTTACCCGCTGTGATGGCATTGGTATTCCAGTCTTCCCTTGATAAAGTATTAAGTAACGGTAACATTGTGTTATTTGATTTTTAAAAATTTAGTGGACTCTTCGTAGGTAAAATGAGTCACAACTTCCACATCCAATGTCCATCTTGCTGCCACTGTTCGGTGGAGGTAGGTCACTCCCATTCGGTCTAACCCAGCACGTATGGGGACAGAAGAGGAGTGTGAATGTTCAGTTTGCTCCTTGGCTGCCGTGTGAGGCTGTCACCAATGTTCTGCTAATTTCTGAGAACCTCTGCAAACAATCCCGAATAGAAATAGGAAGAAAAGCCAAGACAAATGGCACCATGGGGAAACTGTGTTCAGGATACGAGAATCCACGGCATTTCCTCCACCTGAGAAGAATGGTTTGCGAGTCTGTCAGTCTTTTCCACCAGCCCAAGCACTTTCAATGCAGAGAGTAATAAATAAAAGAAAACGGGACCTCTTCTGCCCCCACTGGGGTGGAGCAGGACGCAAAACACTTTCACTCCCGTGGTACAGTGGGCACACCAGGCAAAAAATTATTGTACTTTTCTATCAGGTTGGTAGGCAGAACATGCAAGGAAATTTTAATGAGCCGAGTTCCGGAGAAAGGTGAGCTCTTCCGAGAGAATAGGGTGTGGTGGCAACGTCCATGCCTGGAACAGAAGTCTGGTTCTCATACTGGCAAAAGGAGGAGGGCTGGTGAAGAGAAAAGACACGGTCTTGAATGATGAGCCAGCCCCAGAAGTCTACCCTCTCCCACCCTGACTCAAATTTTGCAAGGAAAGTGATAAGGAAGTGTGGGAAGCAAAGTGAGAGCATTTACTCGTCCACGTTCTCACGGTGTGGGGATCCCAGGGCCATGCCAGGGTTAAATCCAAGATGAACCACATGGATGTGAAACTGTAGCGGGACTCCTAGATCGAACTCTGGCAATACGGAAAAGGCTGCAGAGGAAGGGAGGGAGAGGGGTGGGGTGCACTCGGGTGAACTCAATACATTTAAAGCTGTGTCACAGTTCTGGAGTCAACTTGACCCTTGGAGGAATCTGACTGGTAAGTCCCTCACCCAAACTGACGAAATGGTTTGCGTTTGGGGGAAATAAGAAGAACAGAATAAAAACAAAACATTACACAGCAGTCTCCACCGCTGACTTGTGTCTGGAATGGAATAAAAAAAATTACAGGACATGCGAAGAAGTAGAGAGATGTGACACGTCAAGAGAAAACACAGTCAAAACCTGTAGGGCCTAGATGTCCCGTAACTGAAATTAGCAGGCATATAATGCAAAAAGAATAATACGAATTTGTAGAAGAATTTGTAGATAAGGATAGATATAACGGATAAAGAGATGTGGTATTTGGAAAGATAGATGGAAACGCTAAAATCTCAAAGGAAGTTCAAGAACTGAGAATTACAATATTACAGTATCTGAAATAAAAATGTACTGGTTAGGGGCGCCTGGGTGGCTCGGTCGGTTGAGTGTCCGGCTTCGGCTCAGGTCATGATCTCACAGTCCATGAGTTCGAGCCCCGCATCGGGCTCTGTGCTGACAGCTCAGAGCCTGGAGCCCGCTTCCGATTCTGTGTCTCCCTCTCTCTCTGCCCCTCCCCTGTTCATGCTCTGTCTCTCTCTGTCTCAAAAATAAATAAAAATATTTAAAAAAAAAATTAAAAAAAAATGTACTGGCTAGGCTTCTGGTCACTGCAAAAGAAACTTCCAGCGAACTTGAAGACAGATCAATGTGAATAATTCAAACTAAATTACAGAGAAGAAGAAAAGATTGAATAAAATAAAAAGAGCACTCTTGACCTGTAGGATAACATCAGGTAATGTGACATATGTGTGACTGGAGCCCCAGAAAGATAATGTGGCGAAAATGTATGGAAGAAAGAGTGGCCAGAGTTTTCTCAAATTTTATTTAAAAAATAACCCCACAGATCCCCAAATTCAACAAAGCCAAGCAGGATAAAGACAAAGAAAACACACTTGGGCACAGATTGTTGAAGCATCCAGAGGAGAGAGATACATTACATACATTACTTAGCACAATAATAAAAATGGCTGAGTTGTTTTGTTTTGTTTTGTTTAATTTATTTTGGGGACAGAGAGAGACAGAGCATGAACGGGGGAGGGGCAGAGAGAGAGGGAGACACAGAATCGGAAACAGGCTCCAGGCTCCGAGCCATCAAGCCCAGAGCCCGACGCGGGGCTCGAACCCACGGACCGCGAGATCGTGACCTGGCTGAAGTCGGACGCTTAACCGACTGCGCCACCCAGGCGCCCCAAAAATGGCTGAGTTTTTATCGGAAACAATGGAGAACCAAAGACAAAGGAACAACATCTCTAAAGGACTGGGAAGAAAAACTGTCAACTGAGAATTCTATATCCAGTGAAAATACACTTGAAAAGGAAAGGCAAAATAAAGGCATTTACAGATGAAAGCTTGGTGAATCCATTGCTAGTACACTCGGGCTGTAAGAAATGCTAGAAGGGGTTGTTTAGGCTGAAAGGAAATGATGCCAGGTGGAGACTTGGACCTACACAAAGGAACGCAGAACACGAGAAATGGTCAATGTCTGCAAATATGAGAGACGACACTTCTATTTTCTTCATTTCTTTAAAGACAATTGAACATTTAAAGCAAAAATAACAATGTATTTGAGGCTGGGGGGGCGTGGGTGGCTCAGTCAGTTGAGCGTCTGGCTCTTGATTTCAGCTCAGGTCATGATTTCACAGTTTGTGAGGTCGAGTCCCATGTTGGGCTCCGTGTTGACAATGTGGAGCCTGCTTGGGATTGTCTCTCTCCCTCTCCCTATGCCCCTCCCCCGCTCTCTCTCTCAAAATAAATAAAAATGCAAACAATGTATTTGAGGTTTATTTTATTTTATTTTAATTATGAAATTTATTGTCAGATTGGTTTCCATACAGCACCCAGTGCTCATCCCAACAGGTGCCTTCAATACCCATCACCCACCCATCCCCCCCACCCCCCTTGAGGTTTATTTTATAGGTACATGTAAATTATATGCAACAACAGCACAGAAGATAGAAAGGAAATGGAACTAGGTGTTAAAAGGTCTTTACCTTACACACGAAGAAGCATGATGTGATTTCAAAGTATTCTGAGGTAAACGAGGATCCATATTGGAATCCCCAGAGCAAACTCTAGAAAATAACAAAAGGGTATTGCAGATGAAAACACAACAGAGTAGATAAAATTTTTAAATTTTAAAATCAGTTAATCCAAAAGAAACAGGAAAGGAGGAACAAAAGAGCAAACAGGACAAGGAGAAAACAACTAGGAAGATTATAAGTAGATGTTAACCTAACTGTATCAATTATTATATTAAATATAAATGGGCTAAACACTCATCAAAAGGCAGAGCATGTCAGGCTGGATTAAAACAAACAGCTATAATTTGTTTAACAGAGACACACTTTAAAAAGAAAAACACATTTATACTGAAAGTAAAAGGTTAGAGGGGCACCTGGGTGCCGGTTGGGCCTCTGACTCTTGATTTTGGTTCAGGTCATGATCTGACTGTTCGTGAATTGGAGCCCCACATCAGGTCCTGTGCTGACAGTGTGGAGCCTGCCTGGGATTCTCTGTCTCTCTCAATAATAAATAAATGAACATTTAAACAAAGAAGAAAGTAAAAGGATAGAAAAAGCCTGATGCGGGGCTCAAACCCAGGAACTGTGAGGTCATGACCTGAGCCGAAGTCAGACACTTAACCAACTGAGCCACCCCAGTGTCCCCAGTGACTTTGTTTTTAAGTTTATTTATTTATTCATTTTGAGAGAGACAGAGCACGAATGTGGGAGGGGCAGAGAGAAGGAGAGAGGGAGAATCCCGAGCAGGCTCTGAGCGGTCAGTGCACAGACCCAACACGGGGCTCAAAGCTATGAAACTGCGAGATCATGACCTGAGCTGAAATCAAGACAGACGCTTGACCGACTGAGCTCCCCAGGTGCCCCTCAGCGAACTGCTTTCGGACGACAGCTCTGGAAAAGCTCAACGAGGGAAAGGGAAGACTTGTAACAAATGGTGCTGTTGTCACTGGGGACTCACCGGGAAGCAACAGCCCTGGACACCTAACTCACATCGTGCACAAGCCTCCAGTCGAGACGGATCAAAGACCCAGACACAAGCACATCCTCCAGAATCCGATATGAAAACACCCTCCGGCCCTTGGTCAGGATTTCTCAGGATGCAGGACGTTCCAGCCACAGAGGAAAAATAAACTTTTGATTTTCTCAAAAGCAAAATCTCCACCCACCAAAAGGCACCATCAATGTATGTCCACTTTCCACTGTGGTGTCTCACCGCCCCAACCACTCCACTCTGAAAATCGGACAAAACGTGTGACAGGGCTGTTTTCGAACGCGGGACTGTCCATCTGAGAGGAGAGACAGGAGGCCTTGTGAGCCCCTGGCTCTCTGCGAGGCCGGCACAGCCCCAGGCGTGGTGGGGACACACCAGACCTGCCATCCCGCTGGGAAGAAGCCTTCTGCGGGTGCGGGCCGTGGGGACCTGGGGTGGGAGGGCTCCAGCTGGGGAGGGGAGATCTCAGATCCAAGCAGGGAGGCTGGGGGCAGGCTGCATTTCCAGGGGGAGACGCCTGAACTTGGGCTCCAAAGCCTGGGATGCAGGACCTGCTCCCTGGGACTGATGAGTCCCAAGGCCCCCAAATCTCACTGCCCCTACCCCCGGGCCCCACAGAATGTTCAGCTGCGGCCTGTCCCCCACCCACACCCCCGCTCCTCCCAGAGGCCAGCGCTGCGCGGGGCTCCTGGGTCCAGGCTGGGCGCAGCGTTACTATTCTTGGCTGTAACCTAAGCAGCTGCCCATTAAAATTCCATTAGTTTCGAAGGCTTGAGCTGCAGTTGATATTCCTAATTATTGTGAAATTAAAATTGTCCCTGTAATTTAAGGATAATTGCAGGCAGTGCCAGCTGGCACCCCAGGGAGCCACGCTGTTCCCAAGCAGAACTTGGAAAGTCTCTGGAAAGTTCTCTGAACAGGCGTTTCTGAAAACGAGGGGCGGGGGGGGGGGGCGGTTAGGCACATAGTTGGAGTCTGAATTTCAACGTTAACGGGTTCTGGCAATCTAGCCCCTCGCCCCCTCCCTGCAGCAGGCAGGCTTCTCCCAGACCTTAGCTGTGGCGCCCGGAAGAAGAAGGGGCTAGACCCTAGGTTGGTACGGACCGTGACCCTGGGGGTTAAGGAACACAAGTCCGGGGCTGGCAGACCCTTGTGGGGTGAGGTGGCAGCAGGAACAGGAGGGGCGGATGTCTGGATGCCCACCCCTCACACTGCTCCCCTGCCCAGGTGGGGGCCAGCACCGCCTCTGCCCTCCCCTGGAACAAGGCCTTGGGAGGTGCTACCACTGACCGTGGCCGCTGCCCCCAGCCCCAGCCCCAGCTCCAGAAGGACAGAGACCGGGAGGGGGCAGGGCTGGCTGTGTCCCGTCCCCCACCCCTCAACCCTCCAGCAGGCACAGAGCTAACCTGGAGCCCCAGGCGCCTTGGCTTCTCTCCTCCTCCGATTCAGGGGCCGTGCACACATGGTGGGGGCGGGGGCGGGACATCAGCCATCACACCCTGCACACCTCCCAGCTCCTGTCCCCCTGTTGGGTCCTGACCTCTCCCGAGCACCCCAGAGAGCCAAGCTGGAGGTGCAGGGAAGGCCTGGGCCTCAGGCTCGCACTCACTGCCTCCTGACACGCCCAGCATCCCTGCCATCCAGCCCCTCCCATGCTGGTCGCTAGCTGGTTCCTTGAGGGCGGGGCTGTGTCCCTGGAGGTCAGCCCCCCTCGGGGGCCCACTGCAGCTTTGAGAGATAGCAGGTGGTGACAGAGCTCTAGGGCTGGACATGCCTTAGGATGAGGGCTGTAATTCTGGGGGCCGCTCCGCAGAGCCCCAGGAGGGCCCTGGGGCTGCCTGAGCGGCAGGGGCACGGGGAGCCCTCCCCTGGATGCCAGGGTGTCCTACCCTCCCTGCAGCAGGCTGGGGGCTCCCTCCACCTTCATTCTCCCCTTGCAGACTTTGCTCTAAGCGCCAGACAGGGTCGGCACCAATCAAACTTGTGAACGATTCCCAGCCATTTCCCCTAACGCTGCTGCCTCGATCTGTTTGGTCGGCCTGCCAAGGTGGGCTTTGACCACACGGTGCCCACGACGTGACAGAGGCCACCAGCCTTCCAGGCGGCGATGGGCAGGTCCTCACCATCCCCCCGCCCCCCAATCACCTGCCTCCACTTAGCACTCCTGCCTTGCCGGTACTAAGTTCTCTGTGGAAAACTGAGTTCGGCTGCAAATAACAGAGGCTGGAAATAACACGGGACGGAATCTTATTTCTCCCTCACACACGAGGAGCCAGGCCCAGGCAGTGGCCCAGAGGTGTGGTCAGACCGGAGCTGCTGTGTTCCCGCTCTGGCGGGCTGCACCCTTCCTCCTCAACCTTGCCTCGTAGTGCTGGAGAGCTGCCGGAGAGCCACACATCTCCTCCCTCTCCTCTGTTGCTGGACAGGAGATAAGGAAAAGCAGGAGGATGTCAAGAAAACCCCGTATGCCTGCCTGCCTCTTTCTTAAGGACGATTCCCAGATTTTGCACCCAACTGCCACTGCTGTCTTGTGTGAGTGAGGTGGCCTCTGGAAAGCCCCCGAGGATGGGGGCTGGGGGAGGAACCGACCATGTGACTGGAGGGTCTCCCCCTCCCGCCCCTGCACCCCGGAGGGAACAGGGGCTGCAGACAGACCCCTCGGCCAGGGCCAGTGATCCGTCAGTCGGGCCAGGGTCGTGAAGCCTCCGGGACCCACCCCCCAGCCGACCCGGGGCCGCGTGGGAGGGCTTCCAGGGCGGTGAACGCGGAGCCGCGGAGGCCACGGGCCGGGGGAGGGCGGGGAGCTCCGCACCTTCCTGTGCACCTGCCCCACGCATCCCTCCCGTCCGCTCTTCCAGTGACAGACATCCTCTCATCATAAACCAGCGATCCAGTGCGCGACACGTTCGCCCGAGCGCTGCGAGCCGCCCCGGCCAACGATCCAAGCCGAGGAGGGGGTCGTGGGACCCTCTGCTCCACAGCCAGTTGTCCTGCAGCCCGAAGGGGAGGGGGCGGCCCTGGGGACTGAGCCCCCGCCCGTGGGGTCTGACGCCATCTCCAGGGAGCCAGAGTCGGACCGAGTCAGATCTGGGGGACGCTCAGCTGGTGTTGGAAAACAGATGATGTCAACGGGAAAACACACCCATCAGAACTGGGTCCTGGCTGCCTGGGTGGCTCAGTCGATTAAGTGTCTGACTTCAACTCAGGCAATGGTTTCACTGTTCTTGAGTTCCAGCCCCGGGTCAGGCTCTGTGCTGACCGCGTGGAGCCCTCTTCAGATCCTCTGTCTCCCTCTCTTTTTGCCCCTCCCCTGCTCAATCTCTCTCTCTCTCTCTCTCTCTCTCTCAAAATTAATAACTATTAAAATTTTTCTAAAAAAAGAATTGAGTGTGGAATGGTGCACTGACACCCCTGACCTCACACCCTTGACCTCCAGCCTGACCACCCAGATCCCTGACCACCCACAGGCCTGACCGCCCAGAGTCCTGACCACTCGCACCCCAACTACACATAGCCTTCAGAGCACCATGGCATCTCCATCACTTCTGCCTCCAAAGCCTCACACAGCCTCACGTTCAATCCCATCTGCCCCAGAACTGTGCAGGGGAAGGGTTCTGGAAAAGGTGGCTCCCAGCACAGAGAGCATGGATAGAATAGTCCAGAACACAGCGTCAGAAATCCACCTTGGGCCTTAGAGGGCGCTGCTGCAGGAGGTGGAGGGACCTGGGAGAGGTGGTGCCAGCTGCTCTTGGGGGGGGGCAGAGGCAACCCTGGGGGCTGGGGAGGGAGTCCAGCCTTGCCTGGGGTGGGCGGGGCTTCAGGGGCACAGCTAACCGGCCCCCCCACACACACACCGCGGCCCTCTCCCTGGCACCCTTCACCCCCCTGACCTGGCCGGGCCCCAGCGCCCAGCCCCGTGCACACTCGATCTTCCCTGTCGTCAAGAGCTTCCCGTAGGGAAGTCCCAGGTCCCAAGTCCCGCCTCCCATAGGCTTTGCGCGTCTCCAGTTTTTAAGGCTTTTTGCCGCCACCGCAAATTAGGCCATTTTTTCCTTTTATGATTTGTCTCATCAGAGAGGTCTTGGCCCCAGGGTCACATGTGCTTCCAAAATTTCTTCTAGAAGCTTCCCACTTTTCACATTTAAATCTTTAATCCACCTGAAATCAACCCGGTAGAAGGTTATGAGAGATTTGTCCCTGTTCCCTGGCCTGTTACATGCAACCGCTTATCACCGAACGTTGGACGTGTGGGTCTCCTGTCTGTCAGATCCCAAGTCCCGAGGGAGTTGGCCTGTTCTGGATCTTTGCCCACCAAGGCTGGTCTGTCTCCAAGGCAAGTCCACGTGGCCCCGTGTGCTTGGTGCTATCTATGAAAAAACAAAACTCAACTGAGTACATTTGAAGAGCTAATTGGCTTTAAGTGATGATTCATGAATCGGGCAGCATCTCATCTCAGAAAGGAGTCCAAGCACTGCACAAGATGGAATGACTTCCCTTCGTGTGCACGAGTGGGGAGACAAAGAACGTGTCGTTTCAGGCAAGATTCCCCACAGGGACATCTCCCCTCCGGATGTCCTCCCCACAAGGATGTCTTACCCCTCCAGGGACATCCTCCCCCCAGGGAAGTCCACTCCCCCCAGGGACATCCCACCAGGGACGTCCTCATCCCAAAATGTCCTTCCCCCCTAGGGACATCCCTTCCAACAGGGACATCCCCCCAGAGATGTCCTTCCCCCAAGGGTGTCCTTCCCCCCAGGGACATCCTCCCTGCCCAAGGATGTCTTAACCCCCAGGGACATTCCCCCCAATAGGGACATCCTACCCCCCGCAGGGACGTCTCACCCAGGGACATCCTCATGCCAAGACTGTCTTCCCTCCCAGGGACATCCTCCAGGGATGTCCTCCCCTCCAGGGATGTCCTCCCATCCATCAGGATGTTCTCCCCCCTCCAAGAACATACCTCCCCCCCAGAATCCTCCCCCCTAAGGGACATCCCCCCTCCAGAGACCTCCTTTCCCCCAGGGACATCCTCCCCCACAAGGGACATCCCCCCTCAGAGACATCCTTTTCCCCAGAGATGCCCTCCACCCAGGGATGCAGTTCCACACCTTTGTTCAGGTGTCCTTTCTATTCTTTAATGTGACTAGAGTCCTCTCCGGTTTCATTTATTCATGAGCATTTCATAGCTTTTGTTGTTATGAGTGGGAGTCTTCCCATTTCTAACTGGTTATTGATAATATAGAGAAAGGAATTTTATGTATTAATTTTATATACTTGTCTCTTATTAATCTAGCAGTGTTTTTTTTTTTTTTTTTAATTTTTCTTTCAGGTTTCTTGGTTTTACAATCATGTCACTAGCAAAAAGAGAGAATCATTGCCTCTCCTTTTCCAGCATTTGCACCGTGACTTTGTCCTTGGCTGATGCTGACCCACAGTGACAGTCCTACTGGGTGTAGCTGTCTCTCCTTTGCTGGTTGGGGTGGTCTCGTCATCTGTGTCCGTCTTCCTGCAGGTCCTGGTATGCGGGGAGCTTTTCAAGGGGCCGTCTTCGTGATGCAATCCGCTGACCTCCCCCATGCCGATTCGGCGGGTTTGGTGAATTCTGTGGGCGGTTCTCTGACAGCAAAGTCCCCCACTTTCCTGAAAGAAGGCGTACTCGGTGGTGCGTGTCTTATGTTTGCTAATATTTTACTTAGAATTTTCACTTTATCTTCCTGTTTTGTATTATTATTTTTTTAAATCAGGTTGATATTAAGGCTTTGGTTGGTTCAGACACGGACAGGGACGTTTTCATCTTTTTTAGGGTTTGACAGAGTTCAGATAGCATCTTGTGAAGGCATTTTGGACAATTCCTGTCCTTTTGATCCTGCAATGTCACGCATAGGAATTTATTGCATAAAAATACTTGCTAGCTACAGCTGAATTGAAAACACAATCGAATTAAAAAATGGGTAGGAGGGGAGCCTAGGTGGCTCAGTCGGTTAAGCGTCCGACTTAGGCTCAGGTCATGATCTCGCGGTCCGTGGGTTTGAGCCCCACGTCGGGCTCTGTGCTGACAACTCAGAGCCTGGAGCCTGTTTCAGATTCTGTGTCTCCCTCTCTCTCTGCTCCTCCCCTGTTCATGCTCTGTCTCTCTCTGTCTCAAAAATAAATCAACGTTAAAAAAAATTTTTTTAAAAAATGGGCAGGAAATCTGGGCAGATATTTTTCCAAAGAAGACACACAGATGGCCAACATGAGAAGATGCTCGACATCACTAATCTCAGGGAAATGCCAATCAAAACCACAATGAGATGCCACCTCACCCGTCAGAATGGCTATCCTCAAAAAGATAAGAAAGCAGCCGTGTTGGTGAGGACGTGGAGAAAAGGGAGCCTCGTGCACTGTGTGTGTGGGGGAATCCAAACTGGTGCACCTGCTGAGCGAAACAAGTCAGACACGAAAGTACAGACACCGTACGACCGTGCTCACAGGAAGCCCCCCGAGGAGTCAGCTTCCCAGACGGGAAGCAGGGCGCAGGGTGTCAGGGGCTGGGAGAGAAGGGGAAGGTGTTGTTCAGTGGGGACAGGGTGTCAGTCAGGGAAGGCTCTGTAGGCGGAGGCTGGGGATGCTCACAACGGGAACGTACTTCCTGCCACTGCACTGGACACCTAATGTGGCCAAAACAGGTTTTATCTTACGTGCATTTTGCTACACTTAAAAAATCACGTGGAAATGCTAAGGACTCAAAATATCCAGTTTATAGAAAGAACGGCACAGCCGAAAGATTTATTGTATCAGAGCTCAAGACTTACAGTGGTTAAGACAGTACGTGTTGCCACAAAAATAGAAATCACTGATAAGGGACGGAACACAGACTGGAGATGTAGACACACGCGTTTTGGGGCAATTTATTTGCTCGTTTTTGAAGTTTGTTTGTTTATTTATTTACTTATTTATTTATTTAACTTTTAGCAGTCTCTACACCCAACGTGGGGCTTGAACTCACGACCTGGAGATCGCGAGCCACACACTGTACCGACTGAGCCAGCCTGGCGCCCCTGGGCGATTTGCCGTTAAGAAAGGTTCCAAGAGGGGCGCCTGGGTGGCGCAGTCGGTTAAGCGTCCGACTTCAGCCGGGTCACGATCTCGCGGTCCGTGAGTTCGAGCCCCGCGTCAGGCTCTGGGCTGATGGCTCGGAGCCTGGAGCCTGTTTCTGATTCTGTGTCTCCCTCTCTCTCTGCCCCTCCCCCGTTCATGCTCTGTCTCTCTCTGTCCCAAAAATAAAATAAAAAACGTTGAAAAAAAAAAAAAATTAAAAAAAAAAAAAAAAAAAAAAAAAAAAAAGAAAGGTTCCAAGAGTAGCAGTGGAGGGACAGGCTTGCCCACGCACGGCGCTGTGGCACGGCTCTGCGTGGGAGACGTGAACCGGGCCCCTCCCTTGCATGGGAGCCATGGAGCAGAATGTGGGGGCTTTTGTGCTCGACTTGTCCCCCCCTCAAGTTAACTATCTTGTCTGACTTAAAAACTGCGTGCTAGGGTGCACAAGCACACTCGGGGACACCCCCCGCGCCACTGCCTACAGAAAGCCTGGAACAGGACGATCAGTGGTGACCCGTGAAGCCACGGCCGCCACCCATGGACCGTGGTGCTGCCCTTACAGGGGAGGAGGGCGCTCGTCTGCGGTAACACGGGGCTCCTGTGAGCGTGTGCTGTGACCCTGAACAGGACGGTTCGGAGCTGTGTTGAGGGACAAAGTCTAGATGGGGACAGACGCGCTGTGCAGGCCAGCTCCTCACTCCGACCACGTCACACACACGTCGGGTGACCAAGAAGAGTTCACTGGAGACCAGCAGTAGTTCCGAGGGCCACACGAGGGTCAGAAACTCTGGCTCAGAGGGACACGCACAAGAGCTGTGTCCAAAGGAGAACAGTAAGCTTCCAAGGACGGTGTGGCCACTTCCTGAAGCACAGGGCCTCCTCTGCCACGTCCTGGAGTGGGTCGGCCACGACTCCTCTCAGCTGTGGTCGGAACGTCCGAAGGATGTAGAATGAGGGGCGTGTGGCTGCCCAACCCCACAGAGGGTCAACGCACCCCGTGCCCTCACCCCAGCGAGTGGCTGTTGCTCTGGAGGGCCCTCCTGACGTGGCCCGGGCCACGGACGCCCCACAAGCCCCTGGGGAGATGGCCCTGCACCCTCCCAGGTTCTCTCCTCCCTCCTCTTCCGACGTGCATGTGTGGTTCCACGAGAGGTCCGTGCACCCGCCCCCTCCTCTTCCCCTGCTGTGACCGGTGGAGGACAAGATGGGGGAGGTCCCTGGAGACGGAAGTGGCAGGGGCAGGGGACAGACACTGCCTGGGAGGAAAGTGCGGGCTGTGGGCTGCTGACCTGCTCCAGTCAACAGGCCTCACGTGCAACAGCAGCTGCAAAGCTGCCTCCCCCTGACCGAGCTGACAGAGCCCCCTGTTGTCCTCGAGACTCATCTGCCTCCGAAACTGAACGGAGACGCTCCAGGGATCCACACTCCCGCCCCGGTCGGGGCTTCAGTTTTGGAAAGTAAGGTGGTTCTGGGGCCACTGGGGGATTGGGCCTGTTCTTTGGCCCAAAGAACCTTCAGGAAGTGGGTAGGTGACCTCGGCTGGGTGCGGGGTCCCACTGGGCCCACCCGAGAGGGACCTGGGCCGGGTCTGGGTGTAACACCGCCCCTCACGAGCCCCGCCAGGTGTCTCGGCCGCGCTCGCTCAGCCTGGAGACAGCAGCTGACTCAGAGCCGGTGCCTGGGGGTCCCCGCCCAGCCAGTCGGCGTGGGGACTCCCGACGGGGACCTGACTCCCAGTGGAAACCGGGACAGCACGTCGACCCTGCTTCCCTGGCGGGAAAATGTGGGCTCCCGCCTCACCGAACGCCCGCCCCAGCCTGGCTCGCTGCACGCAGGCTTTCTCTCTGCCAGTGCATTGCGATCCAGAAGCCCCTCGGGGGCTATTTCTCTCTCAGGCGCTGACCATTTTGTCTGCTGAGGGCGTCCCCCCCTCCACCTCCCGCCGTAAAGCCTGTCAGAACAGGGATTTTGATCGGATTTACACCCAACTACTCCCCTGCTCCTGGCACACAGCGGTCAGAAGCGCTCTTAGGTAGAGGGGAGCAGGGCCTCCTTCTGAGCACTCTCAGGGGAGCAGCCCACCCACGGGGACTTTCAGGTATGGGGAGAACACACACACACTGGCCGCGGCCCACCTCCTCACCCCTGCCCCAGCTGTGCGACACTCGGGAGCATCCTAGGATGCGATCCGGCACATATTCTCGTCCCGGTGGCCTCGCGCCCACTCCGGCCTCCCTAGGGCAGTTCTCGATCTGTGGCCTGTGGACCCCCGAGTGTCCCTGAGGCCCGGATTATTCTCCATTATCACGAAAGAAAAATGTCCCCCGCTGTTTTCAGCATGTTGGCATTGGCAGCGTGGGTCCAATGGCTGGGTCCTCAGCAAGAATCAGGGCGGGCACCTCCCTCCCGCCACATGCTCTCCACAGAAAACGCCAATTTCCCTGAAGAGTGACCCTGGTGAGGCAGTAAGAAATTACTCAATTTTATTAAATCTGGATCCTTTTAATATTCCTTGTGACACATGGATAGTACGTGTAACACACTCCTGTCCACCCCTGTGTCGACGTCTGGGAGAAGCACCTGCGGAATGTTCCAGCTGCCAGCTGAAATATAGCTGAAAACATTTCTCACTGGAACTCAACTTTCGCTTGAGAGAAGGACGTGGGCACCTGGTGGACATTCTCTTGGAAGTGAGCAAAGGGAGCTGTCCCTTCAAAAGGAAACCAACTCACATGGTGACCGATGGAAACGTCTAGCTTTCACACCAAGGCCAGAAAGACTTGCATCCACCACCATGAGCTTAACGTCCCACAGGAAAGGCTTCGCTGTGAGCGTGACCCCGCCAGTGACAAAAGTGAGTTTTCGAGGATGTTTAATGCACTGGGTCGGCGAAGAAGATGGGCATAACTCGGTGAACCAGTATTTTCCAAATGCCTAACGCACGGTGTTCCAGAAGCACGGCGAATGACAATCCGCCAAAGCGCGAGACGGACGGATGGCTGCTGCTGCGACACAGCTCTGCCGGCTCGTGGTAGGCTGATTCCACGTCTCAACAAGCCTGTGGGGGTCCTGCCGGGAAAGAATGTCCGCGTGATCCATACACGTTATTAGAAGATCTGTCGTTTTTATTGGTCGCCTGGGGGGCTCAGCCAGTTGAGCGTCTGACTTTTGGTTTCGGCTCAGGTCATGATCTCACGGTTTGTGGGTTCGAGCCCCGATCGGGCTCTGCGCGGACAGCGCAGGGCCTGCTTGCGATTCTCTCTCTCTGCCCCTCCTCTACTCATGCTCTCTCTCTCTCTCTCTCTCTCAAAATAAATAAACTTACAAAAAAACAAAACAAAACAAGAAGATCTCTTGCTTTTTCAAACACCTATCCGTGTGACCCTGGATTTTGCACAGACACTTGCACACTTACAGCCGAGCCACATCCCGCAGCAGACTGAGTGTGGAGCTGGCTTCTCTCAGGCCGGATATTTGAGGGTATGTGACACAACGCCACTCTTTTGTTTTGGAAAACGCTAAAACCTTTTGTTTTGGAAAATACATTTTTCCCGCGATTGTTATTTATGTTAGCATGTCATGGGTTTATTGTTATCTTGAAAGGACTAAGATCTTTTAAGTCTCAGGTCTAATTTCTCATAAGGTCATCTATGGGGTGTTAATGCTGGCGGTTAGAAGGCACGCGGACAGAAGCTCTGAGGCCTTCAATCCCTGGCGTGCGCGGAGGGCCCCCGAGAGCGCTGGGGCCGCGGCAGGCCTGCGTGGCCTCAGCTGTGCGGGGTGAGGCCCAGCTGCTCCCGAGCATTTGTACCAGTTCCCACTGCCCCTGCCAGGTGTGCGTCTCCACGTCCCCACGTTTTCCAGCTTCAACCACTAATGGAAGGCTCACTCCGGTTTTATTCCGCATTACCTGGCGCTCCATGAGGCCGAGCACGCCTCCTCACCGTCTTTGGCCTCAGGCCCTTTGCCCCTCTCGGTTTTCATATGAGCTCAAAACTATTTCCTTCCATTTCAAAACAAAGAGAAAACCATAACGTTATTGAAAATATAGTTGGAATTATACTAACAAAGTGATGACACTTTATTCTGGAACTTGGAGGAGTATGCCGTTTCCCCACATGCTCAGGAACCGTTTCAGATTTAACAATAAATCGCAGTTTTCTTCCTGTCGATCCTGCACCTTTCTGGTTAAACTCACTCACAGATTCCCTGTAGTTCTCAGTCATGACCGTGCATGGAATGCTCCAGTCTCGGATGCCACAGGGTCAGGGTAGTTTACAGAGCTCCTGATCTGTATGTTTGGCTTTCTGGGCATACAAAGATCTCACCTGAAAATAAGGTAATTTTCATTTCTTCGTTTCATCTCTCATCCTGCCCATTTGTCTTAATGCATCAGCTATCAACGTCAACGCTAACTAATAACAGTTAGTTATTAGTTCCTGGTTCCTGACTTGTTTTCAGTGTTAACATGTTGTTTCGCTGAATCTTATCAAATAGCTTAGCGTTTACCGATACGGCCACTTTCCCCCCCTTCACGGACCAGTAACTACAGAACAAATCAGAAACTCGCCGAAGACACGCTGTCCAGGAAGGGCGCGGCCCACGCGGTCCTACAGCTGAGTTCCGCTGACCGTCCGGATTCCGCTCCAGCCCACGGGACAGGTGGGCAGTGCCCACTCGGCAAGACACAGAAACAGCACTGACCCCCCACTCAGAGAGGGAGCTGGGAAAAAGTGCAAATTATCTCTAAACACAAATGCAAAACTGCGCCTGCTGCCCCGCAGTTACCCACACGCCAACACGCCACAACCACGGTGCCAGCAAAGCAAAGACGTGTAAGGGGAGGGACCTCCCGCCTAACTTTGTGGCCACCTCGGGCGCCCCTCTGGCACGGCCGCTCTGACGGGGTTCTGTCCTCGGTGTTTGCGAAACAGCTGAGTTCTCGCGGCAGGATCTCGTCTCAGAGACTGGTGGGTTCCGGTGGGCATGCCCCCCACTCAGGTCTTCAGCATGAGACCCCCCAGGTTCTCCTCTGCCGCGGGGTGCCGGGGCCTGCTCTGTGTGGATCTCTCCCACGTGGGTCCAGCGACGTCACACCGGTAGCCGAACCGGCCTTGGTGGGAATGCAGACACCGTGCGAACTGGCAAGTCTGCGCTTCAGCAGAGCCGCCTGTGAACGTTCGCCAGACCGCTGCCTTCAGTACCAAAGCAATATGGTTTGAGTCCACGGCACGCGCACTCCGGGGAGGTCCCCGAGGCGGCTGAGCAGGGGGCGTCCTGCCAGTCTGGCTCTGCCCTCTGGGCTCCACAGAACACCCAGCGTCTCCCTCACCGCAGCCAGGCTGAGGGCTGGCCTCTGCACCACGCGGGCGGCCACGGGCGGCTGACTTCAGATAAGCTGGTCACTGTCACACCGAAATCATGGTGACAGCCTCCTGGCAGGACCTCTGCTTTCGGCCCCCACCCCCACCCGTCTGCCCAGGAGCAGCCAGAAGGAGCTTTTCTAGACCGTAAGGGAAACCACGGCACTTGCCCTAACCCACCTGCCACGTCTCCTCAGAGCCCTGTTGTGTGGGCAGCGACAGGCTGGTCCCAGGGGTGAACCAGACGGTCCTGTGCCCAGCACCCTGTGCAGCCAGGGACCAAAAGCCCAAGGAGCCAACAAGACTTAGGAGCAATTCAGCAGAGAAGCGTCTGGACAGGTTTTCCTGCTGGTGAAAGGGCAGAGGCAGGGGAGGTGAGCTCTACGTTGCAGCTCTGGACCCCGCCACCCCCAGCTCGTCCCTGCACCGCGGGTCCGGACCCAGAGCACCACAGCCAGCACGGCACGCGAAAGCTCCCCGTGCCTCTGTGGCCCAGTCGCGCGGTCCGGGGCTCCTGGAATCTGGTTGCTCCCGCTGGTGGTTGGGGCGCCACCGCTCCTCACGCTCGGGGCCAGCCTTTCCCGTCCAGCGCTGACCACAACCCGCTCTCCCGTCCTTCCCGTCTTCACTCGTTTGCCTCCCCGGCTGGAGCGCGAGTGCCTGAGGCCCGGGCTCCGCCCCGTCAGCACGACATCCCTGGGCCTGGAAAACCGGGCGGCGTGGTGCACGTGGACAGCCGTCATTGCTTCGCCGGCGCCCTCACGGGGAGGCCTGACGCCCCGGGGAAGAGGGATGCAGCGGCCGTCTGGGGTCGGCTCCACCGTCGGAGCCCATCCTAGGAGGTGGGCAGCAGACCCCGTGAGCGCGAGGACAGCCGTCGCCCCTTGGAGAGGTTCCGTCCCGGGCACAAAGCCGCCACTAAGCCGCTCCCCTTGGCTTCGGTTTTGCAGTCGACCGGCCTGGCGTGCTCCGCGCGAGCTGTGGAAATGACTTCCGGCAGGAACGAGACCCCACGTGTAATACCCAAAGCCGTGTCAAGGGCCACCGACAGTGACCGTACGGGAGGACAGCCTCCGGGAGGTTCTCACCGGGGGGCCGGCCCGCGTCCGTCCGAGCCAGGGGCAGCCCCGGGGCGCTCCCCGCGGGCCGGGCGGCCTAGACGCCGGACTTGGCGATCATCTTCTCCAGCAGGCTCATCATGCGCTCCTGCAGCTGCAGGCCCTGCACCTGCAGCAGGTTCTGGCGGTCCAGCACGCGGCGCACCTCCTGGCACGCGTCCTCCACGGCGCGGCTCAGCCGGCGCTGCTCCTCCAGCATGGCCTCCAGCAGCCGCAGCTTCTTCTTCCGCAGGTGGCAGTTCTGCACCTTGCGCTTCTTCCCGGGCCGCGCGTCCGACCTGGAGGGACAGCGCCAGCGTGTGGACGGCGGGCCGCGCGCTCCGGGCACCAGGGGCCCCGCCCGCCCGCCCACCCCTCCCCCCCACCGCCTCGCGGACAGGCGGCCACGGAGGAGGCCCCAAGGGGGGCTGAGCCGCGCACCCGCCCGGGGCCGCCCCGTGCAGCTCGCGAGGAGGGGCCGGAGCCCGCCCGCAGGGACAGCAAGGGGCCGTGGGCACAGCCAGTGACCTGAGTCCCAGCCTGGGTGGGTGGGGGGTGCGGGCCTGGTATGGGGCCCAGGGGTAGAGGCCACACGGGGTGGCGACAGACGAGGAAGGCAGGGCGGGAGGGGGTGCGGGCCTGGTATGGGGCTCAGGGGTAGAGGCCACACGGGGCGGGGGGGGGGGGGGGAGGGGCGAGAGATGAGGAAGGCAGGGCGAGAGGGGGTGCGGGCCTGGTATGGGGCCCAGGGGTAGAGGCCACACGGGGTGGCGGGGGGGGGGGGGGCGCGACAGACGAGGAAGGCAGGGCGGGAGGGGGTGCAGGCCTGGTATGGGGCTCAGGGGTAGAGGCCACACGGGGCGGGGGGGGGGGAGGGGCGAGAGATGAGGAAGGCAGGGCGAGAGGGGGTGCGGGCCTGGTATGGGGCCCAGGGGTAGAGGCCACACGGGGTGGCAGGGGGGGGGGGCGCGACAGACGAGGAAGGCAGGGCGGGAGGGGGTGCGGGCCTGGTATGGGGCTCAGGGGTAGAGGCCACACGGGGCGGGGGGGGGGGGGGGGGGGGGGGGGGGAGGGGCGAGAGATGAGGAAGGCAGGGCGGGAGGGGGTGCGGGCCTGGTATGGGGCTCAGGGGTAGAGGCCACACGGGGTGGCGGAGGGGGGTGGGAGGGGCGAGAGACGAGGAAGGCAGGGCCGGAGGGGCTGTGGGCAGGGTGGCTTCTCCCGGGAAGCCTGGCACTGGAGCCTCCAGCGCACAGGGAGGTGAAGGTGACCACGGCCGTGCCCTGCGCCCTCCGCCAGGGGAGGCAAGCATCCCTGGCTGAACTGGCCCAACCCCACCCGTCCCTAGGGCCTTGCTGGTCCCCTAGCCGGGGCCCCATGCTCCTCAGCAGAGCGATGCCCCAGCAGACCTCAGGGGCGAGGAAGCGGTCCCCACGTCCCAGCCCTAATTAGAAATTAGGGGCAGTGTCTGGGGCAGTAGGGAATCTGGGAACTGGGGTCATTCCGTGGAAACATGGGCCAAAAATCTCAGGTTTCCCAACTGATTCTGTCTGGCTATCCACAAAGGCATTTTTGTCTGGGGTCTTTGCTGAGAAGTTCCCTCCAGGGAAGGGACCCCGGACCAACTGAAGAGTTGCCTCCTCCCATCACCCCTGATGGGCAGACCTGAAGGCCAAGGCCAGGGCTGAGGGGAGAGGCAGGGCCATAACTCAAACCTACACTCCTCCTGTTTTCTTCCCCAACTGGCCAACTCCTATCCACTCGTGAGAGCCCACCCCAACCAAATGTCCCCTCCTCTGGTCCCCCAGCCTCCTGTGGGCATCTCGAGGGCAGGCTCACGTGGCCAGTGCTGGCCAAGCAGGAAGTCTGTGATGGACAGCAGAGGGGACAGGCATGCCCGCTGAACCAGCTTCTGAGCACATTCTGGAGGCTCAGCCCAATACCCCTCCCTGGTTCTGAGAAGACCAGCCAGCCTGGCGAGGATAGGGAGGAGACCCCAGGGCAGGGTCTGCTTGGGGGTGAGGGAAAGCCCGGAAGCCAGAAACTGGAGGGCACTTGGTCTCCCTCCATGTGCCAGGCCCCACACCTGAATCTGTTCTCTCTTCTGACACTCACAGCCATCCTCGGAGAAAGTACTGATTTATCCCCATTTTACAAAGGGAGACTGAGGCCCAGAGAGGTCAAGGACTTTCCACACAGCTAGAAATTGATGGAGCCAGATGAACCCAGACTATGGACAGGACGGCCTGTACTTCAGTACCAACTGCCTCCCTGTCTGACACTTCCCTGTGCGAGGCCTCCTGTCTGAGGCCAGCCCGGTCTGAGGCCTCCCCATCTAAGGCCTCCCCATCTGAGGCTGGCCTGGTCTGAAGCCTCTCTGGTCTGAGGCTTCCCCGTCTGAGGTCAGCCTCCCTGCTGGAGTCCTCCCCGTCTGAGCCCTCCCCATCTGAGGTCAGCCTCCCCGCCTGGGGCCAGCCTCCCCGTCTGAGGCCAGCCTCCCTGTTGAGGCCTCCCTGTCTGAGGCCAGGCTCCTTGTCTGAGGCCTCCCCGTCTGAGGCCAGCTTCCCTGTCTGAGTCCTCCCCATTGGAGGCCAGCCTCTCTGCCTGAGTCCTCCCCATCTGAGCCCTCCCTGCCTGAGGCTTCCCCATCTGAGGCTAGCCTCCCTGCCTGAGTCCTCCCCGTCTGAGGACAGCCTCCCCATCTGATGCCAGCCTCCCCATCTGAGGCCAGCCTCCCCGTCTGAGGTCAGCCTCCCCGTCTGAGGCCAGCCTCCCCGTCTGATGCCAGCCTCCCCATCTGAGGCCAGCCTCCCCGTCTGAGGTCAGCCTCCCCGTCTGAGGCCTCCCTGTCTGAGGCCAGCCTCCCTGTCTGAGGCCTCCCCGTCTGAGGCCAGCCTCCCCGTCTTAGGTCAGCCTCCCCGTCTGAGGCCAGCCTCCCTGCCTGAGGCCTCCCCATCTGAGGCCAGCCTCCCCGTCTGAGGCCAGCCTCCCTGTCTGAGGCCTCCCCGTCTGAGGTCAGCCTGTCTGAGGCCAGCCTCCCCGTCTGATGCCAGCCTCCCCGTCTGAGGCCAGCTTCCTCGTCTGAGGCCAGCCTCCCCGTCTGAGGCCAGCCTCCCTGCCTGAGGCCTCCCCGTCTGAGGTCAGCCTCCCTGTCTGAGGCCAGCCTCCTTGCCTGAGTCCTCCCCGTCTGAGGCCAGCCTCCCCATCTGAGGCCAGCCTCCCCGTCTGAGGTCAGCCTCCCCGTCTGAGGCCAGCCTCTCTGCCTGAGTCCTCCCCATCTGAGCCCTCCCTGCCTGAGGCCTCCCTGTCTAAGGCCAGCCTGGTCTGAAGCCTCTCTGGCCCGGGAGGCACTTGCATACCACCTAGTCCTCTGCGGCGGAAGATCAGCCGGCCCTCACGGCACCCGGCCCCTTCTCTGGCCCCTGCTGGTGGTGGGGGCGGGGAAGGAAGACACACACTACCTGAACTTAAGGGACAGTAAGCTGGAGGAGGTGTCGGAGCGATCATCCTGGAAGCGGCCTTCGTAGGAGCACTGGTTATACGGTAAGTACAGAGGGGTGGATTTAGCAGACGGCGACAGGGACGCCTCGGTCTGGGACGTGGAGGGCCCCGGCTGCTGGCTGTCCGGCAGTTTGCCATCACAGGACTCGGGGACCTTGGCCAGAATCCTATCAATGGCTAGGTAATAGGGCCAGTCGGGCGGGACGGACTCGCTATCTGTCATGCATTTTAATTTCCTGAAACGAGAGACACAAGAGCCAAGGGTGAGAAACGGAGCTGCTCCCGGCCCGTCCTGCCCGGCCCCCGACAGAGGGGCGCTCGGGGGGCGCTGGGGCCCCGGGGGCCACGGGGCATGAGGGGGAGCCACTCGTGGCCAGACAGCCTCCCCAGAAAAACTGGCCAGGCTCCAGGGCCAAGGACACATTAGACTTGGAGAGAAGGCAGGCCGGGGGACTACCCTGCCGTGGGTGCTAACAGGAAGCACGCGCCCCAGATGTAAGCGAGGTCGTATGAGTGCTGGGGCCTTGGGCTGTTTGGTACCGTTCCTCTCCCTGCGCTTCTGTAGTTTCTAAGCTCCCTACAGTGAACAAATGCTGTTCTTAAGTAGTCAGCCTGCGAGAGATAATAAAGTATGCAAACGTAGGAACAAAGTGTCATATGATATAAACGTAAAACATCATGACGTGAGACGCGTGTGTTCCTAAAGAGGACGCCTCAGAAGGGGGAACCGGAGAGCACAGTCTGCGGCGTCCAATAGACCTGAGCTGCGTCTCATCTCCACCACTCTGCAGTGTGACCTTGGGCAGGTCCGTTAACCTCTCTGAGCCTCCATTTTCACATCAGTAAGATGGGGATGAGCAAAGTAAACTCCTCACAAGCTGTAGGGAGGATTTAATAAGGAAATGCCCAGCTCCTGGCAAACAGCAAGCCGACTAGATAACATTCTTGGCTGAAGATATCAGGGGGCAGTAGGGCTGGGCCTGACACCCCCCAACCCTACTTAGACCCCAGGCCCAAGGGTGTGCACAGCACAGCTCTGCCTACCATGGGCTGGAGCCCTGCCCAGCCCTGCGTCCTATCCTTTCCTGCAGATAGGCCTTGCAGGTCCCCAGGCCTTGGCTGAATTCTGGGAGGTCGGGGATGGGGAGGCACAGCTGCAGGAGAGCTGGGCAGCCTTGGCCAGGCCAGGAAGGAGTCCATAACTTGGGAGGGGGTGGAGGGGAGGTGTTCCTGTCTGCCCCATCAGACCCAGCCTTAGTCTGTGGCCCCCACATTCCTACCCCATGCTCCTCCCAAGTAGGGAGGCCCTCAGGCTACAGGGACCTCTGTAGCCAGATGGTTCCTGTCTCCTGACATAGGGTTCCTGCCAGGGTGTGGTCCCTGGTCACATTAGTCTTTGAAATAGAGCTGACCCTCTGAACGAGCAGCAAATAGGCACAGTGGGACACGGCCAGGGGGTCTGTGGCTCAGGGCAGCGAGCAGAGGCCAGCTACAGGAGGTGGCCTTGGGAGCAGCATACAGAATGTCCTGGGTAGAAAGCCAGGGACAGGCCACCGAGGGAGGCATGGCTGCTCCGTCTCCCAACCCCAGGACTACTGTCCATCACCCTGGAGGCCTGCACAGACTCCAGGCGCAGGAAGTGGAGAACTGTGCTTGGGCCCACACCCAGCCTCTAGCCCATCTGGAAGCCCCCCTATGCTTGTTCTGACCACTCAAGCCAGGCTGCTCCTTGGAGCAATGAGGGAAGGCCTGCCCCCGCCCCGCACAGGAGGCCCCTGAATGGTATTCCAAGAGACCATGCTCCATGGAACCCAGGCACCCCCTCGGGCTTCCTTAGCCTGACAACCTTAATATGCAAAGAGCTACAGTGAAAAAATAAGAGAAGACTTTGGTAGGGGAGGCTCTTTGGGTAGGGGTAAGAGGAGACAGATAAAGAACTAGTCAACCAATCAAAGCATCAGCCTATTAAGGGCTGTGTGGCCTTGGGCAAGTCCCCTCTCTGCTCTAGGCCTCAGTTTCCCCCTCAGGGAACAGGAAACTGAAGTGTCACACGTGCAGCCCTCGCCCTCAGGAACAGACGGCAGGGTCTGCAGGGGAGCCCTGCTGGAGGGCCCGGGCTCCTGCTCTGCTGCCTCATCTCTCGTGGCCTCCCTGCACACCACCCCCCCCCCCCCCCAGGAGTGGAAAGGAATGCCTCCCCTGGGACTCTGAAGAAGGCTTTCAGGATAAATAATGAATGAGTCGGCCAGACACCAATCAGAGCCCATGGATTACTGAGTCAGATGGCAAGCTGGTAAAACAGCCGGCTTCACCTCTGCAGCCCCCTCACAGGCACGGAGGGATGCACTGTGTGAACGGAGGAGGCAGGGACAGACAGACACACACACACACACGTCTACAGACAACTCAGCCCTCTCACGCCACGAGCTGGTGGCTGGAATTTATCATCGTTTATGTTGTGACGGATGTCTTCAGACCCTTAGCGGCTGCCTCATTTCTGGCCCCTGGGCCTGCCTGGGAGCTGGGGCTGTGGGCAGAAATGCACCTTCAGACAGACCCAGGCTCTGGACCCCCTCCTCCAAGGGCCACGAGAAGTTGTCGGGGGCCCTGCGGGGCCTCTGCACGTCCCAGGCTCCAGACGGGCTGGGAGCTGCAGGCCAGGAGGGCAGGGGTTGGCTCCTTGCCGACTGTTGGGAGCGAGGATCCTCTCGAGGTGCCCAAGGCAAACCCAGGCCCCGTCTGCACCCAGCATGGCCTGCACCTCTGCTCCCCTGCTCATAGCAGCCACGAGGAGTGCCAGGAGGAGGCCAAGGCTGGGAGCAGCTTGGTGCACTCCAAGTTTTCCTGGGACAGGGCCCCTTCCAGGGTCACTGACAGGCCCACCCCCACCCAATATGCCTGACGCCCACCCCCCTCACTGCTACTCTCCACCCATGGCTCCCAGTTCCAGGTTGACCCTCACCCCGGAGACCCCAGACTGCCCACGACCCTCACCTTGACCATGACCGACTCCACACCTGTGACCTTAGCCTCACCCAAGAAGGCCCTCTGCATGGCTGTGACCTCTGCCCTGCCCATGGCCATCTGCACGCAGTGACTGACGCGCTCCCACCCTGGATGCCAGAGCTCCTCCCCTGCCCAGGAACCCTGTCTGTGGCCCTGACTCAGCAACTCCCTTCTGGCTGCCAGGGCAGGGTGGCTACAGTGGGGTAGGGCCAGGCCTGGGTCCCCGCTGCTTCTTTCCACAAGTGAGGGCCCTCCCACAGGTGAGGCCCTTCTGGGAGCTCCAGGGCTCCAACATCGGCCCTACTACGCACCCTGCTCCCTGACCGCGGCCAGCCGCCGGCTGCTGGAAACGACCGAGTGTCAGCACCAGGCAGGACTTGCAGGCCTGGGAGCTGAGCCTCCTTCTCACCTCCGGCCTTGGTTTCCCTGTCTGTACGGCAGGCACCCTACTTAGCAGAGCCACGCCTGGGCAGCCGGCCTGCATTCTCCCTCCCGGCGGGAGGGTGCGTGTGGGCCAAGCGGGAGCCGCCTGCACGTGGCACCCAAGGCAGGGGCCTGGGGTATGCTGCGAATTGTGCCAGCCCTGCCCTCGCTGGGCCTCAGTTTCCCACCTCCGACGGGAGGCTGCGCACACGGTTTGTGCAGGCCCCATCTCACTGGCTGGGCTCTGCCCACACGAGGCCTTCCCGACTCAGCTCCGAGGGGCTCCCCGCGGCCCCCAGCGGCCAGCGCCGGGCAGGGAGCACGGGGGGGCGCGCAGGCGTGCGGCACGTGGGGCCCACCTGTACTGGAAGGTCATGTTGGTGATCTTGATCTTGATCTCCTCGCCCAGCCGGCGCTCCCCCGTCATCTCCAGCAGCTTGCTGGCCATCTTCTCGTACACCTTGGCGTTGCGTTTGGTCTGCTTCAGCTCGTCGAAGAACTCCTCCCAGACGAGCATGAGGCCGCGCATCTCGGCGTCCGTCCAGTTGCGGGCTCGCCGGTGCTTCTCCGTCTGCGGGGACACGAGGTAGCCGGGCACCTCGGCCGCCGCCATGCTGGAGGCACCTGCGGGGTTAAAAGAGCTCAGGCGGGGCCTGGGGCCTGCGCACAGGGCGGGAGCCCCACTCCTGGAAGGCAGCTCCGCGCTCAAAATGGGGCCTACATCTGACAGGCAGGAATTTAGTTAAAAGCTTTTAAACGGGAAACGTCATTTTGATGTCACGTTTCCATAGCAACAGAGCAACTGCATAAGCTACAACAACAGAAACCTTTTAACTGAAAGCGCAGGAATCAGGGCTGCCCTGACGGGCCATCAATATTGCAGCGAGCGGGCCGGACCCAACACCGGTGGCCCAGGCGCCGGCCGTGCCTCCCGCCCCAGCCCAGCCAGCAGACCCCGCTGCCGGGAGCCCCGTGTGCGGCGGGCCGACGGGGCTGACCGCACGCCCCAGGCGTGGGCTCCAGGCCTCGGCCCCCGCCTCAGCCCCGCCCCACGCACATGGGCCGAGGCGCCAGGCGCCAGGGAGAGCCGGAGACAGGGAGTCAGGGTGGGACGGAAGGAGGGCCCGGCGCCACTGAGAGGGGGGTGGGCGGTGAAGGGGGGAGAGCGCAGAGGTGCACGCAGAGGGGGACACAGCTCGAGCAGCAGGTGCCCGCGAGGACCCGCCAACACTCGCCTCCCTGTGACGTGCTCCACACACAGCGTCCTCCTGGCCAACGTGCTCACATTTTATGGGGAGAAATGTAAACGCATCAGTACAGGCTGGGCAGCAGTGGGGCTCTGCCCCGTCTGACCACCTGTCTCCCCTCTTTGTGGTGGGACTGGTTGCCAGCCTGGGTGACGTGGGCTGGGCAGAGAAGCCGGGGCAGTTCTTGGGGCCAGAGGGCAACGGGCACAGGTGGGCAGTGTGTGTGTCCCTCCCGCCCTGGGCAGCCCCACCACAGCCCTAACCACCCTGCTCAGCACCGTCTGTCCCTAGACCCGTTTCTACCTGGCTAGTGGGGTGCTCTTTGTATCCCCGGAACCCCACAGGAAAGGGTTTGCTAAAGGCTTGCTGAGTAAAGAAATGAAGAAATGAAGGGACCAGTCTTAAGTAGCCCCTCTCTCTTCTCAATAGATCCCCTAGACTTTGCCTTTGGACTTACTGGCAAACTCCTATTCATTCTTTAAAGCCCTATTCTGACATCACCTCCCGTCTGAAGTCTTCCTACCCCACTTTGGTCCTTTTCCCCTTTTTCCCTCAATTGGACCTGTGTGACCCTGGGTAAAGAACACTGGCAAAAGTGAGCGAATAAGAATTTGAGTATTCACGGAAAGCCAGGCACTGTTTTCAAGACTATATACAAGCATTTTCTACTTTGATCCTCATGGAACTCTTGTAAAAGAAGCTGGCACTATTACTCCCATTTTTCAAATAAAAAGTCCAAGGGTGTAGAGAGGCGAGGTCACCCTGTGGGCAAAGGGCTGGGCCAGGCTTTGAAAGCCGGTGGCTTGAAGCCGAATCTGACCCCGTGCTGTGCTGCCTCTGGAAGGAGCACTGGCTGGCAGGGACCCAGTAGAGGACACCTGTCACCCCTCCCGTGCCTATGGTCCTCGGCAGAGCACACAGGACGTAGCCAATGCAAACTGCCCACCGTTTCTGGGGTCTCCTGGGAGGCCCCCAACGCCGACCCTGGACAAGATGGCTGCTGGCATGGCTGGGGTCCTTGGCTGGGGGACCCTCACCCTCTCTCAGCGGGTCTTTTCCAGGGCTTGACGGAGGCTCATCCATCTCAAGGTCTCAAGGGCCAGGGCCGCGGGTCGCCAGCAGGGCTGGGAAGGTACCGCAGGACAACGGTGAACTCTGCACGCAGACGAGGGGAACCGGCCTGGATCCCCAGGAAGGCAGGGGGCGCTGCCCGCAAGAAGCAGCCCCACAGTGGCAGCAAGGCTGGTGCGGCCGGAGCACAGGGGACGGGGCAGTGACAGACAGCGTGACTGCCCCTGGGGGGGTGGTCAGAAAGGAGGGCTTGAGAGCCAGGCTGGGGTTGGGCTGCAGTGCCCCCTGGGGCTGGCCAGCAGAGGTCAGCAGCAGGAGGGTCAGCCAGGGCAGGACACCAGGGCCGTGGGAGCCGTGAGGCCTATGGAGAGAAGGCATCACTAAAGGCATCAACATTCAAAATTACAAGACAAAACTCACACGGTTTATCAGTAAGAGCCCATCACACCTGCTGGACAGGCCCCAGTCCTGCCTGCCTGCCGGCTAGGCCCAGACGCCCAGCCAGGCCGTGGCATCCACGGGCCGTCAGTGAGCCTGCCTGGCCTTTGTGGGTCCCTGGCGGTGGCCTAAACCGGGGGTGAGGGACTCACGAAGTTCAGGCTGAAAATCACCATGGCTAACAGAGGGTCCTCCTCTGACCTGACCACGGAGAGAAAAGTCTCACTCCAAGCCGCCCCAGATTGGGACAGCTGAGCCTGGAGCGCGGAGGTGGGGGTGGGGAGGTGTCCCTGAATCTCCGCCCAGGGCCTCAGGTGCAAGAGCAGCAGGGACATGTGTGGGCACTCGGAAGGGCCCCTTGTCCCTTCAGTGGGTTCTTGGCTCAAGACCTGGACCCCATCAGCTCCCCGTAGGAGCCCCTTCCTCTCCGGGCCCACGCAGCACCCCCCAGGAAGGCTCGGGGCTGCTGTACTCCTCTGGGCCTGGGTGCCTGGCACGATGTGCTCGGGATGTTTGCAGCGTGAATGAGTGACTGAAAGGTCCCCCAGAAAGCCCGCAGTCCTCAGGCAAAGGACCTGACCCCAGGGCCCTAGTGCCAGCTCTCAGCCTCACCGGAGGGCCTTTCTGCAACCACAGCTCCAGGGGCTGCCCCTGGCCCTGGCCCAGCACGTGGGGGGAGGCCCAAGGGAGAGGTAAAGGACACCTGCCACCCCTCCTGTGCCTATGGTCCTCAGCAGGGCACACAGGACGTAGCCAATGCAAACCGCCGTGTGCCTGGAGAATGCTCCCTACCACGTGCGTGGCCTTGCAGCTTCTGGAGAGGGCAGAGGCTGGCTGGTGATGGTAAACACTCCTCAGGAAGAGCTGCTGCCCCAGGGCCCCCGGGCTGGGGACCCTCAGGCTAGCCGAGGCCCCTGCCTCCAGGAGGCAGCTGCCGGCCTGTGGACATCACTCTGTGCTCAGGGCCCTGGCAAACTGGTGGCCCCAGAGGAGGTGTCTACACCTCTTGCCTCCCCTCCAGCCAGCACGTCCAGGGGAGTCAGGGTGAAAGGCTGGACTCCAAACGTCTTCTCAGGTGTCAGTGGGCACGGGAAACCCCCAGAGCTTCCGGAAGCAGAGCCCTGAGGTCGGGCCTCCGAGGACAAGCACGAGCTAGGTGGGAGGGCCCTGTCTGTCCTTGCTGGGGAGGGGCTCCATACCTTGGCACAGCTGCATGGCCTGCGGGGACCCTCAATCTCTGTGGGATGGGGAGGCAGAGGGCCGGGGGCTGGGTATCCAGCAGTACCTGCAGGGAGAAGGGGTAGTTAAGCCCCAGCAGGAGGCCGGGGGACACGTGTGCGGCCACACCCTGTAGACCTGTCTCCCGGAAACCAACACCGGTCTGAGATACTTAGGTGTGCTGGCCCTACCCAGCCGACACGGAGCCCCAGGTGGGAAGCGGGGATCCCATCGAGGAGTCTCTGGCACCTTCCGGGGGCAGACGCCAGTGAGCAGAGCCTATCACAGTGGGTGGGAAAGTTTAGCAGTGGAAATGCTCCAGTCTGGGCGAAGGCGGGGAAGCGCATGGCGTGTGGCGGGGTCACAGGGAGGGCTATTCCCGTGGAAGGGGGCGGCGATCATCCCAGCTTGGACTGGCTCACAGTGGAAGGAGGCTTGAAGCAGCCCAGCGCTGCAGGGGTCGTGGGTGCTGTAGGGCCCAGCTCACTGTGCTGGCACCACCACCCTTTTCCCCACATCCGCGGGGAGCTCAGACTGTGACTTTCGGCCTCCGCCTCAGTGGGCAGACCCCAACCCCGACGGCCCCGCCCATGCCCCAAGAGACCCTCAGGCCCGTGGGGGGTGAAGGCCTGAGGACCTCGGGGCCCCTAGGGCACGTGGCCACGAGTGGCCTTCGGTTTCCTGCTTGGGAGGCCGGTGGGGAAGTGCCATCCAACCAGGTGGAGGGGCTGGGCCGGTAAGGCTCCCAAACCAGGGGGAACCACAGGAGATGCTCATGGCTGCCCAGAGTCTTGGGCGACACCACCAAGCAGGCCCACCTCTGGGCCCATGGGCACCAGCAGAACGCTTCATCCAGCAGCGCTCCGACTACCGCCAAGCTGCCTGGGGGGCAAGGCACAGCCCTCCACCCCACACCTAGAAGGGCCTCAGGGGCTTCTTCTCAAGGAAAGCAGGGTCTCACCCTCTCCTGAGGGTCCCTCTGCCGTAGCGGCAGGAGGGCGAGCGGGGGACATGAGCAGCAGGGGCTCTGGGCCCTTTTCTTTCTGGAAGTAACAGGGAGACCACGTGTGCTCAGGCGCGCCAGGCAGGGTCTGGCTGTCCGTGCTGGGACCAGGAAGGGGGACACAGCCTTGGTCGCTCCGAGGTACCATCAGAGGCCCTGGAATTGCATCACAGAGGAGACAAATTCGGGGAGATGAAGTCACCCCCATCAAATGTCTAGAACACCTGACGTGAGGACGAAGGCCCACCCCTGTGCAGGGACAGGGGGTCCTGTGGCACCCGAGGGCCCGTGCACAGAGCTGCTGCACAGCCCCGGAAGCCGGAAGCCCATGTGCCTGGTCACACGGCCGCAGCCCAGGGGCAGGGGCCAAGCTGCGCGAGCGCACTTATCTGGCACCCGCCACGGCGTGGGCTCCGAGGCCGCCCTGCTGAGGGACCGGGCGGGCCACTCCCCCCAACTGACGGGAACCCATGGCACTAGGGGTGCTGTCTGTGCAGGCTGCCGGGTAAAGCAGCTGCACCCCAACATTACCAGACACCGACTCGCCATGGCTCCCAAGGAGGGGCCGAACCAGGCCTAAGGAGGACGGTGCCCCATTCTGCTGACTAGGCAAGCCTTTGGGGGGTGGCGAGTCCTTGAAGCCAGAACAACTTACACACTCAAACGCGTGCGCCAGGAGCCCAGGAGCCCGCGGGGCGTGGGGGAGCCCCAAGGCCGAGGCACGGCCCCCTGTGAACACTCCAGCCCTGGGCTGCCCTCACCACCCTCCAAGGCCCCGGAACCCTTCACCCCAGCAGCTCACGTCTGCGGGGACCTCCTGGGACGTGCCCAGCCCCCTCTCCCCGGGTGCGGGCCAGTGTGGCAGCCACCCCGCCTCCCCGGAGAGGCTCTCCACAAGCAAGCACGCCTCGTACAGCAGCGCGTGGTGTCATTTCCCTTTAATTCAGATACACAATGTTCGCGGAAGTTTAAAAAACTTAAACACACGTCGCTTGTCAGTCCTTCCCTCTCCTCTTGGGAGCAGACGGTCAGGTCCAGGCCAGGGCTCCGGGACGTGCCCCTCACAGCCTCGCTGGCTCCCAGCAGGCGGGGATGGAGGTGGCGGGGCGTCTCGAGCTCACACCCGCGAGCACGAGGCAGCGTGTACGGACAGGCGGCCCCGCTTCGCCCAGAGCCAAGCCACTTGCTGCCGGTCGACGAGGCCACGGTCCTCCAGTGCCAGTGGCCGCCACCCAGTCTGCACCAGGAAACGGCAGTGACTGTCCAGGGCCAGGTGCTCCCAGAAGCGCTTGTGGGGAGGGGGTTCCTTCGACGCCATGAAAAGTGACAGGTGCACGGGGGAACGGGACCCCTGACCCCTCCAGGCCACTTTCACTGGTCACCGCCGTCTGAGCGGCCCACTCCCCGCTGAGGCCGCGCCCGGGCCGGCAGCACCAGCTGAGCCCTCCTGAGCTTGCCAGCGGGGCTGGGCGGCTCTCACACCACTCCCCTGCCCCTGCCCGTTGCCCCATAGACAGAACCGCCCCACTGTCCCCCTGGTCGGTAGCCACGGCTTCGAGGGCTCACCACAGAGGGAAGGACAAACACCAAAGCGAGGATGTATGCTAGGAAGGACGCTCGTGGCAGTGAGAGGAAATGGGATTCCACTCCCCCCAAACCACAGAGCCCCCTGCAGCCGCCGCAGAAGGAAGCATTGCCTGCACGATGGCCGAAAGCAGTTACCGCTGTTCAGAGTCCGTTCCGATGGAACCAGCAACAGGGCTCACCGCGGCTGCCCGGGAGAAGCCGCCCCCGGCCCTGGGGACTTGGAAGTGACAGCCGGCAACGGAGGGGTGCCTGGGTGCGGCGGGGGTCCTTTAAGAGGCAAGGCCTCGTGACGCTGCCCTCCGGGTGTCTGAAGGGGTCAGCCTCGTTCATCCTCTGTGAAGGATCCATTTGCTGACAAAAACGTGATGGGGCAGGAGGAGCGGGCTCTGGCAGCCGGGGGTCACCTGCAGCCCTCAGTGGGGCGGTGGGGGAGGGAGGCACGTTTCTGGAGAAGACACGCTTAAGTGCATTGCCAAACAATTCTGCCCTGGTTTCGTTCAAGTCCATCCTGATATTATCAGCAGGAAAACAAAAACAGCCCCCCCCCCCCACTCCCCACAAACCTGCCAAATTGGTATTTTCAACAAAATTTGGATTGATGATATGATCGCTGCTTGCTACAGACTTCTAGTAAGCTGATCAAGTCCTAACGTCTTGTGCAGAGAGCTGGCCAGGTGGACCCTTTCCTCAGCAGGATTTTAACGAGCAATGACACCGCTCCCAGACACCTCCGTCACGCAGCCAACTCCACAGGGCACGTCTAAGGAATAGAACTTCTACAAAGAACTTACGCGGCCAATCTCGTAGCCTTGCGCGTCTGTGTACTGCGATATATGCAGAATTACAGACTCGCACATATGCGCACACACACACACTCACCCGTGGCCAAAAGGACTTCACTCACTGACTCCTCTCCATCTCCCGAGCACACAGGCCCGTCTCTTGGGTGGCACCTGTGGCCAGAGCCGGGCTCCGGGCCCCTGTTAAGAACCGACTATTTCATGGCAATCGAGGCAAAGCCAGTTATACTTCCGGTGAGCCCAGTGGCACGGACTCTAAGGGGAACAGTTCCAAACTTTACATTCACAGTGTTACTTCCTACAGACGTAAACTCCTCAGCAGGAACAGCATCAGGCCCGGGTGCTCCCATCTCCAAGCCGCCGAGGCGACAGGGGTGGGAGACAGCAGGTTCTGAGCACTTTCCTGCGCTCACACACGTTCCAGCCGACTTATGGGAAAAGGCAGGAGGAGAAATGGGAGCCCAGAGGGAGGGACAACGCTGACTTCCTTTCTGTTAAAGTGCCCTTATGGTCCTACGCATCAAACACGTGACCCAATTCTATCGCTCGTGCCCTGGCGCGGTGGGGCCTCTGCAGGACCTGGTGGGAAAACCCCACACCCCAGTAGGCCCCAAACTGTTGTTGCAGGAAAGGGCTGGAAAGAAACAGAGCTCTGGGGCAGTGGGGGGCAGCTCGGGGGTCTCCAGGCCCTGCAGCTCGCTGTGTGGCCTGCAGTGGGACGTCAGGCCTACACTCAGACACAAGGGTCGCTAACCACATACCGAGACTCGTTCTCTTTCTTCTCTGCAGACTCTGGAAAATAGCTTCCAAATTATCTCCACTTACCATGTGAAATACCCAAAACGCTGTCTGCACTTAAACTCAAGACCAAACTGAGCAGCCTGGCATTCACCACATGACTGGCCTCCCTCTGGGGGCCGAGGGCAAGCACAGCCCCACTTGTAGGCACGCGAGCTCCTAAGCCAAGGTCGACCCAAACGTCCAGGCCTCGTTTGCATTGAACGACTTGACTGCTTTGGGGCTGGAAACAGAGCTGGTCCAGTGACCTGGGTCTGAGGGGCCATGGGCTGGCCAGTCGCTGCCCTACCCTGTCTCCTTCCTGCCCCTTCCCCCGAATGAGCCCCACCACGGCTCCAGGGGCATAGGTCTACACCCTCCCGGGCTGGAAGGAGGCCTAGCAGATGTGCTGAGCTGGAAAAGGGGCCAAGGAGCTGCTGGGGCCTTTCCCTAATGGTTGCCAAGAAGCCAAGCTTTGCTCACGACCAAGGCGTGCAGACAAATGTAGCTCCATCACACGCCTGGGCCCTAACAACACAAGAGGGGCCACGTGGGAAGCAGATCCCGGCAGCGGCCAGACAGCCCTGGGCAGCCATACTCGGCTTGGGGACAGGAGCTGGAGGGCACGAGGGCTGGAGACAGGCTGCCCGCACCCAGGCAGGCTGGCCTTGTCAGCTAGGTGCCGGCACGGCTGTCCTTCGCTGCTGAGTGGGGGCTCTGGAGCCGTCCTACGGATGAGGGCGCCGCGGGCAGGCACAGGACAGAGGAGTGGGCACTTTCCGGTCCCCAGCGTGTGGCTGTGTGAATTATGATGCAGACGTCAGATCAGCAAACGTCTCTATGCTCTTATCAGACGTGAACGGCGTAAGGAAGGACGGACGGAGCACGCCGCAGAGCCCACCGGCTGTTACAGGGGAGGACAAGGACCGGCTGGGGCGGCTCGGCGAGGGCTGTCACATGCAGCACAGACTTGCGATGCACATACTCTACACGGGCATAAAAAGTTACCTTAAAATTAATCTCTTTACTGATATAATTAAATTTTCAATCCTGAGAAGAAAACAGAGAAAGGGAAGCACGGCGCTGGGGGTCGCGCTCCCAGCCCCCCACCCGCACACACCAGTGCTCGGTGAGGCCCGACCCCGGCTGAGCCGCGGAGAACGCTCTCGAAAGCCTGATGGCGCCACCTTCTGCCTATGGGACAGCAGAGAGGCCGACAGCCAACCTGCAGGACCGAGGACATTCGTCCCAGACGCAAGAGCAACCACGAGCAGGCCGGGCAGCGGGAGGAGGGGACACCTGGGCGGCTGGCACGTGACACGAGTGCAGCACAGAGGGTTAGTGACACACAGCTGCTCCCGCTCCCCGCGAGGACTCGGGCGCGGCCCCACGCTGCTGCACGTGTTCCCCGCACGCAGCCTTGCCGCCAGGGAGCCCTTCTGCCACAGGGCAGAGACGGACACCGCCTGCCCGGCCACGGGGCCGCTCGAGGGGGGCCCGTGTGTGGAGCCACGCCGGCGCGGGCAGGCCCCCGGGCTCTGCTGCTGCCCCACGTGGGCACTCAGCACGAGGCGACTTTGTGGACGTTCCGCAAACAAGTCAACAGTCGATGGTATGGGTTTCCCGGAGCCGCGACCACCTCGAACACGGACTGGAAGGCCCGGCGGTCCAGCTCCTCCTCTATCTGGTGTCTGTAAAAGTCTGTGGCCACCAGGCAGAAGAGGTTAACGTCCACTCGCTCCAGCTTGCCCATCCTGCTGATGACGTGGGGAAGGCTGGCAGGGGAGTTAAGGGAGCAAGGCTCGAGTGAGGGAAGAGGGGTCTCCCAGGTGCGCCTCCCCGTCCTCACCAGGCTGTCCTCGCCCGGCACAGGTCAGGGCCCAGGAGTCCCGAGAGCCACCGGAGCAGCGGCCGGCAGACCCGGATGGCACGGCTGGAGCTGCCTCCCGCCTCAGCTCCCACCGGCTACGCGGGCAAGGCTAAAGGACGCTGCCCTGCTCCGGCTGGGGGAGCTCCAGGGAGAGGGTGCTCCGGTCCACAGCACTTACCTGGCCCGGCTCCCTGCTCGGCGCCGGCCGCGGCCGCGGCCGCTCCCACAGGCCCCGCTCCCGCTCGGTGAGAGCAGAGCCATGCCCCCCCGGCCCGGGCCCTCCCGGCAACACTGAGCGAGGCCGGCCACCAGCAGCAGGACAGCCGTCTGCTCAGAGGCTCTGGTCTGTCTTGGGGGAAGGCTGCTGAAGGAGAACATCCCCTTTTGGCAGCCAGCGTTTTTGGGGGTGGGAACCAGATCTTCACTGAAGCCTTTTACCCGAGAGGATGACACGGGGCACGATGACAAGGAATAATGAGAAGCAGCATCAGCCGCCACCCCAGCTGCACGGGGCCCTCGACTGGGGACTGGGCGGGAGGGAGGGAGGGAGGTCCACAGGGAGCTGGTGCCACCCTCCCACCCCTCCAGGCAGTCCTGGTCAGTGTGGCAAACGTTTCCTTATCGAGGCTGCACCCCCCTCAGGCTTAAGGTATATGTCATTTTGACATCTGAGTTTCTGGCAAAGGTTAGGTTCCAAAAACTTGAACAGGAAGCATCAACCCAGACACAGACAGAAGAGACCACAGGACTGGTAAACGGGCCCCGGCCCGGACCCGGAAGGATACACGGCGGAGACCCAGGGGCTAGTGGAAGCACTGACGAAGAAGCAGGAGAGGCTCCACACAGCCATGGCCACCGGGCTCCTCTGGGTGAAGTTGGAGAGGGACAGCATGACCCAGTCCCGGACCATGGACGACTGCCCACTGCTGTGCAGGGTCTGGAAAACCTGAGAGGACGAGAGGCCCAGAGGGTCAGGGGCCACAGCTCTACCGAAGCAGGGGTAAGGGGTAAGGGGCGCTGCAGTTTGCAGGGTGAGGAGTGGGGCCCACCAGCACCTGCACCAGGTCAGCGCATCCAGGTGTTAAAAGGCATTCGGTCCGGAAAGTCGGGGCTTCCCCTGGCCCGTGACCCCGTGCCCTCACCTTGTACACAACGGTGGCCATGAACTGTGGGTATGGCTGCTGGTTGGACAGAAATTCCCCAATGACTTTGTTCATGACATCCTGGGGTGGGAAGAAGTCATCTAAAAACTGAGGAAGGATCCGTGCCACCACTCTGGCTTCACAGGGGAATCCTTTCCTGACCCTAAAAGGAGGGGACACAGGTCAGAGTCTGGCCCCACCTCAAGAGGGCCTCATGTCTGATGCCAGCTGGGAGGCGCCCTGGGTCCCAGTATGTTACAAACATGTTGCAAACAGGCAACCCCCTCCTTACTGGCCTCACCAGGCACCTGCAGGTGAAGGCACGGCTCGCGGCCCCCCAACCCGTGTGTGGGCTGAGGCCTCAGAAAGGGGTTTCAAAGTCGTGTCAAGTTGTAAGCAACAGGGGTTCGAGATGGTGACATTAGAGATAAAAAAAGTTCATAAGGAGAACACCATCCACATTCCGTTCGGTTTCCATCCATGTCCAAACGCTGTGGGTGTCTCAGCACCCCGTTCTGATGCCAGACCTCTGCAGTCAGCAAGGACCCTTCTTACCTGACCCCTACCCGCACACTCTCCTGCTGATGCCCTCCACGCCCTGCTGCCCCAGATACTACAGTGAGCACCTCGAGCGATGCCTTCTGGCCAGGTTCCTGCATTTGTGCCCACAGAGGAGCCATACGCCGCTGAAAAGTGCCGGAACGGCCCCAGAAACGGGGCCCTTGCCTCCTAGGCATGCCCAGACCCCCCGCCTGCATGCCAGCTCTGGCCCAGCAAGGGGCGAGGCTGCTGCTCTGGACGACACCCACAATCAAAAGCTACCTCCCGTCAACTCAGTGTCCCCCCCGCCTGACGTCTGGAGAGTGACCACACTGCATGCCTGACAGCACTCGCTAAAATGTTGGTGTATTTTGTTAGCACTGGGATGCAAGGTCCACGAAGGCAGGGACCCAAGTGTGGGCTCCCCTGCCCGTCACCCGGCTGTGGTCAGGCTCGACAGATCTGTGTGGAACAGAAGATGGCTATAAACACTCATTTTAAATTTCAACACAGAAACAGACTGCAATGCTTGGCTTTCCTGAACACCTCATGTGGACCGAGCGGACGCAGGGAAAGCCTTGGCTCAGCGTGCTCTTGTGAGAAAAAGCCAGAAGCCTCCTGCTGACTGGGCCAGAGGGACAGGCCAGGCTGAGTGGTGCAGAATGGGCCTCCCAAGGCTGCAGACGCATCGCGTAGTCTGCACTGGGAGGCCTGGGGCAAGGCCTGGGGCAAAACGCAGGGTGCGGTCCTGGGGAAAGAGCCTGACAAGGTGCCCAACCCATTTTCCAGAGCTGGCAAACTGAGCCTACTCTGGACACAAGTGCACACAGTGGGGGGGGGGGGTGGCGGGGATTAATTACCAAGCTCTCAGAGATACTTTCCTTTGCTGTTTAAATCTTTACCCCGGTCTACCGAGCACGACTCCTGGAAGCTGCTGTTAATGGTGCTCCGGGGCTGTGCTCCCCAGGCCCGGGGCGGGGAGCGGGGGGGGGGGGTTTGCGGGCCAAGCCTGCTTTGATGGTAAGGCTCCCCGCCCAAAGGCAGCAGTGTCCCACAGACATCTCCATTACTGCTCAGAACTCCACGTGCCTGTCCGGTTCACATGCCCCACCCGAGGCCTCCACACTGACAGGGGCTGCCCCCAACCTTCACGGGAGAGGGACACCCCAAGCTCCCAGGTGCTGAGGCCCAAGGACTGGCCGCTCCCGCAGAGCCAAGTGAGGCGTGTGTGCAGTCAGGGGGAGAGCGGGGAAACCGCGGGCCACGGGGGCAGGGCTGAGAAGGGAGCAGGTGCGTGCGAAGGCAGCTGCTCCCGGCGAGCGTCCCAGGGCAGCTCAGGGCAAAGGCGGGCGTTTCTCACCTGTCGAAAAGAACGGACACACGCTCCATAGCCACGATCACGGACTCGCTGTCTGGGGCGGCGGGGCTGGGGTCTGAGGTTCTGCCTGGGCTGATTTTCTCCTTCCCTGGAACAAATCATTCTGTACTGTTACTTGCTCTGAAGACCACGCCTTGAACCCACAAGGGAGTTCAACGAAGCCTGAGAGATCATGTGAAATCAAGTGACAGGAGAGCTCAGCCGCCCAGGGCCTGGCCCCCCCGTGGGTACATGGGGTGCAGTGGTCAGTCTGCAGACCTGCTCCCTGGGCTGGGCTCTGAAGCCTACACAGCAATGTGGCCTTGAGCCAGTAACCGCAAGCCCCTGCTCTACGATCTTCCTGAAGTGCAGTGGGGTCGTGGGGTCTGTGTCCAAGAATGAACACGCTTCTCGCTCACTTGGACAGCAGATCCGTATGGTCTGGAGTTCGGTGGCACTGAGCTGGCAGGCACAGGTGGGCCCGGGCCAGTCTCTGGGGCCCCGTACCCCACAGCCCGCACCTGTGTACATGCAGGTGAGCATCAGGCCCAGGGCAGCCATGGCCCGGTGCGGGCTGTGCACGTTCACTCTGTCCACACTCAGCTTGACCAGGGACTCAGCATCCAGCCGGCACAGCTGTTCGGAGAGCAGAAGACGCTCCAGGCCCCGCAGGACGCAGTGGTAAATGATGGACGGAGTGGACTCCTCACTCCCGGACAGCATCACCCCACACATCTGAACACAAGGAAGACTTCTGGGTCAGGCCCCCGCCGCTCGCGCTTGCTCCTCTGAGAGTACCACCCGCAGGGGACAGAGCGCGCACACACGTCCGTTCCAGAGGAAGGCGCCCAAGGCCGCTCACCTGAATTACTGACGCGGAGAATTCTGGGCCTACGTCCAGGGGATAGTTCTCAATCAGGTAGAAGGCGGTGGCACACATCACCAGCACGTGCTGCTGGCTGTGAACATTCACGCAGCTGAAACCGGGAGACACGGGCTGGTCTGACGGTGCGTGTCATGTCGCCAGGACCTCCGCCCCCGTCCCCACGGAAGGGGGCCCACCTGGGCCCCAGGACCTGGTGTACGACCCCGCCCTTCCCCCGGCCCACGCCAAGACCCCCACGCAGCCACTGCCACTCACTGGGCTGCCCCTTTGAGGTTGCACAGGAGGTAGTCGCTGATGACAGGGACGAGCTGCTTCGCCGTCTCATCCAGGAGGTCACACTCCAGCACGTAGAGGGCGCCATGCAGGGCCCCGACCCTGCTGGGCAGGTGGCTGCTCCTCAGTGTGCTCTCCAGCAGCCGGCTGACGGGCTCGGCCACGGCCTTGTCCTAGAGCACAGGCACAGGAGCAGAGGCTTGCCCACGACGGGTCGGGAGAGGCCAACGAGGGGCTGACCTAAGCTACAGAGGAAGACCGGGCGCAGGAGCTCCGGCAGCAGGCCCCCCCGAGGCCCCTGAGCGGGCGTCCGGGCACCCGGCTGGCGGGAGCGTCCCCGGCTCCCCCGCTGACCAGAGCAGCCCCTGTGCCTCACCCGGTCACGCCAACGCCGTGTCCCCACAGACACCTTCCTCCCGGGGGCCTGCGGTTTGGGCCGCGCCAGGGAGAGTGGCCCGAGGGACCGGCCGCCGGCGGGAGCCCTGCTCTGTGTCTCTAATGCGCTCCCCTGGCGGCCGAGACCCCACACGTGTTGTCACAACGCGCCCCACCTGACGCCCCGGGAGAGGATGCTGGCAGCTGGCGCCTGCTTCCTCGGGACTTGCCCCCCCCCGCCCCCCCCCCCCCCCCCCCCCCCCCCCCCGCTTTACCCTGTGCCGATGGTGCTTTGTTTTCACCGGGGTAAATCCCAGCCGTGAGTATATGTGAATCCTCCCAGAAAAACGCAGGGTGGTCTTGGGGACCCCTAACAGTAGTCTGCACTGACCTGAACCAAAATACTACCCGTGGCCGTTAGCACCCTCGACACAGTAGGGCGCAGTGGAACCCTCGCGCTCCGTGCCACATGCCTCCCTCAAGACGCTCCTTTTAGAGCAGAGGCAGCCACAGGAAACGGTGTGGAAGTGGGGGTGACCCCAGGGCTCCACAAGCCACCCCACTTCGGAAAGGTGGCTACTGGCACCTGAGGGTCCCTGCAGGCCCCGCCAAGAGCAGACGCACACGCACCATGGCGGTGCGACGCCTTCCTAAGGACGGTGCCGCCGTGCATCCAGCCCCTGCCTCTGGAAGCACCGCCAGGACGTGCAGCGAGGGACGCACACTTCCTGACACCACGTAAGTGTCTCAGGAGGAAAAGACAAGCTTCGGAGCGCGGCTGCCTACACAGAGGCCCATGCATGCACGTCAGGGTGGGGAGTCTGTGTCCATGCAGCAAGTCTTGCCTTAGGGTCTTCTTAGAAAATGATGATTGTTTATTTGATTTATTGACAACACAACATTTGTCTAGGGGGACCTGGGCCTGAGCACAAAAACACAATTACAATGAAAACGAACCCAGCAGCTGAAATCCCCCACAAAGACAAAAGGACCCCTTCAAGTCCAGCTGCTTTGACATGTCTCTCGACGCCCAGAGGGCACACACTTTGAAGTGATGTGCTCACAGAAGGCAGGCCAACGGATTCATTGTTTCTGTTCCCTGATGGTGGCACCAGGGCTCTGGCCACCCAGGATGGATGATACCTGCCTGGGCACTTCGGGTCAGAGGGATGAATCCTACAGGGGAGCAAAGCCAGGAAGGGGCTAGAGTCAGGGCTCTGGGCCACAGACGTGGACTCAGACCTCTGCCATGTCCCATGTGACCTGGTCTCAGCTTCCGGGGGCCCAGATGAAACAAGAGCTCACCTTTGTGAGACTGGGCGAGGAGACCTGTTCTCGTGGTCACTGTCAGGACAGACAGGACTGAGGGGGAACACGGGGGGGGGGGGGGGGGGGGGGGGGGGGGGCAGAGGGACAGCACCACCGCGCCCCACACAGGGACCCAAGCCCCTGGCCGTGGCAGCCCCCACATGCTTGGTGGATGAATGAGTCTCCACCACCAACGTGAAGATGGGACTCCAGGAAACAGGGAGCAGAGGCCCCACAGATCCCGGGTAAAGGCTACGTAGCAAAGAGCAAGCACACACCAAACCCGCACAGCCTGGAGTCCAGCCGTTTCCTTCTAACGGCGGAGGTTCTGTCCTTCCCTACGCTGACCAGAGCAGGCCCCATGCAAACGCCTTCATGTGCTCACATCACGTCCAGTTAGCCTGGACCGCGTGGTGACGGACGCACAGAAGAACAGGTGCATGCCGCGTCGGCTGAGCTCTGATCGACTGGGCGCAGAATAAGGAAGAACGCAAAAGCAGGCAGTCTGCCCTCCCGCTAACAACAGACAACGGCATCCGGACGTGGGGGACAAATGCAGGGTTTCTGGGGTAAAATGGCCCCCGGGAGGGAGGTCTGTTGGCAGGAAGCACGGGAGCCGGCAGCTCTTCAGCAAAAGGGCGTGGGGGGGGAGGCGGGGGGTCGTGGGCAACTGAGGAGGAGGGGCCGGTCGTGTTCGCGCTACCCACACCGTGATGACCCAGAGCCAAGGGGTACAAGAGCCCTAAACCAAGGCTTGCCCTCCGTAACACGCTTCACGGTGACCTACAGAAAGGCAGGGATGTTAGAGCCGAGTCCTCCCACTCTCCTTCCGGGTCAGGCCTTCCAAGGCCGAGGCTCCCTACGGCCACAACATGCAGCCAGTACGAGGTGGCCTCCGCACCGCCCGGGGCTTACCATTCCGAGGACGGCAGCCGCCTTGCAGGTGGCAGGCACCAGGTACTGAATGAGAATCTCGTCTTCTGCAGGGTGCGCCCTCCTCAGCTCGGTCAGCGTCAGATACATCATCTCAAACTGGGTGCGCTCAGTGAACAAGTCTGAGACCACTAGGAGCTGGGGACGCAGAGCATTCAGACAGGAAGTAAGCCACAAAGTCCAAAATACGTGTGCCAACATCCCCGAGACATTTAAATATGGGAACTGACGGGGGCCCTGACTGGAGACGTACAATCCAATGGGAACAGGTAACGTGAAGAGCGGGCCACCCAGTCTCTTCTTCAAATCCCCCTGTATCTGTGCGGCCCACCGAGGGCGAGCGCCCGGATCTTAGTCACGACCGCGGCGGAACCGCTGAGAAGCCCTCTAGCTGTTATTCTGCAAGATACTAGGTCTCTGGGCAGCAGAGGGGACGGGCTCTCCAAAGCCCTGGGACAGAGGAAGGGGCAGCTGTTTCAGAAACAAAAGCTCGGCAACTCAGTCTCCCCAAAATGTTCAGTTCTCTGTTGTTCACTCTTCACATGACACCACCTACGCATAAGCGTCACTGAGGCGAGCGCGTGTCTGCTCTTTAGGGACGCTGCCCCTCCTCAGAGGCCCCGGAGGACAGCGGGGCTCCGCAAGTCGCCACAGCAGCCCTTCGGAAGGTGGACGTGGTGGACCCTGGAGGACCTCCCGGGTTTCTCAAGGTCGGAACCACTTTTGCGGTAACATCAAGACCCTTATCCGGGGGCGCCTGGGTGGCTCAGTCGGTTAAGCGTCCGACTTCGGCTCAGGTCACGATCTCACGGTCTGTGGGTTCGAGCCCCGCATCGGGCTCTGTGCTGACAGCTCGGAACCTGGAGCCTGTTTCATATTCTGTGTCTCCCTCTCTCTCTCTGACCCACCCCTGTTCATGCTCTGTCTCTCTCTGTCTCAAAAATCAATAAACGTTTAAAAAAAAAAAAAAAAAGACCCTTATCCGCCTTTTCACCTCTGTTCTCCTCTGACCACAGGGCGGTGTTTTCTCAAAGTCCTTTCGTAGTACTATCAGGCTGAATGCGGAGCAGACAGCCTGGAGCCTGCTTCAGATTCTGTGTCTCCTCTCTCTGCCCCTCCCTGGCTCAATCTCTCTCTCAAAATTAAATAAACGTAAAAAACAAAACAAATAAACAAAAAAACCCAAACCTCAAAAATTATCACTGTTATTTCAAATGGATTAATAACTTACAAAAAGGCCTGTATTACAGGTGCTTGTAATTTATTGATTAAAAAAAAATCAAACTGTAAACTTTTATTACAAATTAAAAATAAAATTATTAAAACTCTCAACTTGACCAAATGGAAAATAACTTAAGAGCCTTAGAAAGTGCGAACTGAGAACAGCCAGGCTCAAAACTCCCGCCTGCAGGTACCGGGCAGAGGTGCCACCGAGGCCTAGGTGAGGGAAGCCCGTGCCGCAGAGACCGCGCAGATGGTGGGCGGTAGCTGGTCAGTGGGCAGGAAACAGGGACCCAGGGTCTTCAGCTTCAGACTCCTGCTTGCTTCTCGCCAGACGATGGTAAAAATGCTGACGCGGCGTCTCACGAGGAGCCGTGTGCAAACCCCACAGATTTCACTTCCGGTACCGTAAACACTGACGGGTGTGACCCACTCTCTGGGGTCCCCGCGCGTGCGGCAGCCTTGGTCCGCAGTTGACGACGGCTCCACAGCAGAGCCTCTCAAAGGGGGTGTGGTGGTGGCACTGTCTGCACAACTCTCTTCTGACAAACCCGACATTTAAGAAACAGACCCTTGTGGAGACAAACGTGGCTACGTAACGTGGCCTTGAGAGCCGTGGTACGATGGGACGCTCCTGCACTACTTCCACCGTACCGAAAAGGGCATCGATGGGCCACGGACTGGAAACTCGGAAACGGCCGCTCCACCGGCTGGAGAGCTGCTACGGGATCACCCTGCATCTGTGAAACCCCGAGAGCTCCTTCCCGGGTTCCCAGAGACCACGAACTCTGCGTGAGCGTGCAGTGTCCGTACTGGCGTGTACGTGCGAACACCCGTGCCTGCGTGTGTGCCGTCACGAGCCCCGTGCGCGTGTGCAGGGGCAACGGGGGAGGCAGACTTACAGATCGGACCACTTCGCTGATCAGGATGATGGGGGTCCTTCTGGCTGACCCTGACGGCAGGATCCAGCGACTATACAATTCAAGCAAAAACTGGGAACAGGAATGGATATCGACTCCAGCCCGGTGCTTCCTGCAGAGTACGCAAGATGAAAGGCCTGTTTCAAGGGGTGCCCCAATCACATCAAATGACTGACGGGAAATTTCAAATCGCTTGAAATGAACGGCAGATAAGAAACCTGGAGTTGACCGGCGATGTGGGTGGTGATGCAGACGTGGGGACGTCGGCCTCCTCCTCCTCCTCCTCCTCCCACTCTTCCTCTCTCAGGGGCGTGATGCTGTTCCCCAGCCACACGGAGTGAATGGACACCTTCAGGAGACAAGGACACAGGGCTCAGTGGTCAGGGCACGGGTGTCGGTCCCTTGAGCTGCAGACCCCCGTGCCCTTCCCGTGCTTGTTCTGGGGATGGCGGCAGCAGTGCTGGGAACGGGAGTCGATCTGTCCGCCGGGGTGCCCCTCCCCCCCCTGCCCCCCCCGGCAGGGCAGCGTGCTCCCACGTCTGCTCTGTTCACGAGGGGGCCCTCCGGCACGTGGCATGGCATCCACACTGCCAGCGAGCGTGTGCTGCATTCCCACCACCATCCGGGACACCGGCCCCAGTTCCCACTCTGCACGGACAGCCATCTCCCCTTCCGACCCCACCCGCCGTGGGGGACTGGCAACAGGAGGGCAGGCTGGAGGTGGCCACCATAGACGGACTAGGGGCTGCAAGGCCTCAAGCAATCTCTAAGCTCTGAGAGAGGGTGGCCCCCTGCTCCCCTCATTCCCCAACAGCCAGTGACGGCTCAGCATGGAGGGATTCGGGAGCCAACCGGCCTGTTAGCAGGGCAGGGTGGGTTCAGGGCTCAGCCCCAGGTGAACGCACTACACTCAATTCTCGGCGGCTAGACGTGAACACAGGTGCCGAAGAAAGGACCCAGCCGGGCAAACGTCAGCGTACCAGAATAAGGCCAGGCGCCACCCCAAGAGCCAACGTTGCTCACTCATAGCCTGCTCCTCAGAAACACTCCCGTAGAAATGACACTGAGCTCCATCACCTCGACTTGTCTCAGGGACAGAAGCTTCTCTGCAGGGACAGAGCTCGGACGGCCTGCCTGTGACTCCTTGATCATAGAGGAACGTGCGTGGGCAGGAAAGGGTGGGACAGAGCAGGCCTGGGGTCTCTGCTGCAAGCCTGTGCCCCGAAGGGACGGGGCTGCCCTCGGGACAGACCGGTATTTCCAAACCCTGCTCTGACCAGTGTCCTCCGCGACAACAGCTAACAAGAAAACAGCCCCGCATACCTCCTAAGTAACCCAGTGAGGTTTGAGAGGACACGGTGGGGACAGAGCAGCCACGAGGCTGCCACACCGAGTCCTTCCGCCCAGCACACACCCCCTCACAGCTCCAGGGGCCACGTCCCTGTTCCCCAGCTCCTCCAACGTCACTGGCATATGCGTGACTGTCCTGTTTTTCTGACGGGAAAACCGAGTATACTTCAAGGTGACCCACCCAGTAAGCCGTCCCCTGGGGCCCAGAGCCAGCCCATCCGCCACACTGCACTATGGGACCACACTTCCCTCTGAGCTGGCAGCTGGGACACTCGTGGCGAAACTGGTGGCCCATCAGAGCACGGGCCCCTCTCTGTGTTCGCCCCACGCGTGCCGCTCTCGCCTGTGTGACGCCCCGGACCTAAGTCGAACTCACACCATCTCGCTACCTTTGCACACGCTTACACCAGTACGTGCACGAGACCCTTTAAATCCTCCTCGGAGTAGAGCATATAGGAAGAGATAAAAGAAAAACGCTCCTTTTATTTAAAAACCACAAGTAACCTTTTCCTCTGGATGTACTAAATGGCCCGAATCCAAGGCTGACAAGGGACGGCGAGGAGAGCTGGGGGACGTGACAGGCCACGCGGGTGTGACTGACCTGGCCGAGCTTGTAGCTCATGTTCCCCAGCTCCCGCTCAGGGTTGATCTGCAGCAGAAGCTTGTCGTGGCCGATGAGGGCACCTGCGGGCGAGAACACCGTGACTGCTGCCCTGCGTGGCGTCGGCCCGGCAGCGCCCGCCCAGACCCGCTGGCAGGATGGCACAGCTCTGTAGAGCCCGGAGGGTCTCTGGGGTCTTCTCTGCCATTTTATAGCCCATTAAGCTGGGAGAGCCAGCGGGGCAATAGTGAATGATCACTTTTTCTCTGGAACAAACCAGCTTAGGACTCTGCAGGGGAACTGGCTGGGGCCTGAGCTGCAAAAACCAGTTAGCAGCTGCAGATGGGGCGACGGCCCAGCAGGCGGGCGCTCTGCTCTGGGGGCCGGACCACGTCAGTGGGCAACAATTCCCAGGACCCTGCTTTGGTGCCCAGGCTGTCCAGCTGTGCCCACCAGAGTGGGGTGCGGGCAGAAGCCCCTACTCAACCGACCCATCTTTTCCACAATCAGTCTTTTACACCCTCCACACCCCAAAACAAACGACCCCTGCCCCTGGCTAACCCCTAGTTAACCCTTTGCCAGATCGAGCATCAACACGCCGTCTTCCAAGAGGCTTCCTGGGCCCCTTGCCCTGGAAGCACGTGCTCTGCTCAGGGCTCCTGGAGCGCTGGCACTCCTCCTGGCACCTACTCTCTCCTGCTTCCTGTGACACCGGGTGAGGCCACTTCTTTCTCCCGGTGGGCATGACCCTCACTGGATCTATGGCCACCCAAGTTCACAATCCTGACTTTAATTCAATGCCCCGGTAAGTACACTTCTACACAGAACATTTTCTGGGTAAAGCGTTTAAGGTGCCTAAAATCGCAGGATCTAACAATTCCTAAAATAAACTAACTAGGGGATCACAAAAACGCTGCGCTAAAATATCATTTTTCAACAGAAAACGTGTGCACACAAAATTCTCGTCTTGTAAGCCAGGGTGACAAACTCGAGCGCCCACTTCAGGGGCAGGCACACGGCCTGCGGTGCAGACAAAGCGGGCGCAGCGCTGGGGGAGGGGACGGCAGCCGGGGACGGAGAGCTCGGGCTCAGGGGCGCCCGGCCCCAAGGGGCCCTCGGAGGGTGCGGCCTGCCCTTGCCACGGTGCTCTCTCCCAAGAAGCTGGAGGTTCACGGGGATCACTGATGGACTCTGATTTTTCACGTAACTGACCAGTTCTGCTTCCAATGGCCTGACTGGGGAGAGACACGACTCCGGTTCAGTACCAGACTCGAGCTCCGCAAGGCTGATAAAATTCCCTGGTCCTGAGCAACACTCGTGGTCATGAATTAGGGCAGCACATTTAGTATCGCAGCCCCCTCTTTAGTATTTCGGGCACATTCTCATCCCGGCCCGGGGACGAATGGCCTGTCCTCCCACAGGTACCTGTAGTAGCTGGAGAGAGAGAAGGGACGGGGTCCCACGCTTGGTACAAGTGATGGGTGGCGACATTCTCTCTCTTCGAAACCATCGCTTGGATCTCTTGCTCCACAATTCCTCTGATAATGCTCAGCTTCCTCCCAAACCTGAAGTTCAGAACAAAGGTTAAAAACGGTATTTTCCTTCCATCGAAACCTCAAGAGCCAAAAACCTCGGGGCTTCCTCCAGCTTTGCCTAAAGGAAACACAGGCGCCGCTACAGCAAATGGCACTTCCTTTGAGGCGATTCCTGTCCACGTGCCCTGGGCTAGCCCTCGCTCTGCCGGGGTCCGTCCTGAACACGCAGGCCTCACTGCCGCGGGTCACCAGATCACCTCTGGATTCGCACCTCTCGCAGCAAGCAACACGCCCAAGTGTCGTGTTTGTAATTCTGGCAACAAGGGCAAGGGCCCGGGGAGGAGGTGCCGCTCACTCTGTGCGCCTCGCTGGCCTCACCTGGTGTCGAGAGCTTTCAGGGGCTTGTTCCGGGGCTGCTGCTCCAGGCAGCTCACGGCCGGGTTGCCGGCCACGGGCACAGTCATCGCACTCAGCACCAGCGAGGTGATGGCCTGCACGGCCAGGACGTTGATCTGGGTCCTCTCCGTGTCTTCCTAGAAGGAGAGTCCACGCTTTACCAAGTCACGAGCGGCCAGACACCCACCTGCCCACAGAGCCCGGAGGCCATGGTTCTCAGGCCACGTGGCCTTGCGGGGAAGAGCCCCGAGCGCTAGGGGGCACACACCTCCCTGATGCCGCAGCCCACACGCACCTGTGACTTGAAACGAATCTAATGGGCAAATGTCCACCTTTCAAAACAAGGTCTCTTACGGATACAAATCTCCAAACACAAATTACTTTTTAAGAAATTGCCCTGAAATTTCCTCACTAATTTTAGGGACTTTGCATATGACAACCTGTTAATTCTACACATGAATTTAAAGACAATCTGGTGGCACCTGGGTGGCTCAGTCGGTTAAGCGGCAGACTTCAGCTCAGGTCACGATCTCACGGTTCATGAGCTCGAGCCCCGCACTGGGCTCTGTGCTGACAGCTCAGGGCCTGGAGCCTGCTTCGGATTCTGGGTCTCCCTCCCTCTCTCTGCCCCTCCCCAGCTCGTGCACTGTCTCTCAAAAATAAATAAATGTTAAAAAAAAAAAAAAAAAAAGACAATCTGGATTTCTGACATATGTCTACTCTTTGAACATTCATTTCTACAAGTTTGTACCACACCTTCTAGCAGAATTAGGGACTTCTATCCCGTGACTTTCAATATCTCAGGCTTTGCCTTATCAGAACATGGCTTTTGCTAACATTATAGTAACATAAGGTCCCCTGACATTCCAAGACGCTTGATAAATCTCTGCAAATGACGCAGGTACACATGCGTACGTGGTCTTTATAACGGGCCTTTTCATTTGATTCAACCTCCACACTGCACCTGAATACTGATAAACAGAACTCACAAATATTTTCAAGAAAGGGTGTAACCTTACTGACCCTTCACATGTAATGCACTACGATGAACTGTACTCCACCCACTGGGAACCCAGGGCACTCAGACTTTGGCGGGGGGGGGGGGGTTGCTCCTGTTGTGCAACACCAGTCTAGTATGAACTGGCTAGTCTTCTACAGACAAGACCAAGAAAACGAGCGTGCAGCCCTTCTTTAGGCCACCACAAACAATCCGTCAGCTGTTGTAACTGCCCGTGTGCCAACCAGTGGACGCACGGGCCTGCACGCGGCCTTACTTCCGGCGGGCTCTCCTCCTGCTCCATCACGAGGGGCTGAGTCACCAGGACACCGAGGAGGGTGGCCCACGTTTCCTCAAACTGGGTGCGGCTGGTCCACCCTAGGAATGTAAACGTCGCGTGAGAAGGAGGGTTACCCGCTCCCCAGACTCCTAGATGTGAAGGGGCAGCTGGGCCTGACCAGACGCTGCCCTGGGGCACCAGGTACAGCAGCCCCCTTGCCGCACACGCCAATTCCAAAATGCCGCCACACTGCCAGCTCCACGCCACCAGCGAGGACACGGAGGCACACGTCTGAGGCCACGCGAGCAAGCGGCACTGGAGGACTTCGGCCCAGGCACCCTCTCGGCCCCCCGCTGTGGAGATGCGGGGACGTCCCCGCGGGCTACCCTGGTCGGATTCAGAACTGCTTCTGCCCTGCTTACAGAGGGCTGACAAGTCTTCCACAAAGTCAGACCAGCGCCCTGGGCCACGGGCTGCGTAACCCCGTACGAACAGCAGACGGCCGACCGCACGCTGGGAGTGGGTGAAGTGCGTACTCTGGGATTCCATCTCAATAAAGCTGCTCAAACTAAAAACGTAGAAGCAGTGGTTGCTCTGACCCCATCTCAGAAGAGCGGCAGATTAAAAAAGGACGGAACGTTGCTGGGGCGCCGCATCTGGCGGGCCGCCCACAAGCAGCATCGCCACCGGCGGCCCTCACGGAGCGCGTGAGGAGTGCTCGTGTCCGAGAGCCGAGCGCTGCCTGTTCCCGCTCGTGACCCGCCAGGTGGGGGTGGCCGTGCCACTGGTGGTAGGGCCACAAGTGACGGGGAGGGGGGTGCCGAGGGCAGGAAAACCAGAGCATCAACCTCCAGGATCCCCTTGGTAGAAGTGGATACGGAGGGAGACGGGGTGACTCAGAGGGGCAGCGGAGGCAGACAGCCTGACCTGGTGAGGCTGCTGGAGATAGAGGCCTACGCCATCGATTTACGGGAAAGGAACAGGAAGCACACAAAAAAAGGCATGAGCAAAGGCCACATCAGGAAGAGACCGTGGAGCTGTCTGGGGTCTGAGTGACAATTCGGGCACGAAGATGCCTGAGAAAAGGAACGGATGTCACACAGGGTGGCCAGGAGGCTGCCTGGTAACCACCTCCAAGGAGAGGAAAGAAACCGAGCTTCCCAAGGCTCTGGTCTTGGGTCACCGCTGAGTTTCACTCTGGACAGGGTCACGAACTGTCTGCTTCACTAAAACCAAAGTAGAGGCGAGAGGGTGTCGGCTGCCTGAACCTTCTGGGATCAGAAGCAGCACAAAGTGCGCAGAAGCCGGAGACAAAGGGCGGGCCCATCGTGCAGGCAGATGTCCACACCCGCCTCAAAAGACAAACACTCCAGATCTACCAATTACGACCCTCCCACCAGACCACACGTCGAGCCGCACAATGGGGACAAAAACGTAACTTCCACCGTGCTGCAGAAAGCGGGCAGGAACCCTGACCGGGAAAGTACTGATACGATTTACTGAGTTTCTAGGAGTGTCTCTCTTAGTTTCCGAATCTGTCGTGACACCGTGGATGACAAAGCCAGGGGTCCCGGAGGTGGAGGTGACCTGCCCCCTTCACCCAGAGTCCCGTGCTGTCTGACACAACGCAGTCTACCTTCCCCCTGCTCGGTTGTGCTGGCTCCACCCCGCCCCGCCTGCTCGCCTTGCACCGGAGAGAAGGGCATCAGTGACCACACAAGAGCACACGGGAGATAAAACCGCCCCCGCCAGGCAGGACAGCAGCGCGGGGCACAGACCGAACTGGGCCGCACATCATCTATCACCAGGCGCCGGTCCTGACTCCAAAGAAGCCTGGTGTATGAAAACTTGGCGTTTAACCTTCCCCCGCCCCCCACCCGCCACACCCAATACCACACCAACCTGGCAAGAATTTTTCATCGTGACAGTTTTATACACACTGCAGGATGCACTATTCACACACGATCACATCCTGCCCCAGCTCCTTACGGAATAACCGAGAAGAAACCGGCAAGAACGCGCCTTGAGGTCTACCGTTTCTGAAAGAGAAATCCGGACTACCTAGAGTGTTGATGCGATAGATGAACTCTTTAAAGACCTCCTTCTCCTGGAGGAACTCCACTGGGATCTCAGGAAACGCTGTACCAAAATCCCCTCCCGGTTTGGGTGACCATCCAAGTTTCCAAACCTGAAAGATGAAAAAGAAAGGGACCCCAGTCAAGTCAGGACAGCCATGCTGCGAGGACACCATGAAGTACAATCTCTCTAAGCACGGTCTCCCTCCAGAGGCCAGCGGCCCCCTGACCGCGTGTGCACACATTCCCGAAAGCGAGTGCACCGCCTTCCTGGGAAAACAGCTCCCGTGCTTTGTCTGAGGATCTCCTTCCCCGTCGTGTGCCCCTTATCCGCTCTGACCGCCCCTTCCCCAACCTGCCTGCTCCCCAACCTGACCCAGCCCCTTCCCCCTAACAGCTGCCACCCCACCACTCCCCAGGCTGGCAGCTCGGGAAGTCAGGTTCCAGAGGGCCCGAGTTGGCAGTGCCCGGGTCATCATCACATGCGGGCAGGGGCCCCCTCCCCCCCAGAGCTGGTGTGTGAGATAAAGAAGTTATTAGGCTGCACGTAGAACGTTCACCGGCGAGCAGCCGCAAGAAGCCATGCCATTCGCACTTCTAAACTCCGCGAACGGAAGGTGGGCCCGAGGTTGACCTGAGGCAGTCCTGGCAGCGGGAGCGGCCGAGCCCCCCGCCAGCTGAGCCGACCGCTTCGGCAAAGCCGAAGAGGACTTGGGGCGCCCAGGCCGAGGGCTCAGCCCCGGATTCCTCAGGCCCACCCGTGGGGGCCTCAGAGACACAGCCAGCCCTTGACGGCTCCGGTGCCTCGTGTTCACCTCGGGAAGACGCCGGGTCTCTCTCCCCCGTCTCGCTAAGTTGCTCGCTGCACCCTCCTCACCACCACTCCCTGCGGGTTCGGGGCCCTGCCCGAAGAGCCCCCCTACAGCACGGGATCCGTGCCGGCACACTGTGGCTTCTACTCCAGACACAGTGACCTCTGGGACTGCGCCTCCCACAGTGTCCCCCGTTCCTCTCCAGACGTGCAGCTGTCTCAAGACCTACGGTAACGTCCTGCGCGCAGACCACAGGCCGCCGGGGGGGGCCGGCTCCCCTTCCCTCTGCGTGCTCCCTCGGTGCAGCGTACCCAGAATCCCTCTCTCGCACACACACGCACTAGGCCGTGCCCCACTGGCACAAGCTCCTTCTGGGCAGAGACCTTTCCTCTGCCGAGAAAGCACCTTTCCTCTCGGTCCTCCCGGCTCACCTTGACCCGCCGTGTTCACCCCGTCACCCAGCTCCTTATCTGGGCAGGCTGTGAGGGCCAAGGCAGCTTCCCCAGGGAGAGGCCATGTGGCCACCACCAACCCTCGACTGCTCACACTAAGTCCTTCCTATTCCACGGGACAGAGTCCCTGTTAAAACCGACTCGAAACTGATCCTGAGGACAACGTGGCGTGAGGAGACCCAAAAGCGGCTGTGCCGAAACAGCTGAGTAACACCAGACGGTGACTGCTTTTAAAGGGAAGTACCCGAGGGGTAGCACTTCTGGTCTACCGTTAAACAAAGGAGTCTAGTTCCCTGCCAATCACATCCAACATGAAGTACCGACTGGCGGGAGATGAAGTCTTACTGCTCGAAGTCATGCCTCACCCCATTTTGGAAAACCCAGCATTTCTGCTACCGACCGCTGGACACCACGCCCAAGGAAATCAGATAGGCGCCTTGAGCGCACGCCACGAAAGGCTCTGTACCACAGAGGAAGCACCTGAGGGGTCCACGTCTGCTCTCGCCCCCCAGGGGCCCCCAGCCAGGGGCTTGCCCACGCATCTCGTTAACTTCGGTTTTCCGCCAAGGAGTGACCAGACTCACCAGGGGGGGGACGCGCGTGTAGCTGTTGACGAGGGGTAAGCGAGCCAGGCTGATGATGATGTTCCTGAGCACCGACGTGAGAAACGCTGGGGTGCTGCTATTCCTCTTATGGCCCAAGGCCAACACCGACGGCAAAGCCTCCACCATTTCTGCCACCATCCCACAGGCTGCGGTAATATAGGCCGGGTCTAAACAAACACCGTGGTTCAGAGGGCTGTTCTGTCAAAACACATCCCAAACCCACACCTCCACTCCTGACTCTCCCGCCCCCCCACCGCACAAGGCACGACCCTACAGCCAGCTGCTCAAGCCACAGACGCAGAGCCTGCTAGGCCTCCAGTCGCTCGCTGAAGGTCTACAGGTGTTACCTTCTTCAAATCTATCTAAACGTGCAAGCCTGCACACGACTGCCAGGACTGTCGTCTTGAACCTGTCTCCTGCTCCCGGTCCCAGCCCGCCTGCCCACCCTGCACTTACGCGGCCGTGTCGGCCGGCTGACATCCGGGGGAGCCGCCCCTCCCTGGTGCTTGCACTCCTCTCCCAGCTGGCGTGCAAGGAACCATGATGTAAATCATGATGCACAACATCAGGGCTTCTCCCGGGCTGGTGGGGGGTATTCTGATGGGATGCCAAGTCCCACCCTAGAACCCCCAAGGCAGAATGCTGAGGCAGACCCCACGGCCTGAGGTAAGGACCACGGCACCTCGAGGGCAGGCAGTTTCTCGTTCACTTTGAGTCTGGCACAGAGTATGTGCCAAAAAATCATCTGCTGAGTTGATGAATGTTTGGGGCTGTCCGTGAACATAACCCATGGTTTTGAGGCTGGAAAGGCTAAGCAACTTCCTCATATGGAGCAGAAGGGATTCTTACTGGGCTTATGGATTATGGAGTCAAGTGCCAAGCTAAGAGAGACAAAGCTGTCTTTAGTAATACTTTTTTAAAAAAGTAAATAAACTCTATGCCCAACATGGGGCTCAAACTCACTAACCCGAGATCAAGAGTCGCACGCTCTACTGACTGAGCCAGCTGGGCGTCCCTGACCAGCAGCCCCTTAAGAGGCATCATCCTGTCATTCTTCCTCTGGCCAGGACGAGTGTAAGCGGCCTAAACAGGGCCATGGAGAACGGGCACAATCGCCACAAACTAAGCATGCTCCAGCCCACGGGCCTGTGTGCTCTGACTCGACCCCCTGAAGTGCCTGAAGTATTTTGAGGAATGGAAATTCACGTGGTGATGAAAAGTGTGGTGCCATTTGCTGAGCGCTTATAACAAGACTGGCGCTTATTCTGGGTGCTGTTAACATGGGTTAACTCATTTCATCCTCACACCAACCCCGAGGGTAGTGTCATCCGTACCCTCGCTGCGGAAGCACTGGATAATAACTGGTCAATAACTTCCTCTCAGCTAGGAAGCGGCTGAGCAGGGAAGTGAGTGTCTGCAGACCCCTCCCATTATCAACAGGAAATCATGAAATCCCAGACAGCTGACAGAACTGTAGAGCTTTGAGGTCAACACTTGGAGAAGAGCTTGGCTGTGTACTGAAACACCGTTGTTTCTGGATGGTTAGACAATTACAAAGCCTTGAACAGGTAACTAGAAAACCAGCATGCTCAAAGCTAACGACAGGAAAATGCCATCATTACCTGGGACTGCACAAAAGCTGGCAATAAGAAAGCATTTATGTACTTGCTCTGAAGTACATAAGGTTTTTTCTTTAATGTTTATTTTTCTTTGAGCGAGAGCAAGAGAGAGAGACAGAGCGTGAGCAGTGGGGAGGGGCAGAGAGAGAGAGGGAGACCCAGAATCCGAAGTAGGCTCCAGGCTCCCAGCTGTCAGCACAGAGCCCGACGTGGGGCTCGAACCCACGAACCGCAGGATCATGACCCGAGCCGAAGTCGGGCGCTTAACTCACTTGGGCCACCCAGGTGCCCCTCTGAAAAAAACAGGTTTCTTAAGCCGCCAGAATATGGCTAAGACTCTCGTACTCCAAGGGAGAGTGTTCCACGAAAGGGGCAGACAAGAACCAGCAGCCGGGGCGTCTGCTTCCCATCTCTGTGCAGGGGCTGCAGGCCCGCATTCCAGTCACAGCCTCTGGGTGAAGAGCCGGCCCAGCCCCAGGAGCGTGGAGGTCCCCCCAGCGACAAGCAGTCGCTCAGCCCAGAGCTTTCCTCCCAATCTGTCTCACCACATTTTAAAGAGTGAGAGACGAATTAAGAGATGAGAACGGTCCCGTTTAAATCTAGAAAAGCTGTAAATAAATGGGATGTGGACATGTTTTTTGTAGGAAGAGCAGTAAATTTCATTTAAAAATCCACCACAACACACGGCTGAAATAGACACTCCGGTCACCTATCATTCACGTGGGTATTTCCACTAACTTCGAGCTTCTCAGCAATTCCACTTACCCATTCATTACTCAGGGAACATCTGTCGAGCGTTTACAAAGGCGAGAACACAGAGAGGGAACAGAGCCCCTGCCCTGAGGGAGCTCAGAGTCTAGGTGAGAGACCAGAGCAGGAGGCCCTGCAGAGGACGGAAGCGCTAGGTGGGGAGGAGTGGCTGTGGGGACCCCGGAGGGCTTCCCTGGGGGGTGACGCCCCAGCTGAGTCTGGGGGACCAAGGAGGCCAGATGGACAGAGCCAGCATGCCAGCAGGGGAAAGAGCACACGCGAGGTGAAGCCTCAAACTACGCTCCAGAGATAAGCAACTAGAGAGAAGCAACAGAGTGCAGCTAAACTAAGTAACGTTTTAAGAGTCCACACTTACCATTTCAAAAGTCTCTTTTATTCATGAATTTCAAGACCCCAAAGAAACAGGGTAAGAAAAAAAGTGGGTCTTAAGACTTACTTTGTGTGTTTGAATCTACTTCGTCCTCTCTGGCAGCCTTTGGGGTGTTCATCCTTCGGTCTGGACTAAGAAGCTGGTCCCCAGGCTGCACCACAACTAAAATCACAAGAGAACAAACTTTACTCTTTTTATTCAAGATGTCACATTTGCATAGTTTTACAACATCTCAAGGTGAGAGACTAAGTCAAACGAGGCCTAGATTTTAGACAGTACCAGCCTTGGGTATTATTAGCCTCTGGGCTAGCCTACAACGCTCAGGACTCGACTTCTACGTGGAGATTTCTAAGTCTGCCACCTCTCGCCCTGAAGGTTTTTATCAGACAGCTCGTGATTCATTACTGCTAAGAGCATCACTGCAATCCCCAAGAAGTCTGGCTTTGAAAAATTGCTCCCTAGATCTTTGTTTTCAAGTTGACTACAAATGCACAGATGAAAACAATTTAAACAATGAAACTTCAAAACACCCTCTAACATGTAAACTATAATGTCCAATTTTTTAAGAAACTCTGGGTAATGACCCTTGTTAAGGACACTGTTCCTTGAAAAGAATAAGTCACTTTTATTTTATAATATATTAGTATTACAATGCATTATAGAAACAAGCATTTTGACTATAACAGAAAACAATCTTTCTAATGTAATCTTATTAAATCTTATGGTCATCTGGGACTAAAAGCATGAAACAGTCAGCTGGGACCAGAGATCAAAGGGACATAAAATTGGAAATATTTTTTTTTATGAAACTTGGAACTCTAAAATCTAAACAAAATGACTACAAAAGCAAATTCCAGTTTAATTCTAGTGCAGAATCCAAGACACTGGAGATTAACACAAGGCTCATATTTTATTCACCAATTCACCCCCAATTCCTTGCTTAGCACCTGGTAAACAGGTGGTACCAAATAAATGTCTGCGACTCGATCTGCAGAGCTGATGACTGGTGCAAGTGAGAAAGGAGAGAAAGCCCTTGTGGCCACAGACTCACTGGCTTCCAGGATGAAGCGGACACAGTGGATGAGAGAACAGGCGTGGGTCACCATCTCTGGGGAGGAGAGTGCGCTCCAGACGCTGGGCAGCTGCAGGGCCAGGCAACAGCAGTCCAGGCCCGCCTGAAGGTCCAGACTCAGCGGGATCTGCTCATGGATCAAATGCCACGACAGGGCCTAGAGGGGAGGGTCAGTGTTACGGACGGCTCAGACCTGCTTCCTTCCTGTCTCCGGGCTGTCAGGGAGCAAACGACCCCCAGCTCTCAGAGAACTGTCCAAAGCGCCAGAGGCTAGCAGGTCGTGACACCCTTCCAGAGGAATGGGCCCCCGTCGCCCAGTCCCTTACATTCGTGCCTGACCACCTGCTCCAAAAGTGCCTGGGGCTCTCCTCTGCCGAAATGGCCACCCTGATCTCGCTGCTCCTCTTTCCGTCATCTCTGTAGGCTTCTCTAGAAATCCTTCCCTGGCCAGGGCGCCTGGGTGGCTCAGTCGGTTAAGTGTCCGACTCCAGTTCAGGTCATGATCTCACGGTTCGTGGGTTCAAGCTCTGTGCTGACACATCAGGCTCTGTGCTGACAGCTCAGAGCCTGGAGCCTGCTTGGGATTCCGAGTCTCCCTTTCTCAGTGTCCCCCTCCCCCACTTGTGCTGTGTCTCTCTCTGTCTCTCAAAAATGAATCAATGTTAAAAACAAAAAAACCCAAAAAACTCAAAAAAGAAAGAAAGAAATCTTTTGCTGGCTACATGGCCTCCAGGCCAAGGTCTTCTTACTCGGGGCTCCCAGGGCACAGGCAGGCCTTGCCCGTGTCGTAGTCAGAGGCTGAATCTGAGAGCGTGGGTCTTGGACACGGCCAGGCTTGGGTTCAAATGTCGACTGGCTACCTCCTAATGGGTAAACCCGGGCGAGCCACCCAACTTCTCTAAGCCTTGCCCTCCTCGCCTGCAAAATGGGAATAACAGAGCCCATGTCCCAGAACTGCAGTAAGGCCTGAATGAGTGGACGCGTGGAAGCATCTCGCCCCGTATGCAGCAGGCACAGGACTGCGGTGGCCAGCGATCACTCTGCGCTGAGACGTACTGCCTGTCGGCCTGCTCGCCACCCTGAGACCAGAGGACAGGGATCAGCAGCCATGTGACTCAGCCTGCCTCTAAGCGGGTGCTTGCTCACCCCTTCACGAACGACCGCACGGTGCCTTCCTGACACCTCTCTCTCTCCCTGCTGTGAGCGGCAGGCGGAGATGACGCTGGGTCAGCCGTGTCCTGCTTCGGCTGAGACACACAGCTCAGGTCTCCGGCTGCACGGATGTAGGCTAGACTGTTTTCCAGAAATTGTATGGAAAGGTAACACACCCTCATCATGTACACATTTTAGGGGTGACTGTAAGTGCCAACACAGAGTGTTTAATTCCCCGTGGCTGAAATGTCCAGGTTTATTTCTCAATTTAAAGCATAATAATTTTCCCAGACTATTTTTCTTTGATTATCTAAATTAGGGTCCACACTACATCAGTGGTGCTTCCTTTTCCCTAGAAAAATAAATTTAGTGGCTATCTGTCGTGAAATGAGAGGCATCTTAGAATCAAGCAAAGAAAAAGAAAAAAAAAAAAAAAAAGAATCAAGCAAAGAGGTCTACACACAAGCACGTCACTTCCAACACTGTTTGGGAGATCCCTGACAGGTTTCTGCCCATCTCTCCAGTGACCCTTGCTTCTCCCCACCAGACCCTCCTCTATGACCTGCGCCCTCGCCCCAGACACGCAGGGGGAGACAGCTGTGGGCGGAAGTCCAGGTCCCAGGCCCAGCTCTCCAGGGCCGGCTCTAAGGTAGGGACAGGAAGCACCGTGTTGCCAATCTCCCAAGGCACCTGTGAGGAAGCAGCACGATCGGGAGATGTGAACGTGCTCTAAGCAGGTGACAGGTGTGATGCTTCACCACCTGTAGTTAGTGTCTCTGTGAGAAGGGGAGCCTGCCTGACGGCACAGCTCCCAGGTTATAGACAAAACTGCCTTCCCGACTTCTCTAGTGACAGTCCCTCAGCACGGAAACAATGACTTCCCCGGCTGCCTCTTACCTCGAGGGTCATGACCACAAACTTCACCGTGTCCCTCTCCTTCTCAGGAGGAAGGTGCAAGTGGCCGGGAAGTTTGGAGAATACCAGCAGGTACTGGGCCAGAGCCCGGGCCAGAGTGGTCAAGGAGCGATACAACACAGCATCCCCTAAAACACAAGATTGGGGGTGAGCGCAACTCCAGCAGAGGCTCGTGAACGGCAGTGAGGCCGTTCTCCGAGAATCTGCAGGCACCCGCAGCTCAGAAGCACATCCGCACCCACACCTAACTCCACGCGTGACTCGGGAAGCACCTTCCTCAGAGCCTGTCTCAGCGCCCCTCCAGGGCTGGGCCAAGGATCGGCAAACATGCCGAGACACCCAGAGCTAGGGGTCCCAGCACTGTTTCTCAAGTCACCTCTGTGCGTGCTCTCAGTTTATTAGATCAACGGTATTTACCGTATCGTGACTCAGTGCAAAGCACAGTACTGGCTCTGCAGCACGTTTAAGAAATAAAAGAAGTTTCTATTTTAACTACCAAACAGATCATTCAACTTGTTCCAGTAGGCGGTGGGCTCTGTGGGCAGGAACGGCTGGAAAACGTGGTGGGCGGCAGGGAGCTGCTGCACCAGGCCGGTCACACGGTCCAGAGTCGCCAGGCGAGCTGCTTCGAAAAGTGGACTCCTCTGGCCTCCGGAGACTTCGCGCACGCCAAGGCCCAGGCACGGCGCCAACAGGCTTAAGTTGAATTCCTGAATCAGGACGTTAAAGGTTCAGTAACAACAACTACACACTTTCAAGCAGGCAAGAAAAACACACAGAAGAAAGGACGATGCGAACATTTCTGAGAGAACACCCTCGAGCGCCCCATAAAAAATATCTTAAAGAGTAGTCTACTTTCGTAATAAGTACCATATGCTCGGTGAAGTTTATTTCTGATCTCTTTGGGGTACTTTATTATCAAAGAAAAATTTTACATCATTTATACCTTCAGATTTGTTTGAAATAAAAAATTTAACACATATAATTTTTAATTGATAAAAATACAAAACGAAGCTGACAAGGCACCCAAGAAATCCAGTGAAACACCACACATTCACCAAGTTTGAAAAAGGTATGTTCAAAAGCAGGTGAAATAAGTCAAAACAGCCATGATGGTGGTTGAAAAATAGCATTTCTTATGACCAAGTATCAATTTGTACTGTTTTGCCAATTTTTAAAAACCATTTAAGGATCTTAGGGGCCAATTTTCAGGCAGAATATTCATCTTATTTTAGGTAACATTCAGAAAAGCTAGGTCATCATCAGTGACCAAAATTGAAATTTCTGCTATAGCTAGAGCCTTTAAAGCTATTAAAAGTCCAATTACTGAATTGGAAAATTCAATAAATAGATCATCAAATTTATTCAGCAAATCAGCTTTCACTGAATGGAGCTTAAAATGATTTCAGCCAATTGACTGGAGCCAATTCTGTTTTTTCAACGTAGCACCTACTGTCAGACTAATGAAAAATCAGCACTTAGTCAAAGACTGCTGTGTGGCCTCTACCCTGAGTCTCTTCCTCCTCACCCAGCCCATCCTTTGCTGCCCCCCACCCTCCACGCAGCTGCCCTGCCGGCCCCCCACCCTGCACGCAGCCGCCCTCCCGGCCCCCCAGGCCCCTGCTGCTCTGCATTCCCATCTGGTACATGTTGAGGCAGCACCGAAACACCTAGGTTTAGTCAGCTGCTTGTCCCAGGAAGTCTGGGAAGGAAGCAAAGGCTGTGGATGGTACAGAAGGGGAGGGCTCCACTCCTCACAGGACCTGCCCAAGAGCTGGGACGGGGACTCGGATGCTTTGCAAGGGCCTCCTGGGTCGGCTCTGCCTGCATGCCTACACGACATCAAGGGTGGGGACGGGGACCTCGTGACATCTAGTGAGGGGCTGGGGAATGCCTGACTACAAGTAACGGAGGGACCTCACTGTATGTAGGAGAGGTACAAGGCCCTCACTATAAGTAGTGGGGGCAAGAGGACCTCACTACATAACATAAGGGGAGGGGCCTTACCGAAGATCAATTTCCGGAATGCCATGAGAGTCAGTTAAATCATGTACTATACCATTTCAATACCTTTCCTCATGACTATGAGAATATGCAATGGGAACAGACAATAATCTAAGAGAACCTATTTCCTTCAAGTGCATGAAAAGTTGAATTAAACACAATTTACTTCCTTTTGGATTCTAATGTGGCTGAAACAGTGTCCTGCCCGTCTGGGTCAGAGTCTCTCCTTGTCCTGCGCCCCCCACGCCCGGGTTAGAGCCTCCCCTCGTCATGCCCCATCTGGGTTAGAGTCTCGCCTCGTCCTGCCCCGTCTGGATTAATGTCTCCCTAATTTCTCCCCGGAATGGGTTAGTCTCTCCATGTCCCGTCCCACCTAGACCAGAGACTCCCATGCTCCATCCTGTCTGGATCAGAGTCTCTGCCATTAAGGCAGAAGAGTGAGTGGCACACGTCCTAAGTCAGTCGCGTGACAATGAAGCCAGTCCAGCATCCTGCTGGCGTCCTGCTGCTCTCCACCGTACCGAGTTCATCATGAACGTGCTCATGTCACTGGGAGGAATCCGATTCACCAGTTCTGCCCCTTCCAGCAGCGCAGAATCTGACCTAGTCCAGCACTGGGATTTGACTAGACGTAGGTACCAGTCCTGGGAAGAAGAAAAAGGATAACGCCATGCAGTTGGGCAGGGGCTTCAACTCTATTGAACATGCGCTGTTTCTGTGATCACTGCCCCTCACATCCTGTGGCCCCAGACCAAAGGACAGGGGGCCCCAGATGGACCGTGAATGCAGCTTCAGTAAAACCGGATTCTAGGTGGCCGTGCGGCTGCTCACCAAACCACAGGCCTCTTCCACGGGAACTGCTACAAGGCTGTCTTTGGACTTGCCGTTACCTACTGGACAGCCTCTCCTCCCTTACCCGGTGAACATTCCAGTGCCCTCCTAACAGCTCAAGTGTGGGGCCAGCAGGCCCTCCTCCCTGTGCCCTCACCCACTGTCCACCCCTCGCCTGGGGATGCTCTGATCACCTTCTACTGGGGTGTCTGCCTCGCTCCTTCCTCTCCAAGGCCAGTGCAGCAGAGGCTCCGAACAAATCGAATCTGAGTGTAGAGGCCTGAACTTTGCCACTCTGTGCCTGGGCTACGAGTTTTCAAAATCCAAGTTCACATCTACGCTGACCTCCCTCCAGAAAACAGAGTACCAAGGATCTGCCGAGGCCCCAAATGGTCCCCGGCTCTGCAGTTTGAGTACTAAGGGTGATGGCAAGGACCAGGGTCCTTGGGACGGTGAGCTCAGCACGCAGGTCGGCAGGTTTAAGGAGAAGGAGACAGGCCAGGGGGGCAGGCACTTCGGGCTACGCGGGCCACGGCCACTCCTCCCCTGCCTCCCACTTGCTAACTGTGCCGATGCCCCTCTGCTTGACTCCAGAAGTGTCCCAAATCAGCGTTTCCTCTCTCACCCCACACTTCCTGCTGATGACCTGGGCTGGACCTCAGGCATCCTGTCAGTGATGGGACCCCGCCCACTGCCAGCAAGAAGCAGGACGGGCAGAGGGCCCTCGGGAGCCACGCCACGTTTCAGGACGCCCCGCTGCCTGAGCCGCCCCGCTGCACCCTCTGGATTTGCCAAAGGCTCACGGGAGCACGGAGTGCCCGGGCCCTGTGTGTCACACACACACACACACACACACACACGGGCCAGACACTTACTTTGTCTGGAATGACTGTCTCCAGTGCCAGGGGCCCATCCCCGTCCAGCGGGTGGGACGTGACTGGAGGAGAAGGGCCACGGGAGCCCGGTGCGGTAGCAAGACGAAGCCTGTCCAGCAGGGAGTACAGCCTCTGGTGTCTGGAATAGGACCACACGTGGGGTTAGAGCACAGCTTCACGGGTAAGAAGTAACGGCGGCTTCCTAAAGCAGGATGCGACACATGTGACCCGTTTTCTTCAGAGCTGCCTCAACAATGCTCAGACAGGTGGTGATGCAGCTTCAGGCTCTGGCTTATTTTTAACAGCACGGTTCATGCCCCACCAACGTTTTGCAGACATTTCATCTATACTCGAACATCGTAACAGGCAACACATGGTTTAGCAGCTAATAAAAGCATTCTTTACAAATGCAAAATAGATCATCTATTCTAAGACTCAAGTGCACAAAATCTCCCATTGATTCTCCCAACACGATAAAATTTATACCAATTTATGTTCACTTCATAGAAGAAGCACCTCACCTTGAACAAGATATGTATATAATCTTCCTCATCTGGTCTGAAATCTAAATCTAGAACCAAAAAATAATAGTTTGACCTTCCGCTATCTGCTAAGAGAGCAACGACTTCATGATGCAAATGACAGTATGACCGGCCCAGCAAACTGCACGTCCGTCCAAACCGTGTGCTGTCTACCCGGTTAGGCCCCTTCCCCAGGGAAGACACCGGCAACGACCCACAGCACAGGCATTCTACCCCATTCTCCCTCCCGCTCTCCCTCTCTGGCTCTCTCCCTGTCTCTCTCTCTGTCTCTGTCCCTCTTGCGCACACACACACACACACACACACACACACACACGCATGCGCTCACAGGCACACGCCTTCCCCCCTGTGGAGGGCAAAAGGTAAAATCTAAAGGTAAAACATTTTATTTATTTAGTTGAAGAAATCTTTAACAGATGTCAGGATTTCTGATAAGGCTTCTAAAAGACTATGCAACAAAATCAGGTGATAAATACCACACAGAGGTAACATTTTAACAAGACGCAAATATCATTGTTGCGCGCCGAAAACTGGGTAACGTCTTTCAGACAGGCCCGCTCTTGCGCAGCAGTTGGGTTACACGCTGCGGTTTTGCGAAGATAAGGCGGGTAACCCTGTCCTCCGTCACAGCCTGGTGAACACGTACAACCTCTCAGGCAGCCAAGGGGACGCAGGCGTATCTGCTCCGACGGCAGACACAGTGCTGTCTGTTCATCTCCCTTTTTATAAAGTGAGTCCCATTCCGTGTCACTTAGGAAGGCCTTCTCTCAAGGCCCTTCTGCAGTAAACTCACCTACAAGGCACATCGACCTCTCGTCCTGAGCTTATCCCCTTACAGATCGAAGCCTTTATATCCAAAAGCAAGGAACGCCTGGTTGTCGCATTACCTCTGAGCCAGCCCGCTGCTCTGAAGGTATTCCTGGATTCTGGTTAGTTCCTCCACCGGCAACTGGGCCATGCTGCTCTGCAGTGGACAATAACACGTGAGCACGTAATGAATCCAAATAACCTTGCGCTGATTTAAAAAGCAAAGAGTAACGTGTACAGTTTACGAGTAGAAAGTACAGGCAGCACTCGTGTCAGGCACACAAGGAATTTACACATCTTGTACACGTTTCCCTCAGCGGCCATGTGAAGACTACGCCTGTGGAGGAAAAAACCAGCCAACTGCTCTGCCTGCTCTGCTAACTTCTCAGTAAAAATCGGTCTCAGTGTCTTTCTAGTACCTGCAAATTTGCGGCCAAAAGCATCTCCACGCGGCGACAGGCAAGGGTGTCGACCATGCGAGCCAGCACTCGGAACGGGGTGCACAAAAGCTTGTCCACATACAGTGTTAACACGGCGCCCGACTGGCTGAGGTGGATCCCTTCCAAGCACTGAAGCGTCTTCTTCAGGGTGGTGGGCTGGAGGTGGGGAGAAGGAAAGCAGCAAGGGCACAGGATTTTGCCAACTGGAAATCAGCAGTTTCAAAGTTCCGACGGTACGTGTTTAAGGCAGAGAAAAAAACCGACTGGCAACAGTCGTCACTAGAGAGACTTACGGCTGAAAGGTTCTCACAACGAGACTGAATTGCCTGGATGAAGAGGCCGCTGGCGGCGGAGTTCCGGTGAACAGCACTAATGAAATCCTGCACGGGAGGCTCATGGGACAGATTGATCAGGTCCTGAATATGATTCACGATGAGCCACGTTAAGTGCTCTGAATCATGTAGGTTCTGACACTGAGGAAAAAAGACAGTGAAAGACTCGTTTCCAAGTAGACAAGCACAGAACGGATACTGATGCCACAGAAAAGGCCACGAGACGTAGGAAGGGGAAAATAAATTCCAAATTATGATCTTCACCGAAAATGTCCAGTGTCTGACCACCAATGATCATCAGGGGCGGAGCTCACTTCACAGACTCCGTTGCCTTCAACCCTACGATGTGGCCAAAGCTGTTGGATGTCAGACCCCGCCAGGGAAATGTGACACTCCAGCACAGCTCCGAGGGACACCGGCCAAGGGGAGGGGGAGAGAGGAGCAAGGCCCAGGGCTACAGGGGTCAACGGGCGCCTGCCACGGACCAGTGACCCCAGGGCAGCGGGCACAGCAGGGCCGACATCGCCCTGCCCTCAGGTGACTGGACCGAGCCGTGATGCAGGAGACCAGGTGACAGACACTCCCATGCACGGCAGGCCCTGCTCTGTCCGGGCTTCCATCTGGCCCAACGAGAGTGAGAGTGTTCTCCGGTTCTCCTTCTCCAATCCTGTGACAGGTCACTGGAGAAAAAGGGCTCCCACAACTGTCACAGTTTTGACAGAACGCCTGAATCCAAAATATGAACAAATTCCACATGGACATTAAGGGGTGGAACTTAAGATTTGTAAGGAAATAAATATCCATCTTTACTTTTTTATTATTATTTTTTTAAGGTGTATTTATTTTTGAGAGAGAGAGAGAGAGAGAGAGAGAGACAGTGTGAGCAGGAGAGGGTCAGAGAGAGAGGCAGACACAGAATCCAAAGCAGGCTCCAGGCTCTGAGTTGTCAGCACAGTGCCTGATGTGGGGCTCGAACTCACGAACGGTGACATCAGACCTGAGCCGAAGCCAGACACTTAACTGGCTGAGCCACTTCGGCGCCCCCCCCTCCTTTTTCTTCCCCATCTTTAAATATGTATGTTGCTTTTTCATCTTAATTCATAATCCTCCTAGGCAGAAACTGTAAAATAAGAACAATTTTTTGACATGGTTACTGATTAATATTTTCTATGGGGGATAACTTGATAGCATTAGTTTATAAAATTTGTATTTTTCTTACATTTCTGTGAAAGCATTATATAATTATTTCTCAAAAGTAGAATAAGATAGAAAAACTATGTCAACGTAACGAATGTAAGTAAAGAAAGTGAGTAGCAATGAAAAATCTCTCTGATGACAACTAGTTCCTTGAAAGAGTCCCCTTCCTTTCCGACTGAGAATGTCATGCCCTCTGCTGTGTGAAAACAGCACGTGCATGGTGCCATGTTAGTGCCAAAGACGTGCACATGCTCTGTATTGGGAGAGAAAAAGCACCAAATTCCAGCCAAAATGCCACAACAGGTTTTTTGAGTAATGCAATTACAAGGAGATGGTATCTTCTTCTGTTTATTGGTTTTTGTTAATTTTCTTCTTTTTTCTTCATGTTTATTTTGAGAGAAAGTGTGCACGAGGGGGAGAGGAGCAGAGAAAGAGGGAGAGAGAGAATCCCAAGTAGGCTCCATGCTGTCAGCACAGATCCTGACAAGGTGCTCAATCCCATGAATCGTGAGAACGTGACCTGAGCCAAAATCAAGAGTCAGACACTCAACTGAGACACCCAGGCACCCCTGGTTTTTATCAATTTTCTCTATGAAACATGTGACGCTCATTTGATGGCCAACAACTCCGCAAATGTTATCTTTTTGAAAAGGACGGCATATGGGGCACCCGGGTGGCTCAGTCGGCTAAGCATCCGACTCTTGGTTTCGGCTCAGGTCATCATCTCACGATTGGTGAGTTTGAGCCTCGCACTGGGCTTTGCGCTGACAGCGTGGAGCCTGCTTGGGATTTCTCTCTCCCTCTCTCTCTGCCCCTCCCCGACTCATGCTGTCTCTGTGTCTCTCAAAATCAATAAACTCAAAAACAAAATAATATCATAACGTAATATAAAAATAAAGTAAAATAAAAGATAAAATAAAATAAAATAAAACGGATGGCATTTAACCAGGAAATTTTTAACTTAAAAATTTTTTTTAACATTTATTTATTTTTGAAAGAGAGAGAGACAGAGTGTGAGCCGGGGAGGGGCAGAGAGAGAGGGGGACACAGAATCCGAAGCAGCTCCAGGCTCCGAGCTGTCAGCACAGGGCCCGACAAGGGGCTCGAACCCACGAACCGTGAGATCGTGACCTAAGCCGAACTCGGAGGCCCAACTGACTGAGCCCCCCAGGCGCCCCAGGAAGCGACTTTAAAATGAAGCAACGGGTCCCTAAGGCCCTTCCCACAGATGACGAACCTCGTAGGAGAGCCGCACTCAAAAGTCACACTCTCGGCTCGTTCCTATCACACAGGCAGGCCGACCAGGTGCCAGAGGCACGGGACCTGCAGACAAACCTTCCTTCCGCGACCAGCCGGAGCAGGACCCAACGCTCGCTGCGGTCCACGGTCCTGTGGTCTCCGAGCTGGTGGCTGGGTGGCAGGAGGTGGCTCCGTGGAAGCTGCCCCTGCCCCACCACACCCCTCGTTTCCCGACTTACGACATAATCGCAGAAGAGAATGAGAGCTCCCCGCCGCACTATTTCTCTGTTGCACATTCCGGGTTTACTGGCCGCGTCGGAGTCCCCCTCCTCTCCGGACATCTGGGGGCTGAGTGACTTCGTACTGGACAGACTACGTCTCCTGGAAGGAGCAACAGGCGTGCTGACGCCTCTGGGACGGCCACCCCCACCGCGTGTGTGACGTGCGCTCTTAGCCGCTGGCCTCTGAGCTACGGCAGCGCATGCGTGGAAAACGAAAGAAAGAAGAGGGTCTCACAGGCAAACCGCCAAATGCTTGACCTAAAGGCCAAGGCCGGCCCGAGGCTGCAGGCGGATGGGCACTCAGGCGCCGAGGCTCTCGGCCACCGCGCCGGACAAGGCAGCCGCCGTGGGGACCCCAGCGCCGGCACGCACACGAGCTGCCTGCCGTGTTTCACGAGTCACCAGGGAAGCGCGCACTCACCGAGGCCCCGGCAGAGAGCAGGTCTGCAAAATTCACCCCCTCTAGGGAAGCCGGTCTTTTTCTTTCTCAGCCCAGGGGAATCACACACTCGGAACCCTCGATTCCGCCACAACCCTTCACACACTTGTTGCCACTCCCACAAACTTGCCCCGGCCTAAGTGTGAGGACAATCTCCTTCCCTCGGCGGCAAAGAGCTTAGTGGAGACAGAGGTCACACGAGGACGAGAACATTCTGGAATGTGTCAACTTTTCCTTTCACACTTCAGGATTTACAAGGGAACCGGTCTAAAATATTCTACAGGTTAGAAACCTGTTCAAACTGCAATTTGCCTTTTCTCACCTGGTGAATGGACGAGCCAGCTGTTGTCACCCAGACAAGGGAATAGTGCCCGCTAATCCCAAGAACAAATCACGGTACATGCACGCCAGCGCCATAAAAGACCTTTAAATACAGTGCGCTAAGTGACAAAGCCAGACCGAAGAAGCGCGGACCGTGTGACTCCATCCAAATGGCACCGTGCAACGGGCTACACACAAGCACAGGGCATGGGCCAGTGGCAGGGTATGGGGGTGACCACGAAGGACGCAGGGAATCTTCTGAGGTGACAGCGCTGATCTGTATCGTGACTGTGGTGGCATTCACCTGACACTTGGTACAAGAGTGGGTTGTCCTGTATTGTAAGTCGTAGGTCAATTTAAAACCGACAAACAGAAACGTCTCCTCTTCTCAGCCCTCCTGCCAGCCCCAGAAAACAATTCCCAGATGCAGAGGTTTCTGACGTAACATCAGAGTAAACAAAGGCACACGCAACAGAAAAGGAGCGGGCGGTCTGAACAGGACATCCCAGAGTTGATGGAGACACTTAGCGGGTTAACTCCCACCAACACAAAAAGAGGCAAACACACGCCACACAAATACCACACACTCGCCGTACACAGACCGTACGCACACCACAAACACAACACACATAACCACGCATACACTGCCCCCGCCCACACACACACAAGCGCCTAACGCTAACGGAAAGAGACCGGCAAGGATCCAGCACGGCAGACCGGAGGAGCGCGACTCTTCCTGCACACCCAGCTGGTCGAAGGGGCCCTGTGGCCATGGCGGTGCTCCACCTACTCAGCTCCCCAAAGCAAAAGGGACGCCTGCAGCCTCCGACAGTGACCGGCTCTCGAGGTTGCTCGGATTTTTCAAGCATTTAAGTCTACTGACTAAATCTGCTCTTGTCTTCTCTGGGGCCCCCGGTTGGCTCTGTTGTGGAGCATGTGACTCTTGGGTCTCGGCGTTGTGAGTCTGAGCCCCACGTTAGGGATACAGATGACTTAAAACAACAAATTTTTAAAAAAGGGAAGCGAAACACTGCGATTAATAACACCTCTGCAGTTTCCGTGCCTTAAATGCCATCGAGTGGCGAAGTCCACCTCCTCCACCGCCCTGGACAGCAAGTGGACAGGAGCCGTTACGGAAGTGGCACCCGTGGACCCCACGAGAAACACACACACAGGAGGCCAGCCTTGTGTGGAGGGCCTGGTCAGTGTCCTGAAGCAGAAGAGAGGAAAGGAGGAATGCAAGTGGGGAAGGAAGAAGTGGAAAGTCTCCACCTGGAGGTGACGTGTGTGTGTGCACAGAGAAGCCTCCCGGGGCCCCCGCGTGAGTCGGGCCAGGTCTCGGGACGTGAAGTCAGTACACAAAACCACTCGCATTTCCAGAAGCTGGCGGCACACCACGTAAAACAAAACACTTCTGAAAGCAGCACCTGACACACCATCCCAGATGAAGCGCAGAAACAATTCAGAAACACGCGTGACCCCTGTACGCCAGACACTAGGAGACGGGTGTGGCACACGAAGCACCTAACCCAGCAGAGACAGAGGCCAAGTTCGAAGACGGGAAGACTGGATGCTGGCCACGGGCTCTCCAGATCACTCTCCAGACCGGCTGCAAAAGCTCAGTCAAACCCCCGCCGCTGGCTTGTCTGCGCTCACAGCCGGATTCGAAGACGTACAGGTGGAAATGCAAAGAACGTAAAAGAGCCAAAGCCATGCTGAACGTGAAGGGAAGCTGGGGGCGCGGCAGGGCGGCCGAGGGACGCAGTGGCGGTGCCGGGAGCGCGGAGTGACGGCCGTGAGCAGGGCCCAGAGGCAGGTCCGCACACCGGTGCCCACTGGGTTCTGAGGCAGGCGCCACGGGCACTCAACAGAGGCGGGACGGCCTTTTCCACACGCAACGCTGACCGAAGCACCCCGCACGTTTGGTCACACACAAATGTTAGCTCGTAGCGGTGAGCACCAACGCTATGGAAGTTCCAGAAGAAGCCACAGAAGACAATCTCGGTGCTCTTGGGGGAGGCACACATTTCTTGGGTTGGACAGAAAAAGAATGAACCAGAATAACTGACAAACTTGATTTCATAGAATTTTAACATTTCTGCTCAAGTGAAGTCATGAAAATAAAACAGCAAACCACAGAACGAGGGAGACCTTTTACGTTACCGCTGACAAAGAGCTTACATCCAGAATATAGAAAATTGACAGCCCAGTAACAAGACAATAGACAGCCAAATCTTAAAAAACAGCAAACATCTGAATGTGTACTTTACAACAGAAGGTATACAAATGGCCAACAGGCACGTGAAAACACGACTGACTTTCTAAGTCATGAGAGAAACACGAATGAAAACTGTGATGACGCCGCCCTGCACCCGCTCCGAGGCCTAGAAGGGGAAGCGCCTGTAACGTCCCGGGTGGGGAGGATTTGGAGCCGTTCGAACTCACAGCCGCTTCCCACATGTCTCCCTCTGGAGCAAACCTCCTGTGAGCCGTCCAGAGCCAGGCGGTCTCAAATGTCCCGACTTCCTAGATCCGTTTTCCTGAACTTTCACTCCGAAGACTTTCCAACCAACAGAAAAGCTGAAAGGTTAATTCAACGAGCAGTCACACACCCTTCACCTAGATTCGACCACCAGTATGTTGTCACCTTGTGTGCACACACACGTGCCCTCCACACACACGCCCTCACACACGTACGTGCTCTACGCACGCGCACAAACCCTACGGGCACACACACTCTACACACGCACACACGTGCACTCCACGCGTTCTCTACACGCACGCACAGTCCGGGTCTCTGGCACGAGCCCCCGGCGGCTCTCAGGCCCACTCCTCAGGGACTCAGGGCCTCGCCCGGCGTGTGCTCCGCGGACCAGAGCATCACTCCCCGCGGGAGCCTGGCGGAGGAGCAGAGTCCCAGGCCCCGCCAGTGACCTGGCGAACCAACCCTGGTTCTAATAAGCCTGCCAGCTGCCTGGTGTGTGCACTGAGGAAGCACCGACGCGGAAGACACTCATTCTCTGTCCCTGACTCTTACCGTCGGTCGTCATCGTGACAAACTTAACAATGTTCTCGAAGCCTTTCAAATGTTTCCAGTAGCCTGTCTTCCCCAACTAAACCGTAAGCACGCTGAGGGCCGGAAACGGGTGTTGTTGTTCCTTTGCGTCTTCCACAACACACAGCACGCAGCGGACAGTGAGTGACGCCTGCCAACACTGGATTTTCCAGCTGAAAGCAACGGTGCGGCCCAAATGGGACCCCAGGCCTCCCAGAGCTCAGCCTGTCCACACTGAGCAGAGAGGAGCCGACCCGGGCCCTGCAGCCCCTGCCATCTCTAATTTCTGGGGCTTTCTCTGCTCACCACGGGCTCTCGAGCCTTCCAGAAACACCACACTGAGGACCCAGCTTGGGGGATGGGTGGCAAAGCTTCATTCCCACGTGTGTGCAAATGCCCAGAAATCAAGGCTTACGCCTGAAAACTCTTTGCAAAAAGGGGGTCACCCCCAATCAGATACTTAGTAAGTCTTCTCGAATGATAAAAAATAGGGCATTTCCAAGTACTTCTGAAATGCTGCTCAGTAATTACTTCATTATCTAAGAATAACCAGAACCACATTTAACTTACAATGAAGTTAAGACATTGCAACACGTCTGGCTCTGGAACCAATTTAAGGACGAGAGCCCAGCAAGAGGGACACGGCATGACCAGAATGAACCACAAGAGGGACAGTGTCGAAGAACTTGTCAAAGAAACCACACTTAAAAAGCAGCAGCTATTGTAAATGCCTCTGGTCTGACCACATTCCTCCCCACGAGAGGAAGACGGACAGAGAGCGGAATCTGCACAAAGCCTCACGGACACGGGGCCAGACCTCCCGCTGACCGCTGTCCCAGCCCACGGGGGCGGGCGTACCTGGGGGTCTGCTGCACCTCTGCCCACCAGCGGTGGTCGGTGTGGCTGACGAGCAGCAGGATCTGGCACCAGAGCAGCACGAGCGCCGGATGCGTGGGCACCATGGCGCGCACCTGCGCGTTCAGCCTGTCCAGGCCGTAGAAGCTGCTGTCGCTGCTGTCCACCGTGAGGAGTCTGGAGGCGGCTGCTGTGATCCTACGGAACATTCCTAGAAACAAGCCAAAAGTAGAACTGAGAGGGAAATGTCTTGGCGGCTCACTGGGGCCCGACGCTCTGTGGCCACAGGAAGACTTTACACAAAAGGTACACCCTCAGCTTTCTCCCGTACTTACACAAAGCATTTGGCACTTAGAAAACTGGGCTTTTGAAGCAAAACCCAGACATGCTGCTTATCTAACGGAGCAGCCACGGGAGCTGACGCCTTATTCGCCGGGCCTTCTCTTCCGCCCGTTAGCAAGTTCCCCAGGAGCCCCGTGCCAAGAGCCGCACCTGCGCTGTGACAGCGGACCCGGCTCCACTGAGGAGCAGGTGGCCCACACCGGGTGCCACAGGTTACTGCCCCTGGGACAGCAAGGCTACTCTGGTAGGAGCGGCAGGACCCTCGCGACACCCCACTCACAACGTAATAAACATCTCCTTGTTTGCAAAGAAGCCTCAAGAGCCCGTGGTGAGCAGAGAAAGCCCCAGAAATTAGAGATGGCAGGGGCTGGAGGGCCCGGGTCGGCTCCTCTCTGCTCAGTGTGGAAAGGCTGAGCTCTGGGAGGCCTGGGGTCCCATTTGGGCTGCACCACGGCAAGTGCCCACGCCAGACCCCAGCCCACGCTCCACAGACTGCTGAGAGCACAGGGCCAGCACGGGCCCTCCTGGGGCGGGGCCACCACGAAGCCAGCCACCTGCTCCGCTTGGGCACGTCAGCGGCACGCCCGGTGGCACTCTGCCCACAAGCCTGTCCACGGCATCGCCCTCAAGGCCTGGACAAATCCCCTCCGGGAATTAGCGATTTCATTCTGTCCCCTCCTTTAGACGGATACAAAGTCAGCTCAAGACGCCTCCCGTGCCATCTGCCCGGGCTCCACACGAGCTGGCCCTCGCCCCAAGGACCAGCAGACACGCACACGCTGCAAGCCCAGCAGGAAGACCTAACACAGGTGGGGGCTGCCAACGGCTCCCTGCCTTCTGTATCTCGAGTCTCCTGGCGCCACGGCTGGGGAGTCAAAGTCTTATTTCCGGTTTAGGTTCTACAACATCCCAAGTGCAAAGGGGCCCTAACATGGGCAAACACAGACAGACTACGCTTTGTGTATTTGTTCCCTACTACTTTGTGACTGTTGCGCCTCTGACCTGAGGCAGAGAAAGAGAACTAACCAAAGCAGGGGAGTCACAGCACAGGACACCGGGCTGGCCTCCTGGGGCACCCAGGGAGCACGGCAGACATACTCAGAAGGTCAGTTCCAGCGAGACGTCCAGCGCTCGTCTTGTCTCCGGCTCCGTTTCCAGGGTTTTCTCTGGGTGCTGCGTGGACAGCATCACCCACCTCCGGCCCACTCAGCCCGGGCCCGGTCCTTCTCCGTGCCCTCCATTATTGCACGGGCTCCTTGAGGGCCAGTGGACACGAGGGAAGAGGCAGGCGCTGTCCTGAAGGAATAGGGGAGCCAGGCCGGAGAGCACAGGGAGCGACAGACCACGGAGGAGGGGGTTCACGGAACAGGGGCAGGAACCCACAGTCAGAGCTGTGTTCAGGTGCCCGGGATGCAGTGCAGGCTCTGGAATCAGACCACGGCTCCCCCACTTACCTGGCCCTGGCTGCACATCACCCGGGTCTCAGCTTTCTCATTTGCAAAATGGAACTGGGAGCAGCAGCTGCTCAGAGCATCAAACAGTAAAACCTGAGTGAAGGGCTCAGCAAGGCACGGGCCAGAACAAATGACCAGCAAGCAGGGCTGCTAGGAAGGTTCTCACGGCGTCTGGGGGCAGGGGGTTCGTCAGCAGAGAGGGCGAAGTGGACGGGAGAGCAGAGGAAGTCAGGCGGCTCGTTGGGGCGGGGAGGAGTCAGCAGCAACACTGAGGTCTGAGCATCTCCCACGGTGAGGACGGACCAAAGTGGCAAAAAGGAGCCAGAGTAAAGCAGCTATGCCAGGGGACGAGTTCAATTTTTATCCTAAGTGTGACGTGCTGGCAAGACACCAAGTCACACAGCTACGAGGAGGACGGACACGAGAGATCGAGGCAGTCAAGTCCGTGGGGCGACCCAGACTACGTAGACAATGATGAGTCATCTCTGCAGCAATGACCAAGCCGGGTCACAAAGGGGACAGTCCTACTGAGAGTGAGGTGGGAGACAGAGACAGAGACAGGGAGTGTAAGAGAAACAGAGGAGGAGAGACAGAGATACCAGGAGAGAGAGAAGAGAGACCAAGGATAGGAACCAGGAACAAGAATACCCAAAGGAGAAAAGACTCCTCTTTGCTAAATGGTGTGAGGAAAACTGGCTATTCACAGATAAAGAAGAAAACTGGATCCCCACCTTATACCACTCACAAAAATGAACTCGAAATCAATCAGACTTAAATGTAGAACCTGAAACCGCAGAACTCCTAGAAGAAAACAGGGGGAAGCTTATTGACTTGGGTCTTGGCAACAATTTTTTGGACGTGCCGCCTAAACCACAAGCAACAAAATAAAAAATTAAACAGGTGCCGGGGCGTCTGGGTGGCTCAGTCAGTTGAGCGTCCGACTTCGGCTCAGGTCACGATCTCACGGTTCGTGAGTTCGAGCCCCGCGTCGGGCTCTGTGGTGGCAGCTCAGAGCCTGGAGCCTGTTTCAGATTCCGTGTCTCCCTCTCTCTCTGCTCCTCCCTGGCTCATGCTCTGTCTCTCTCTCCTTCAAAAATAAATAAAAAAATTTAAAAAAATAAAAAATAAAAATAAAAAAATTTAAAAATAAACAAACAGGTGAGACCACACCAAACCGAAAGCTTCTGCACAGCAAACGACCAACAAAATGAAAAGGCAACCTACAGAATTGAAGAAAGTATGTGCAAACAACACATCTCGCAAGAGGCTAATGTCCAAAAAATATAAGGGACTAATACAACTCAATAGCAGACAACCGAAGAATCCGGTTAATGAGTGGGCAAGAGACCGACACGGGCATTTTTTCCCTAGACACACAGATGGCCAACAGGCGCATGAAGAGACGCTCCACGTCCGCCACGGTCAGGGAAACGGCAATCAAACCCACTACGAGCTCGCGCCTCCCCCCTCCTAGGACGGCTGCTACCAAAAAGGCAAGCGTTGGCGAGGATGTGGACAAAGGGGAGCCCTCGTGCAAACTGCTGCAGCCGCTGTGGAAAACAGCACAGATGTTCCTCCAGAAACTAAAAATGAAATGGCCACACGGTCCAGCGATCCCACCTCTGAGCATTTATCTGAAGGAAACAAAACCGCTATCTCGGAGGTACCTGCATCCCCACATTTACTGCAGTGTTACAACACCCAAGACGTGGAAACGACACCAGCATCCGTCAAGAGATGAAGGAGTAAAGAAGGTGTGGTATACATACGCAGTGGTCATGAAAAAAGGAGATCCTGTCATTTGTGACAACATGGACGGATCCTGAGGGCGTCATGCTAAATGAATGAAATAAGACAGACTGGGGCTCCCGGGGGGCTCCGTCGGTTGAGCACCTGACTCTGGATTTCGGCTCAGGTCACGATCCCAGGGTCACGGGATCAAGCCCTGCGTTAGGCTCCACGCTGAGTGTGGAGACTGCTTGGGATATTCTCTCTCTCGCTCTCTCTGCCCCTCCCCCACTGGCGCTCGCTCTAAAATAAAAACAAATAAAATACAATGAAATAAGTCACAAATAAAGACTAAAACCACATGATCTCACTTACGTGTGGAATCTGAAATACCGAACTCAGATGCCAAGAACAGACTGGTGGCTGCCAGAGGCAGGGGTGAGGGTGGGAGAATCGGGCGAAGAGGGTCAAAAGCACAAATCCCCGTTATTCACCCCAAGCTGTAACGTACCACATGGGGATTCTAGATAACACTGCCGTGTGGTGGACTTAAAAGTCGCTAAGAAAGCACATCTTGGGAAAATAAAGTGCGTAAGTGCGTGAAGTGATGGACGGTGCCAGAACTCACCGCGGCCATCACGCCACAGCGTCCTCGCACATCTAGTCAGTACGCTGTACCCGTCAGCAGGAAAGTGTTACGAAGTCACTTCCATCTCGGGAACGCTGGCGTGGGGGGAGACAGAAACCAGGAACACGTGCAATTAAGAGGCTGGAAAGAAAGCGTCATGAAGGAAGGCGGGCGGCGGGGGATCCGTCCCGCAGACACAGGAGGAGCACACGAGGCCTCTGCGCGGACGCCCCTGGTCACACGGCTACAAGTGGAGAAACCAGAGCGAGAGCGCGAGAAGTGCGACGTTTACTGTGAAAAGCCGTGAAGTGAGTAGAGAGAGAGGACAGGGGAGGAAGCCACAGAACAAAGAAGGGTCGGTTTGTATTTTGGTTCTTCTGTTTTTATTTTTTTTACGTTTATTTATTTTTTTGAGAGACACAGAGCCCAAGTGGGGGAGGGGCAGAGAGAGAAGGAGACAGAGAATCCGAAGCAGGCTCCAGGCTCTGAGCTGTCCGCACAGAGCCTGACGTGGGGCTCGAACTCCTGAACCGTGAGATCATGGCCTGAGGCGAAATCAGACGCTCAACCGACTGAGCCCCCCAGGTGCCCCAGGGTCGGTCTGTTTTTAGCCAGAGGCGCGGTTCTCAGCACAGCCACAGGCAAGAAGAAAAGACAACATGTGTGTTACCACACGCTGCACGACGGGGACGGGCGAATGTGTGCGCGAGACTCGGGACACACAAGGGGCAGGAGTGAGAGGAGCAGAGGGAAGAGGAGATGGGAGGAAGGGACTGCAGGGCTGTGTCTCTTTGTCCGGAGATGAGCCGACCCGAGGGGAGGGTGGGACACACATGCACTGGTAAAAGCTCTAGAAAGCCCCCTGGTCTGTCTGGAGCCCTTGGCAGGTGGCCGATGGGGCTGCTGGTCCTGCCGTGACGCCCACCTCTGATGTTTGTCACCTGGGAAATGCCTGGTTTCCGTCTCTGTCAGGTGGCAGCCTGCACCCCGAGGCCTGTCTCCCCTCCGGGAAGCAGTCCCCCACCGGGGCGAGCAAGCCCCTGTAAAGGGTGGGGGCTGCTAAGAGCTGCACCAGAGAAACACAGGAAAAAGGATGCAGCTCGCTTCCAGCCTAAGGCAGTCTTGTCTACCTTCCCTCTGCGCTTCCTCAGCCAGCAAGGCCAGGGTGCTGACCCTCACGAAGGTCAGGGGCCCGGGCTCCGGTCTCCACAGGGAGAAGAGCCCCCAGGGAGCAGAAACACCGTCCTGCACGGGCACACAGACGAGAATGGCCCTCTGCTGTGTGAGCCATGGAAATGCTGCTTGCTTGTTACAGCAGCTATGTGACCTCCACACAAGAGGAGTGCGAGTACCTGACCCGGGTTAGAAGATGCCCTGGGTGGGGCCTCCCTCCCCAGTCCCTAGCAGCGACCACTGGCAGAGACAGAGGGAAAGAAGGCCGGGCCCAGGGCACAATGTCCCGCGTGGCCGGGAGGCAAGGGAAGCCAGGTGGGCCTGAGGACCCGGGAGAAGGGCCAGGGCCTGGGGCCCGGCGACAGTGACAAAGGACTGAAGGGCACCCTGAGGCAGGAGGGCAGACAGAGGCTGTGCACAGAGCAGACCCCCCTTGTCCTGTCTTCTCGGAGCTGAAAGAGAGGTCTGTCCAGGAGCACTGCAGGCAGGGCTGGGGCAGGTGGGAGAAGCGGGCTTGGGAGGCAGGGGCTCCGCATTATTGGACCCCGAGGGTGGCGGGAAGTGCTATCAGCAACCCAGACAGAGGACAAAGGACCAGAAAACATGGCTGGGTTTTCCTTCTGGGTTTTACCATATGACCTTTCGGAGCCTCAACTCTCTCATCAGTAAAAAGGGGGATCTCACAGAGCCGCTCTAAGGACTGATGGGGCACCACCTGTGAAAGGCAGCACCACCCCACCCGCACACACCGTCGTCCCGGCAGTGCGGCCACCGCAGGCCTTGACGCCGGCCCGAGTGAATCTGGATCAACGCCCATCTTGTTACTGCAGGAGGAACCATGTTCTCCCTCTTCACGTGCTCCTGCGTGCAGTGGAACACTGACCCTTCCAGAAGCACCAAGAGGGAGCTCTGCCAGCCTTCCTGCTCCGCCCACAAGGAGGGAAGCGAGCACGCGGTGCTCGCCTTCTGCCGGCCCCGGCCCTGCTTCCAGGAGGGTCTCTCAGCTGCTGCTGCCCTTGGCAGAGTGGGCATCTGGACCAGACTGTGGTGCGGAAGGGCACGCGATGTGGACTTGAATCCAACACAGTAAGCGGCTTGGACTTACTGTGGCCACAGGCCAGAGGGCTTCAACCCAGCCGCACCAGCAACACAGCGACGTCACTCTCAGCCTGTGCCTTGTGTTCTAGCACCTGCTTCTAACTGGCTCATCTCGGCAGAGAGGACAGGGTGTTAGATACCCAGGTTTGTAGAAGGAGGCCAAGTGTATTTCTTGGCTGTGTGTTAAAGTTGGTTTGAATATGAAACAGGCCAACGATTTTGGGATTTTTATCCCCTTCTCTAAGGGACCGGAGTAAGACAAAACCAGAGGTCAAGGCCATTATTCAGACTAGTTCCCATTTTGAGAAATAATACCTGAAATGGACAGATTTGAAGGTCTCAATTTTTAGTGGTGGAGTGGAACTCACTGCCTTTGTTTAATCAAAACATAAATAAAAATTACCAACTTTCTATGTGAAGTGCACCTCATTTATATAAAAGTGCAAGATTATGTATTTAAACTTCATCTCAGAACCAATGAAATACGGTGATTCTGTTCCCCCAGTATCTTTAAAAGAAACGCAAAGTAAAAGAGATGGAGACAGAAATTTATATACACACAGACACCTTATTCGCAAATACTGAACCAACGAACAGCATCCAAGACAAGGCGGGAAAGTCCACGTGCCCGGCACCGAGTCCCAAGCTCTTCAGTAGAACATGCCGCGCCCCCCCCCCCCCCACCAACACCCTGTCCTGATACAGCGGCCACTAGCCACATGGGGCTGTTCTAACTTAAGTCAATTAAACTTAAATAAAATTAAAAACAGCTCCTTAATCACACTAGCCACATTTCAAGTGCCCAAAAGCCACAAATGGCTGGAGGCAACTGTATCAGTGCAGACGGAATGTTCCCACGATGCAGGAAGCTCTACTGGACGGCCCCGGGGTGGATTGCTGAGGAAAGGAAGAGCGGGAAGGGAGAGCGGTGAGCTGGCATACACCCGGAATGGCACAGAACTCCACGTGACGTGCAGGACACAGGACGGGTCACTCTTACCCCAAGAGGGTCAGAAAGTAGCATTCGGAGATGAACTGCTGTCCTTCTGGTATCAGACCCAAACCGATCGGTGGCCAAATATCAAAATGACCAACATACTCAAAATAACCTATTCTTCATGGGGCATAATTATTTTCTTGACTTTAAACTTATTACAGTGCGTCAGTGAAGCATAAATCAAAAGATCTTCAAAACAAAAATTCTTTCAAGGTTAGTAACGAGGAGGGTTTGAAACTCGAGTCCGCTGGATAATTGAATCCTGGCCGTGCCTCTGTCTGAGGGCAACAGCAATTAAATGAAGCAGCCATGAAGACGCCGCCTTCTCCGCGACCCCGGCCCCCGCCTGCCACCCCAGTGCCGCTGTGACCCTCGCCCCTGCGCTCCCAGCGGTCTTCGGGCCTTAGCCGAACAGAGCCTCTCGGAGACCCCATCCTCCCTCCTCACCCCAGCTTCGCCTACCGCCGCGCTACCCGCGTCCCTCCCCAGAAACAGCCAGACTTGTGCTTCTCTGTGTACCGTCCTTCCCACTGCCCTGTGACAGCCACGCTGGCCTAGCTGACCGCCACGCACCCAGAGCGCAGCCTGGCCGGGCGGACTGGGCACATCCCTGCCAAACGAAGGAAGGCTGAGAACGACAGCCATCTCTTGCTGTGAGGTATGTACTTGACACGCGTTTTAACTTGTACTAAAGCAGCACGTGCGCGACGTAAAACTCCAGTAACAGAGAGGGGCTCTGACCGTACGAGCGCCCTGCCCCGTCCTCTTCAGGCAACTACTTGTGTCTCCTGTCTCTAGCTCTCACGGTTGCCTCCAATATTCCACTCGACACGCTATATTGCTTGTGGCAGACCAACGACTGTTTGTCTGCGCCTCTGGCCTTCCTGTTAGGAAGTAATCCTCGCTCCCTCTCGACGAACACCGTCCTATCTGTCACCTGCCCACGTTGGCCAGAGTGCCGGGGGCTCACGCACACTCACAGGACTTGTGCCAGGGCTGAAACCACAGGCGGCCAGGGGCTCTCCTTCCGGCCACGAGGAAGAAGCCCACCAGATGACAGAGGCAACACAGAAATCAGAGTCGAAGCGTGAAATAACTCAACGAGGCAAGAGAATTAGAACGCCCGAGGTGCTCGTTCCTAAAGACAACAGTGACCCCTGTACTTGCAGGAACTCAAGCCAGTAACTCCTTTTCTTGCCGTACTGTAGGAAAGAGTCCTGCCCCGGCAACTGAAACTGCCGATTAGTGGAGTCATGCTGAGTAGTGGTTACAGACTCTCTCCTATGAGAGATGAGATGTAGGTCACTCATGCTGTCTGTCAGTTTAAGTCATTAAGTTTTTAGTTCTCTTGCCTCCATGGCCTCTATTTTTTGTTGTCAACTGTATAATTTTTTTAAATGTTCACTTATTTTTGAGAAAGAGAGAGAGACAGAATGAGTGGGGAAGGGGCAGAGAGAGGAAGAGAGAGAATCCCAAGCAGGTTCCATGCTGCCAGCACAAAGCCCAATGCAGGGCTCGAACTCACAAACCGTGAGATCATGACCTGAACCTACACCAAGAGTCAGATGCTCAAATGACTGTGGCACCCAGGCTCCCCTTGTTGTGTGGTAGGGTCCCCTCCCTAAGCAAAGAGAAAACACCTCAAGACAACCTGACTAGACATGTACGTGACAACATCCTTTACGACCTTGTAACATGAGACCAGCTAATCAGACTACATGTTTATGTGTGACCATATATGGAAAACAAAGAAGTAAAAAAAAATATATATATATAAAAAACTACATCATGCGGTGTTCGGGGCTCAGTTCTTTGGATACGAACCTAACTGAGCGGTGCCGGCAGGAATAAAGTTGCTTCCTGGAAAGAAAAGCCTCGGTGTCACAACTCTCTGTGTGAGAATCCGGCTACATTACTTGGGGGCTCGTCTGGGATTCGGAGATGGTGCTTTTCCACCTCCTTTGCCACCGGGGACGCGAACCTTGGGGCGCCAGGAGAGGAGCCCTTGCCAGGCGCCAGCGGACCGCTTGATCCACAGCAGACTAGCCCTCCCAGCGCACCAGGGCGAGGACCTCACGTGCACCAACGGAACCCGTGAGGCCCAGGAACCAGCTCAGGGAGACTGAAGCGGGTTGGAGTCGCCGTGTGACTGTGTGTGGGGACTTGTCTCTCGTTCATTCCCTGGGTCAATGACTGTGACAATCAGAGCCAACTGTCTCTGGATATTCTACCTCAGAACAGGGACTGTAAGGAATATTCCCAAGCAGCTGCCAAAACTCCTTTCGCTTCGGGGAAATTCCCCGTCTTCTCCGGACTGACATGCACTGCCTAATCCCACTGGTGGAGAACAAAACAAAAGAATCCTAGAGTCTGTCCCTGTCTGAGCTGACAAGAATTAAAACTGGGAATTCTCTTTCTCTGCCTTCTGCTGGCACCTCCTCTCTTCTGCCTCCCCCCGCCACCCAACCGCTCCACCTGGGGGTCGGCCTGCAGAACTGGCTGCTTGAGCATCATCAGCCCCTCCTCGCACGCCAGAGGTCAGGAGCGGAAGACCACCGAAGCCAGAGTTCCCCACTGGTGCCCCAGGCAAAAACAGACAGTGGGGAACAAATTGATTAACTCTTAAATGGACACAGATGGAACATATTTGGCATTTAAGTGGATTTAAGTTTGTTGGTTTACAATAGACATATCTTTAGAGTTATCAGCATTAAATACACAAAACTTTTTCCTTCCTAAGGTATTCTAAAGGTCAAATAATCTGCCATCTCTGTTGCAATTTGTCAGCAAAAAGGTGACTTAAAATGACGGTTAATTTTGTCTGTCTCGAAGTTTTCATGGGTAAATGTTAAGATAGCTTTCAAAGTCTTTGGTAACCTAAAACGTTAAAGTTTTGCTTCCATGATAAATTAAGATTAAATTAATTACATATCTCACGAGATAAGAGGCTAAAGCACTAATGACTAGATGTAGGTTTGTGCTTCTGACTTGTTGCAGAGAAACTAAGGACATTTGGATCTGTGGGAAAACATCCTTTATGCTTAGTGGATTCGTAAGTTTGCCATCTAAAAAATTCTGATATAACAAGAGTTCACAACCGATTACTAGTTTTCACTGGAGACTAAGGCTTCTAAGAGTTAAAAATCTGCTAAATGTAGTTAAAACTGATAAAAATAAGAAAAGCCAACTCTGTATGTGAAAAAGTAGGAGATACAGGGGCGCCTGGGTGGCTCAGTCAGTTAAGCATCTGACTTCGGCTCAGGTCATGATCTCACAGTCCGTGAGTTCGAGCCCCGCATCAGGCTCTGTGCTGAAAGCTTAGAGCCTGGAGCCTGCTTCAGATTCTGCGTCTCCCTCTCTCTGACCCTCCCCCGTTCATGCTCTTTCTCTGTCTCAAAAATAAATAAATATTTTAAAAAATTAAAAAAAAAAAGTAGGAGAATATAAAAAAAGTTATAAAAAATAAAAAAAAATATTTTTGTTACAGGTAAGAGAAAGCAATTTTGTCCTAAATGAGACTGGTTATTTGGAGAAGAATGGCTAGGGACAAAATCTAATACAAAGAAAAGTCGTAGAAGGTTTGTGAAGGGAAATCTTTAAAAAGAAATTTTACGTGTGGCCAAGACGGACTCAGGTTAAAATCAAAGGATTTTAAAAGTGCGCTGGGTTAAGATTAAAATTCCTCCTCCTTTGATCCAGAAGCTGAGAAGGTGATGGCAGCACCCTCGGTGCCGGCCTCCAAATCCTCCACATTTGTGCTGTTCCTGTTCAGCAGAGGACTGGGTGCCTCTGCCACCTCCCTAGGAGGGAGGGAGGATGTACGAAGGGCTTTCACTAAGATACATGGGAGCCATTTTACTACACCCGGCCCACTGTATGCCAAAGAGGGATGTCCACATAGCTGAAACCTATTTATGTGGGTATTGTTGAGAAAGGCAGGGAAATAGGCCTGGACTGTGGCCCTTTAACCCCCTGCCTCAACAGCCAATAATCAATATGCAAGTTACCGCTGGGCCAAAATAAAACTAGCGCATCCTACGAGAACCATGAAAAGTCTTGCTTGGTCACAGTTCATACCCCCAAGGTCCTGCAGGCGGGAAACGGAGGGGTAAGGAAAAACCAGGAAAGACCAAGCCAGCTCTCAGACCTGGGGTCAAGCATGGGTTAAGAATGACTACTCCCGGCACCTCGCAAGATCGACAGGGCTTCTGGCTGCCAGTCTCATAGCCAGCCAAAACATGGGGCCAGGAGATGAGGTTTCTCTGGCCAGCTGTAGAAAATTGAGATGAGCGACAACTTTCTTCCTTTTTCCTATAGGTGGGTAATTCCCCAACCAAGGCATTACTAAGCAACGTAAAGTTTACTGGCAACCCTTTCTAAAGTCCAGCAATCAGGAGGGGACACAATTAAGGGCCCCTTACCTGTACCCAACACAGACCTAGACAAGGAGGGAGGGAAGTCTCCCACCTCAACCTCCTCCTCCTCCTCGGATCCTCAATTTCTTTATATACGTATATAAAAAAATACAATTCTGCTCCCTGCTACCCACCTTATCCAGGACCTCCCCGTAATGTAACAGCCATGTTTCCCCTACAAAGAGCTAGAATGCCAGAAGAAAAAACCTTCATATTACAAGGTTTAAGACAGATAAAAGGAGATCCAGGTAAATTTTCTGATCGGATAAGCATATAAAGACTTTTCAAAATATTACGTTTGTTTTTGAGTTGACCTAGAAAGATATAATGCTTTTGTTAAACCAGACCCTTAATGAGATGGATGTTTTGAAAAAAAATTAAGGAAATCTAAGATTTAGCCCTTAAATTATGCTAAAATTAGCCAGTATTTTGCAAACACAAAATGAGAGCCCGATGGCCTTCTTGGAGAGGTTGAGGGAGGCTCTCACTAAATATATGGCTATCTCCCCTGACACCTGTAAGGCTGAGATGATTTTAAAGGACAAATTTGTCACTCAATCAGCCCTAGATATTCAGAAAAAATGCAAAAATTGGCTGTTGGCCTTGAAGGGACCCTGGAGGAGCTCTTACAAGCTGCCAAGCGGATATATTACAACCAAGATCAACAGAAAAATAAGAATAAAAAACAAAACAAGACAAACAAACAAAAACAGAAAAGGAGGCTTAAAAAAAAAACTCTGAGGCCTTAGTGGTGGCCTTACGTACTATGTCAGACCGGACATCCCGAGGTCCTGGTACCAAGTGCCATTTATATGGCCATTTGGAGCACTAAAATGAGAATGTCCTCCGAGGGGACAACCAAAATGAAAATCCCATAAGCCACGCCCCTTATGTGGAGACAATCACTGGAAATCTGAATGCCCTCGGGGACCTCTCTCTGTGAGGGCTCAGATAACAATGTCCCTGGGAGGGACTGACCGGGGCCTGGGGATCTTCATGGTGGCTCCCCAAAACCAACTGTCCATCAGAAACCCAGAGCCTCAGGTAACTCTAAATATAGAAAGAAAACTGTTTGATTTCCTTCTTGACACCAGGACTACCTTTTCTGTCGTCCTTTCCACTCCAGGCCAACCATCCAAACACAGCGGGACAATTAGAGGCTTCTCCAGAAAACTTCTAACTAAATTTTTCTCTCAGTCCCTGGGGGGTATATGGGGAAACTTGATTTTTTCTCATTCTTTCCTGATAACGCCAGAGAGCCTTGCTCCCTTGCTAGAAAGAGACATTATAACTAAATTAGAGACTATGGTGCTACCAACTCCAGGACAGATAAACAATTAGGTGAGTTGTGGAAATTACTGGATATTGTAGGTTGTAGATACCAGGGTTCAGGAAAACAGTTTGCCGGCTATATCAATGAGTAAGGGAGACTCAATCCCACCTACTCGCCCCTCCAAAAAAACTGGGGTCTGACTCCTAGACACTCTCTCCGGCCCTTGGGATGGTTACAAACAGAGCAGGGCAATCACTATTACCAAGCTCACCGAGCTAAAAGATGATTAAAACACAGCATCAGGCCTTTCATTTAGGGAGGGACAAAACTTACCAAATGGCCCAAAGGAGGTTTACTGAAAAAAATCTGTCAAGGACAGTTCTGCAAATGGTATCAGCCTGTGAAGTGTGGCTTAGAAACAATCCTTTCAACCACAAACTTGCTCTCCCAGGCAGTCAAGGAACTGGAGGCCATCCAGGAAAGACTAACAATTAGGTTTCATTCCTATGCCAAGGTCAAAGCAATTCCAACATCTGTTGGTATGGATTGATACTTTTACTAATGAGTAAAGACCTTCTTCTGCAAGACAAAAAAGACACAAAAAGTAATAAAAGTTCTGTTTTCTAGAGTAATACCCAGGTTTGGCTTGCCTAAACTTTTGCAAATTAATAATGGTAAATGGCTGCTTTGACTCTTTCTTTGGTAGAACTCCTGGCTCTTGAAAAAGTTTTATACCTCAAAATAAAGCAGACTGTCTGCTTATACTCAGCAAAACTTTAAATAAGTCCTCACAAGCATTAGATGCTTAAAAAAAATTTTTTTTTAAATTAAATTAGGACCAAACTCTTGGAAATACAGCCACCATTGATTACTTTTACTGCGCTCCTGCTTCTCTATCACCTAGGTTATGAAAGATTCCCCGACATACGTTGTTTACAAAGTCAGGGTCTCTCCTAGATTGTTTGACAGGTTTGAAAACTGTAGACGTTATCTTAAGATGCCATCTTGTTGGTCAGTATAATCTTTACCCTGGGTTTTCCTCTTTGTGTCTGCTAGTGTTTATGCCGCCTCATGCCTGCCAGCCTTCCTGTAAGACCATGCTGTGGGCCACTGAACTGACCCTTGGGTAGACTCTAACTGCTGTACCCCTACACTGTCCCTTACCAGCTTGAAGAAGCCAGAGTGCTCACCGACCCTGCTCTCTAACAGCAGTTACAGGCCCTGTTCCAGAGGAGAAATAAATAGGGAAAGGGCTAACGTTAGGCAGGGAGAGAGAAGGGACCTTCAGGGAGGCAGACTGCAGCTGCAGGCGGGAGGCTGAAGGAGCAGATGGGGTTCTCCCCTTACGAAATCCTGTATGGGCACCCTCCCCCATTATCAAGGGCATCAGGGGGCATCTAAATGAGATAGACAATCTAACCGTAAGACAACAGATGTGGACCATTGGCTCTACCCTAAACACTTTACACCATCGGGTCGGGGAGCGATTACCTGTGAGCTGACCGCAGACGCTCACCCCTTTAAGCCAGGAGATACAATATGGATAAAGGAGTGGAAGGGCCAACCCCTAAAATCCCTCTGGAGGGTCCCGTTCACTGTCATTGTGTCCGCCCCTACTGCAGTAAAGGTAGCTGACGTGGGCCCCTGGATTCACTACAGCAGAGTGAAGCCAGCGTCTCGAAACTGGGAATGCCTTCCTGATCCATCAGTGCTATGCAAGCCGACCATACGGAAGGAGCAGTCGGCAACTCCAGAGCCTCCGGGAGACTGCGGCCCTGCTTCAGCCACTCCAGGAGCTGACTGATCTACGCACGGCGGAAGCCTGAGGAATCGACGGTCCGATGCAACAACAGACTGTCCTTCTTTTCTGCGTGTTTCCTTGCCGCGAGGCACGGCCACGCCTTGTTTCTCACTAGTACTGAGATTCTTGTTCTACTCGCTGCCGCCGAAGTGGCTGGCTGGAAACGTGGGGAGAGGTTTCTGTTAACACTCGCCGTCCTTTTGTGGACAGGGTACCGACACGGGAAAACAATGGTGATAAGAGACTAGAAAATCAGATCCCCACAGACCTTATAGTAAAACAAAATATCCCAGTCCTACTACCGGGGTTTGGCTTCTCAAAAGCTCAATTATTGGAAAAAAACTGTCTTGCCTAGTGGGAAAAAAGTTCATCGTCATCTCTGTTAAAAACTTAACATGCCTCGGGGCGCCTGGGTGGCTCGGTCGGTTAAGCGTCCGACTTCGGCTCAGGTCATGATCTCACGGTCCGTGAGTTCGAGCCCCGCGTCGGGATCTGTGCTGACAGCTCAGAGCCTGGAGCCTGTTTCGGATTCTGTGTCTCCCTCTCTCTCTGCCCCTCCCCTGTTCATGCTCTGTCTCTCTCTGTCTCAAAAATAAATAAATGTTAAAAAAAAAAAAAAAACTTAACATGCCTAGGCCAAAGATTTTATAATTCAACTGCCAAAAAAACTCAATGGTGGGGGACCCCAGATCACCTTGAACCAGATCCCCACCCCTTATCTAACTTCCTCATCTCTGAGAGGCCGGAGACCATGTCAACGCAGCCATCAAATGGCGGGTCCAGGTGGACTACACTAGATACGTGGAAGGACAGCCTACATAGTACTTCCCTCAGGCTGGTCAGGGTCATGTGTGCTGGAAACTCTTCGTCCATCTTTCTTCCTGCTCCCACTTACCAGAGGGAGACATCAGGGAGTCCAAGTGCGTGGCAACAGGGAAACAAAGGAAGCGGCGTGCCTTACACCTTGACAACCAAAAAAATGATGGCCTCCTGAGCCTATAATCCGATATCATGGCCCTGCCACCTGGGCAGAAGATGCGTCCTGGGGTTACCACGCTCCCATTTACACGCTAAACCGCATAATCAGACTACAAGCAGTTAACCAATAAAACCGCCAGAGCTCTAAACTTACTTGCCGAACAAGAAACCAAAATGGGCCATGCTATCAAAATCGCTTGGTCTTAGATTACCTACTTCCTTCTGAGAAAAAAGTTTGTAAAACGTTTAACCTAAGCAACTGCTGCCTACACGTAGATAATGAGAAAAAAGTCATAAAAGAAATCACAAATCAAATAAAAAGGATTGCTCGTGTCCCTGCTCAGACCTGGAACGGTTAAAACCCCAGGGAGTTATTTGGGGAATGGTTTTCAACTTTCAGGGGATTCAGAACTCACATAGAAATTATCCTCCTAATTCTGAGAGGTTGCTTAAGCCTACCCTGCTTAGCTCCCCTGGTTGTACGGTCTGCCTCCAGTCTCATTGAGGCCATAATTCAAAAAAAAAAAAAAAAGACGGCCACTCGTGTTAACGATGTTATGAAAATATAAACCTCCAAACCAAGATGATGCTCTTTGACCCAAAATAGAGGGATCCAAGCACCAAAGGGGGGAATATGGTAGGGCCCCTCCCTAAAGAAAGAAAAAAGACCTCAAGGCAACCTGACTATACGCCTACGTGACCAACATCCCTCACGACCTTGTAACATGAGACCGCTTAATCAGACCCCATGTTTATGTGTTACCACATATGGGAGATAAAGAAGTAAAAAATATATAAAAAACTATGCCACGTGGCATTCGGGACTCAATTCTTTGGGTGCAAACTCAACTGAGCGGTGCCAGCAGGAATAAAGTTGCTTCCTGAAGGAAAAAAAAAAGCCTCACTGTCACGACTCTGCGAGAATCCTGCTACAGTTGGGCCAACTTTAGACATGACTATATAACCCCAACAATGTGAGAGGAGATTAGTGACCCTTCCATCCCTCCACCTCGTCCTTCCACTCCCAAATTAAGTTAGTTTCCCTTTTATTTTTCTCAGAAATAAAAACATTTTCATTCTGTTCTGAAACTACAGTTAAGTAAGTTTTCAATGTTTTACTCATACATTGACTATAAAACTGAAAACTGAGGAAACCAATTTGACAATAAATTTCATATTAAAAAAAAAAAAACCTGAAAACTGAAACAGCATTTATATTATGATTGATTACGTGAATATAGCTCCCAACAAAGCCAAGAAACCTAAAAGGATGACATTTCTTTTTATAGGTCCTTGGTCATGTTACTTATGTTTCCTAGACATTACAATTGCCTCTTGTTTTTCCTGCTAAGAGAAGAAAGAGATGGCGGTACCCTGTAACTCGAGTGTTCCAGCTTCCCACTCATTCAATCTAAATCAAGGCATTCTTCGTGAAAACACCCATTTTCTCTTGGAGCATGCCTACTGTCCTACTATGGATCGGCTGCTTCCTCTGCAAACTGCATGGCTGTCATCTTGTGACTTCTCTCTTGGGGTCATTGTCCTTTTTACTTCACAATCGTATGTAAAGGTACAAAAAGATCTCGGGCCTCCAAATTTTTAAAAGAGGAGGAAGCCCTCTGGTTTGTTTTTTTCAACAACCAAACACCTTCCAGTGCACAGTGAGCAGGGCAGAACTTGTACCGGGCAGCCAAGTTCCTGCCCCCGAGAGTGCCCGGCGCAGGACAGGGACCGCACAGATGCTCTGCGAAAGTCGGTCTGAGGCACCTACCAGACTTGAAGATGTGGATGAGACACATCAGCAGAGTGCCCAGTTCTTGGCAGTAGAAAGTATGTTGCTGTTCACTCATTTCCACTTTGAGCTGCTTTGTAACAATATCCTCCAAAAGAATGCCAACTAGTTGTAGTAGAAATCTTCAAAGAAAGGGGAAAATGTGATGGTGAATTAGGTGACTGTTACAGAGCACTTATGTGACATCCAGTAGACATGGGGGGCGGGGGGGGGGAGTAAAGACAGAAGTGAAGTGAACAAAGTAACATTTAGTACCATCCCTTTGGATTAAGTCACCTTCCCTCTCTGCACATCACCTTCCTCATTTATGAGATGGCAGTACACATATACAACTTCAGGACTGTTAGGATAAAATGACATGCAGTGTTTCTTTAAAGCTTTGCAAACCAGAAAGTATCACAGAAATAGAAGCCGGCAACCTGCTGTAGCAATTTAACGTTTCATCCATTTTAGCCACCTGCTTAAACGTAGCAGAGGGAGCCACAGGCCACCTGGTTGAACTTGCAACCAAGAGGGTGTCGAGCAGGTTTACTGGGTTTACCTCCACAAACGCACCGGCATCTCCGCCGACGACCAGTGAAGGGGCAGCTAAATGGATGTTACGAGGACCTGCCTCGAAGGAGCACGTCAGCACAAACCACGCTCACTGGACATCTTGCCAGCTCTACCTTACTGAGCACCGCAATCCAGAAAAAGTGGACACACGCTTATCTAGGTAACATGCGTTACTGGCCCTGACTCGTGATCACTGCCCTCAAGGAGGTTCCAAATAATCTGTGAGGGTAGACACGATGCCACAAGTACAACAAGGGGAGTACGTGGGACGGTCACGCTGCCAGGAAGGAGGATTTTATGACTGTGTTTAGAATGGCCAACACACACGAGAATAAAAAGGAGACTGACTTTTAGTGGGTCTTCTTAGCTTTTTAAATTCTCTTCAGGCCACACCCACCCTCACTGCCAGCACAGGGGGCAGGCGGGCCCTCAGTGCCCACCGCCATGGTGAGCCACAGTGTGGTCTTTAACGAGGACACGAGACGGGATGGGACCGAGACGCGGGAGAGACATGGACCCAGGGCCACAGATGAGGCACAAGGGCCAGAGCAAGCACACCCACACAGACCTCTTTACCCCACTCGCAGCGCTGAAGTGAGACCAGGAGTGACCGAAGACTTATGGATGGGCCGTAGGCCGCGGGCTGGTTAAAGGCACAGACACAGAGCATACCTTGAAAACGTTTCTTCCGGCAAGCTCTTCATTTGTCTCCCTTCATTGTGTTCTTCTGGTGTCGAAGTACTGTCCCCCTCTCTTAGCCTATTAATTATTGGACAGGAGATTAAATATGGAGAGAAAGAGAGCTCCTGAATACGAGAAAGAACAATGTCTTCAGTTGACTGGGAAATGAGAACCCTCAAAATGGCTAGGATTCCTGATATCCACAGCTGAACAGTGCTCACAGGTGCCTAAAAGAAAGAAAATAAGTTATAAAGGAAAAAGAAAATTACATTTTTCCTAATTGCCAGTTTCATGAATGAAAATCACCCCTGTTTACCATTCTATCAATAAAGCTAACAAATTATCATTAGCTCAAAAGTGCGGTCCCAGATAAGAGCATCAACACCATCTGGGAACCTGTTTAAAATGCAAATTCTTGGCCCCGCCATGGCCCCACAGGGCCCGCAGGCAGCTGACGAACCACCGTGCCACACGGTGACGAATGAATCTAAGACGCCGTCACGACGCAGGCTACTCACCATTGTGTCTGGAGTGACGAACATACTCCGTAAAAGCATGTCCACGGGACGGAGGGAGGAAGGGGCCAGAATCTCAAATAAAGTATTTAACACGCCAAGGGCTTCGTGAGAATCAATGTGCATCTGTTGCAATCAAACATCACAAAAGTTTTCCCGTAAGCCAACAAAAATGTTAACATTTCTACTTCAAGTTAGGTACCTCAAGGTCAAATGCCCTTACCACCCCTGCACTTACATACGTCCTCACGTTAGACGTGAAGCAAGCAAACAGCTTTTAGAACACTGCAGCTGCTGAAGTTTTTTCACAAGGGCAACCTTTTCATTTAGGTCTTTATTACATAAACAACGTACATTTTCTGTAAACATTCAAAGATTTAAAAGTATGGAAAAGCCGGCTGGAACTGCACCACCACTCTGGGACAATCCCCGCCCGCGTCCTGGGACGAGTCTCCAGTGCGGCTCTCTGTGCACACGTCATTTAGCTCTCTTTCCTTCTTTGCTTTACCTGCACCTCATCCTTACTCGGCCAGCTGTAACGACCTTTAACAAGCTGGTGTACAGTTAACTTTTGAACAACACAGGGGTCAAACGCACCCACCCCCAACACTGTTGAAAATTCGTGTGTTAACTTCCGACTCCCCCAAAACTTAACTACTAACAGCCTGCTGCTGACCAGAAGGCTGGCCAATAACAAAAACAGTTGAGTGGCACGTACTGTATACACGTATTACATGTGGTATTCTCACAATACAGTAAGATAAGACAAAATGTTATTAAGAAAACCACAAGGAAGACGAAACACATCTACAGTATTGTCCTGTGTTCAGAGAAACACATCCGCGTGGAAGTGGACCTGTGCAGCTCAAATCCGTGCTGTCCAGGGGTCAACTGTACGTACTTCTCTTTAACTTTCCCCATGTTCCTACGATCACGTATCCACACACACCTAGAGATCTTTAAGTGGTTTTGAAAAATCATGTTATAAATGTCTCGGCTTTTTTCCCTTAAAATCGTAACGGAAAACTCCCAAGGCAACAGGTTTTAAAATCTAACATTTTTAACGGATGCAAAATATTCCAAGCTAAGGTTCTACCAAAACGTGTTCAACCGCTGCCTTCCTAATGTTCATCACGAAGAGCGTGTCCAGACCCAGTAAACATGGCTGCAGACACGCGCTGTTCTCACATGCCCCCCCCCTCCCCCCCCCCCCCAGGTAAAGAGACCATCCTGAGAGCTTCTGCAACCCCCATTCCTTCCACCAGGCCTGCACCTGCCGCCAGCTCCTTCTCTTCTGGGTCCTCAGGAGGAGTGCGCCGGGCCCACACCAGGCGACCCCAGTGTGCCCTGTGAGGGGCACTCCCCCTCCGCTTTCACCCCCAGTGAGGCCCAGGCCCAGGCCCTGACCCCTCCTTCCGCCTCTGGCTGCCACCCCACATGTATTCCTTCTCAGCCTCTTCCCCGTGCCTCTCCACCAACACCCCTGAGCCACGCTTCTGCGCCCTCCACCCCCGCCAACTGCTCCCCAGTGGCTTCCAGCCTGCCAAATGCAGGGTCAGCTCCCAGCTCATTTGCTGGGCCTATGAGCAGCCCAAAGATGACCCCTCTCTTCTCCACAAAATGCCTTCCTTCCTTGGTTTTAACAACGCCACCCCCCACCCTGCCCACGCTTCCTTCCCCACCTCCTCCACGGACTCGTCCTCACCTCTCTGGCCCCTAAGCTCAGAGCTTGGCCTTCTCCTCCCCATCTGCACGGGTCCCATGGTGATCTCTTCCCCTCCCGACGTTCACCTCCTGGCCAGTTCCGTCTGGACAGCTGCAGACTCGGACGCCCAAATGCCTACCTCAGCCTCCCCCAGTGCCTCCTGGGTATGCCGACTGCACACACCCAGACCAGGATCTCCTCTCCTCCTCACCTCCCCGACGTGCCTCCCTCCTCACATCGACACAGAAGCCGCAAAGCTTACTGCTTCTGCTTGTACCCTGTGTCCAGCAGGTGGCTACTGCTCGCCACGCCATTCGCCCTCCTGGGGCACGCCACCTCCGTGCCTTAGGCGGGTCCCCCTGCTCTGCCCTCACGCCCGCCCTGAGGCTGCCTCAGCTCTCAAATGACACCAGGCCACTCGTTTGTACCAAACCCTCTACAGGCCTCCCCAAGCCCCCCACGCTGGCCGGAGAGGCCCACCCAACCCCCAGACCCTTGCTGCCTTCCCTGCTCCGCACGAACACTCTGTTCCACCCGTATGGTCTCTCCACGTTCTTTGAACCTACTGGGCAGCCTCCCACCTCAGGGTCTTCACTGATGATGAGCCTAAAAAGCTCTAACCCGGTCAAGTTTATACAAACTTAGCAATGCAGCCCCGCCCTGACACACCCACCTCTCCTCCGCTTTCCCTACAGTCCCTGCCGTCATCTGGTTTTACGCATGACTAATCTACTTCCTGATGTCTGTCACCTCCATCTCCAGCCAATAAAACTGTCACTCCAAGAGGGCAGGCTTTTCACGGCGCGGCTCACGTCTGGCTCACGTCTACGTCTGCCGCGGGGACCGAGGGATGCCCTGCACGACTTCCCTAGGGAAGGTGCACCTGTGCTCGGCCACCAGGCGGGCGCTCGGCAGTGTCTCACGGACGTGCTCGCATGCGGTTCCATGGTGGACGTTTACCAGGCGTCCTACCTTCAACCTCCACCTTCCTTAGATCGTGCACATGGCGAGTAAGAGACCGGAAGAAAGTTTCTGGAGTGCTATTCTAAAAATATAGATCCACAGGCATGGAATCCAGGACCACGTTAAAACACCCAATTCATTAAAACTGCCATCAGTCAGTGCCATCGGAAGCCAAGACTCCCTCCCTCTGACTGGCCTCAGCATGCCAGGATGACAGGCCCACTAGGAAACGAGAACGGGGCCAAAGCTCTGAAGACCGTAACTCCTGCCACAGCGTGTCTACACATCTGCACCAACCGCCAGGAGCCAGGAACACCGCACGTTACCCGAACTACCTGCTTCCCTGGCGGAGATAGTCAAGGTGAACAAACAGGTGTCTGCTGACTGCATCCAGAGCGCTGAAGACCAGAGCTCTGCTGACAGCCGCCGTCTCCTGGAGGGCGTCGGCACACTCCCCTGCCGCCCCCGGAGGCACCCCAGCACCCCGCTTACAAAGGGCGCAGGGCATCCCGCCCTCTGATGCCTGGTGGCAGCCATGGCTCAGAAGCTGTGCAACGGGCGGCCTCCATCCGGTACAGCACAGCCAGATCATCTTTCCACTTCCATCGTGGAAATAACTGACCGCATCGTTTGATCACAGAAATTCTGCTTAAACGATGGACCACTGCTAAACTGTTTTATGAGCGATAAGGAAAACCAAACACTTGAAGGTCAGTGAGTAGAATGAGGGAGGCAGCACCACCGGACAGGAAAGGACACGGCCCTGGAGTCAGACCGGCACAGCCCCGGCCCTGGGCACGCTCCAGCTGTGCACCCCTGGGCGGGCTAGATAACAGCTCTGAGCCTCAGGCTCCACTCTTGTGAAGCAGGAGACAAAGGCAACCGGAGGTGGTCACTGAGAATAAACGAAAATCCCTGCCCTGAGACCGGCACTGATAAGGATCGCCAGCCGAACGCGTTTTGATTCAATGAAATGCCAGTCACCAGCGCTGCCACTTACAAACGTGTCACAATGACTCCACAGCAATGACGCGGACGGGGCACAAACCTGCTGCTTGGCCAACATCGGGAGGATGACGTCGGCGATCTGCCGGGACAGCCGCTTCCACTTGTCCTCGCTCTCCTTGTGGCATTGCTGCAGGACCAGGATGAACATCTCCAGCACCTGCGGGGTGCAGGCGGGTCAGACTCCAGGGTGCAAAGACACGTGAGGCCCAGGGAGGGCCTGCTGCCCCCGACGCAGCCCCGGCCCGGGGACACACGACACGAGGGACACCGAAAGAAAGCGCAAGGGGCACAGCTCAGCTGCACGCTCGTTGGAGTCACCCACCATGGCGGTACTCCTGTGCTTCTACGGAACTTACAAGACTTCACCACCAGAGAAAAGGCACAAAAAGAGAATAAAATTTATATAAACTTTTGGAGAAACACAAACACAGCCTTGATTAAGCTTTTCTACAGATGCCTCGTGACTTTTGTGTCCGTTAATTTCAACTTGGTGCTCTTTAGAAAGGGAATCTCCTACCAAGTAGTACTTGCCTTCAGAAGAGTTATCCACATCATAACTGGTCGAGCACCAGTTCTGAGCAGAGACATCTAAAAGCCTGTTTTTGTAAATACAGTTCTATCGGCACACAGCCGCACACTTCATGACCACACCGGCTGGGACATCGTCCACAGCAGCTGAAGTGAGGTGTTTCAGTCTAAAACACTGAAAATACCCGTCACCTGCTTGTTTACAGAAAACACCTGTCACCCTGGTCTACACAAGCGCCATGAAGAGAGATGCGCCCACTGAGGCCCACTCTCCATAGAGCCGGCCCCGACCGCCCCTCCACAGCTGCCTCTCCACTCAAGGGGCCTGGCAGCCCTTCTCCCCCAAGAGGGGAGTGTGCACTCCGTGTGGACCCTCCTCAGCAAGGCTACCCGACCCTCTGTCCTCTCAAAAGGCGGAAAAGCTCCCCGAGCACGTGTGGCTGACGGGCCACTCTCTAGGCCTCCCTCCAACCCATCGTGCTTGGTGCTTTACATCGTAATCACGGGATTTCAGTCAACATTACAAAGAGTCACCGAGATGAGAATGCACAGAAGAAAGTGCTTCCGTGAGAGAAGCTTATGACTTTCAGATTCAAAGACCAATAGCCTGACAAAAATTCTGAAGGCCAGGCAAGCTAAGAGCGGGGTCACGGGAGAGGCCAGACCTCTGCACTCAGGCCGCCCCGAACGGCCTGAAATTCCTGCTCCACCTTAAGGAAAACTAAACCACAACCAGCACAGAGGAAAAGACCCTGGCCTTACCTACATCGACACGTGGTAAAGAGATGTACAAATAAAGTCTTCACATTATTTCAGATGCGATATTTTTAAAATCATTTTTTAGAATTCTATCATTTCGGTCAATGTCAGGTAACTGATTCTTGGTCATTTTGGAAAACAGGGTTTCCAACACATTTACTCCCTCGAATGACCCCGTGACTGTCAGCCAGGTGGCAGGTGACCTCCCCAAGTGGCTGTACGGCTTTGAATACCAAGTCCCAGCAAGCCTACCCCTCTCTGGCATCTCCCCAGCCCCAGAGCCCAGGGTGGCACGAAGGAACACCCACTGATTGGCGGACAGTGGGCCACAGGACATTTCCTGCTGCGTCTGCGGTGCCAGTGAGTGCCCCACGCCCCCCTTACCTGATGGTACTGGATGAGTCTCAGCAGCATGGACACCACCACTTCTTTCTGGGTTTCAAGCTCTTTTCCTGCATCGGCTTTATTGGCTCCTCTCAGTACGAACAGGTCATGGACTATCGGCTGTAGAGCCGGTATGGCTGCGGGCACAAACAGGCAGGCTCAGGAGGCATCACGTGACGTTTACACCTGCAGACAGAGCTCGACGCCTCCAAAACGTGCCCAAAACACAAGAAAACCCTAGGGGGCCTGGGTGGCTCAGTCAGTTAAGCATCTGACTTCGGCTCGGGTCGGGATCTCATGATTCACGGGTTCGAGCCCCACGTCAAGCTTTGTGCCGACGGCTCGGAGCCTGGAGCCCGCTTCGGATTCTGTGTCTCCCCCTCTCTCTGCCCCTCCCCTGCTTGTGCTCTGTCTCCTCTCTCAAAAATAAATAAAACATTAATAACTTTTTCCAATTCAATAAATAAAGAAAACCCTAATCCATACGTGGCTTACGATAAAGGATAAATCCAGCTTATCAACGAGTGCTATGAATTATCAGTATACCATCATGGAGGCCATAGCTCTTCCTTGAACACTTACTGATGATTTTGTGAAATCTTAAAAAAAATACACCTAGGCTTTCCGTGATGTAACATCAGATCTGACAAAAAGAATCACAAATTCAAAAGTCAAATTCAAACTAAAATCTTCAAACTAACTCAAATATCAACATCCTATTCTAATGCTTCATCTACCTAAAGATTTACCTGAAAAGATGACTGTGTTCTTCAGCAGAAAATATTTATAGAGTATCAGATTTCTATGCTATTTTAAGTAATAAACTCACTATCAGTAGATAAAGCCCTTCCCCCAGTCGTGTCTTATCGAAAACAGCAAAGTAGATTCCTTAGTCTATCACCACTACATGAACAACTTTCTCCGAAATGCCTTTCACTGGGAAGGGGGTGGCCCGATCCCGTCACCATTGTCACTGCAAGGCACTGCCTGCCAATGCCACACACACAAAGGCACGCCCACCCCCAGGGCCACATACACACGGCACATGCAACCCAGTGCCACACACACAGCATAGTTACTGACTTTTCTACAGATGACCAGCTTTCCAGACAAAATACTAGGGTTTGGTTGCCCACTGATTGTCCATCCAAAGACTCTCTAATCTAGGAAGCCTTAGTCATCCCTCTATTTGGCATTTGCACCAGGAACCCCAATTCCCAAAGCGGACAAGTGTGAACTTTTGCTGAGGTGTGAATCTCGGCCCTCGCAAGGCCACTGCAAAAGTGACTCCAGCGACTATGGAAATCAGATGGCATGGAGTCCCTGCCCGTCAACAAATCACCTGCTTTACCGCAAGCGCACGGAACAGGGAACACAGAGAACGCTGCATGCCACAGCGCCCTTCTCACATCTGGGCTCTGCAGAGGTCCTAGGACATACCCCTGCCAAAGTTCAAAAGTCTACTGATTCCTGACAACGGAGCCAGGGAGGAGTCAACAGGAAAATGCTGCAAGATCAGTTTAAAAAAATTCAAAGAGGGGACCCCTGGGTGGCTCAGTGGGTCAAGCGCCCGACTTTGGCTCAGGTCATGATGTTGCGATTCTTGGGTTTGAGCTCCACGTCCGGCTCTGTGCTGACAGCTCGGAGCGTGGAGCCTGCTTCGGATTCTGTGTCTCCCTCTCTCTCTGCCCTCCCCTGCTCACACTCCGTCCGTCCCTCCCTCCCTCTCTCTCTCAAAAATAAACATTAAAAAAATAATAATAATAAAAAGTTAAGAGAAGGTTTGCAGTTTATTCTTTTTTCAAAAAAAATTTTAAATGTTTATTTTTGAGAGAGAGAAAACAGAGCACAAGCAGGGGAGGAGCAGAGAAAGAGGGAGACACAGACTCCGAAGCAGGCTCCAGGCTCCGAGCTGTCAGCAGAGCCCAATGTGGGACTTGAACTCACAAACCGTGAGATCATGACCTGAGCCGAAGTCAGACACAACTGACTGAGCTACCCAGGCGCCCCAAGTTTATTCTTAAAACCACAGCCTCACTGCCCAGGTGAAGGAGGCTGCTTGAGCCGCTGACCATCTTCTGTGGTCCTCACTCGCCTCTACAGGACAACCAGGCAGAACGGAAGGTCCTGCTCCAAGGCCAAGCCACTCCCTCCAGCACTGGGGTCCTCACAGAAGTTGGATTTCTCGGGTTTTTGTGTTTCACGTAGTTAGACAAGAGCATCTATGTCAGACTCTATCTGTGCCTTAGATCGCCCTACTGTTTCCTGTATTCTTAGGTCAGGAGGTCACAAGCTCCTGACAGTAGGTCTGCTCTCTCCCTTCTGCGGCATCTCTAAGCAGCGTGCACACGCACACACGCGCGCGCACTGCACCCACACACAGAGCAGCAGTGGACACAGCCAGAAGCTGGAGTGATGAAGACTAGCACCGTCGAGCACATCAGTACTGAAGGTCACCGTGAAAGGGCTGTCCCGTTACCATGTGTCACAGCCTTCCTCCCGCTGGCCATGATGCCGTCACAGAGCTGAATGATTTTAGGGATTCCAATGATCTGTTTTGAATGATAGCGCTCGTAAGACAGTAATACCAGGAAGAAAAAGATGTTTGGAATAATTGCCTCTGATTCCCTAGAAACAAAAACATCCGTTTAGATGCTTCCTTTTAAAATTATGACACATAATCAACATAAACATGAAATTACTCATGATTCCAAGTTGAGAGAGAGCAAAAGAGAAAGGGAGAGAGCCAGGGGAAGGAGGGAAGCAAGTGGTGAGAGTGAGGGAGAAGGGAGAGGGAGGTGCAGAAAATTCGGAAAGAGGAGGGGAGAAGAGGAGGAAGAGTGAGGGGAAGGAGAAGGGAGAGGAGAGAGGAGGAGGGAAAACGGGGGGGAGTATGAGGAGAGGAAGAGGAAGCATGAGAGACAGAAGGGGAGGGACGGAGGGGAGAATGAGGAGAGAGGAGGAAAGAAAAGGGGGAAGGGGAAGGGAGAGGAGGGGGAGAGTGACGGGGGGAGGGGAGAGAAAGAGGGAAGAAGGGGAAAGGGGGAGGAGAGGATGAGGAAAGAGGAGGGGAGAAGGGGGATGGATGAGGAGAGAGGTGGGGGGAGAGAGGAGGGAAGGAAAGTGGGGAGGGGAGGATGAGGAGAGAGGAGGGGGAGGAAGGGGGAGAGGGGAAGGAAAGGAGGGGGGAAGGGAAGGGGAGATGGGAGGATGCGGGGAGAGGAGGGGGGAGAGAAGAGGGAAGAAAGGGGGGAGAAGAGAGGGAAGAAGGGGGGAGGGGAGGATGAGGACAGACGCTGGGGGCGCGGCAAGGCGGGCCAGCTCCCACAGGGTGTGCTGGGGGTGGGCAGCTGGCGGTGTGCAGAGCTAAGTGAGAGCGCTGCAGAGCACCCAACAGCACTGGACGCCCAGAGGTACAACGTTCTTACTTCTCCTCCTGCCCCTTCTCATTTCAGTTGAAGAAACTGAGACTCAAAGGAGACAAAGCAACTTGTCTCAAATCATGCAGTCAAGATGTCGCATAACTGGAGTAAGAAAGTACCGGGTCTCCAGACCCAAGGGATGCTGAGAACGCATCCTTCTTCTCCGTGCGTCCCTATCTACTAAGGACAGGTGAGCCCCGAACCACGCAGGTTATAAAACGCGGGGTTTCTATAAACACAGGACAATACCACAAACGTACGTTAGCTTCCTCGTGGTTTTCTTAACAACGTTCTCTTTTCTCTGGCTCGCTGGATTGTCAGAATACACAGAACGCTCAGAACACGTGGTAAGCGAGTATTTACATGATCAGCAAGGCTTCTGGTCACCAGTAGGCTCTTGGCAGTCAGCTTTGTGAGAGTCACAGGTTGAACGGGATTTCTGAGGGCGCAGGGCCGGCCCCCACAACCCACGTTGTTCAAGGGTCACCTGCAGTTCGGAGACCGAACGATTCTAACGCGTGGTCGTTACACTCACACAGCCGTAAGTGCCGTAGGAGAAAGTAGCGAACCTTACGGTCCGGCAAGGAAGAGCCGCAAGTCACCTAAGTCAAGTGTGTAATCATCACCTCTGCTGAAGACCGCCGGGTCTAAAATGTGTTTTCTCTCAGAAGTTTGAAACAATTAGTGCTCCGGCACACGAGATTTGGTTTAGCGCCCCGCTACCACAATTAAATGTTTTGAGATGTGACATGAAAACTGACACCTGTAATTCCCAGGTGCAGAACAAGATTTGCCAAACAAATCTTGAGATACTCACTCCTTAATTTTTAAGAGAAACAAGAACACACAGCGTGTTGATCAGAGTTCGGCTTAAAAAAAAAAATATTTGGCAAACACGCTTCACAATCCTTTAAAGTAAACGTTCATCTTAACGATCTAAAATTCTATATAACTGTCATGAGGACAAGAAATCTAAAAGAACGAAAAGCTGTTACCTGAACTGGCCTACTTCAATGTATTCGAACTGCTTCAGCACAAATCCAATGAACACCTACAGAGGAAAATAAAAATTTCACATCAATAATTAAAATGTGCAAACTAGGTTACTTTTCTTCCTACTTAGTTGTGTAAATTTTTAACAAGTTCCCGACAGCAGACAAACGTGTTTGTATACAAGAACTCGGAGGTATTCTGTGAGACGGCATAGCTCAGGACACTTCCAGAAATCCCGTAAGTACATTTACTGAACCAGGGGGTGAGAGCTCTGGAGAAACAGGAAATGCCGAGCAGCACAGAAAAGGCCTATCCGGCGACTCGCTGGTTCCGGTTCACACACACTGAGCGGCACAGATGGCCCGAGACTGGCTTAGTAATGAGGTGCCCGCGTGGGTCCACCTTCTCCCCGCACACCCCAACGTTCGAAGGGGCGGATGCTGAGGGCTGCTGACAGGGAAGGGGACCCCGAGGGCGCAGCAGCACTCCAGGACTGGACTAGGGCCAGTTTGGCATCCAACTCTGTTCGAAGCACGAGTTCCTCTTGGAAGATGTGAACTAACTTTACTTTGCTCGAAAGCAAATGTCATAATTGATCGCGTGTTTAAAGCAAGTCTCTGGATTTTGCAAAAATGCCCCCCAAACAACAAATCTTCGTTGTACCTTACAATTTAAATTCACTCGTCTTGGGGTGGGGAGGGTGAGTGGGCAGGAAGGCCCCTGACGCACGCACACAGGCTGATAACCTGGACACAGCCTCACACAGGCAGGAGTGCGTGCTCCGTGCGCCCAGGCCCTGGACACTGGCGCGTGAAACAGGTAAGGAGCGGCAACTAGTGTGCAAATAGCAAACCGCACGTTTCTTAAAGGTAGATTTCAGCGTCTGCTACAGGTAATTTTTATTAAATTACGACAGGTATGGCAGATGAAAGTTAAAGGTGACATACCTGATCTGAATCCAGAAGACAGTAATTGACCCGTAACTGAACCAGCTGTGCCAGCAAATCTAAGACCTGCCTCTGTAGCTGCACAGACGTTGTGGTTGTGTACTGCTTTAAAGCTTTTATAACCAGAGGCTCGAACAAACGAATGTGATTATGAATAGCGTTCTATGAAAAAAAAAAAAAAAAAAAAAAAGAAAGAAAGAACAAACTGAGTTAGACTTCAACCAAAACCTTCAAGCAGCCAAGCTGGAAAGTGCTGAGCACCGAAGCCTGCCGCCTCTCACTCACCTTATCTGCGCGGTTCTTAGTGGTGCTGGTGAGGTTCGTCTTCAACTGGGTAGACACTTTCTGAAGCACGTCGAACCACCTGCAGGTGGAAAAAAGTGAGCAAAGAACAGCCGTAAGTCTTCTCCCGTGTCCTCAGCCACACTCCAGGCCAAACCAATTCACGTCCACAAAATCAGAACACGTCCAAGTCAGAAAGCACCGAGGCGGCCACGCCACGCGGCCGCACCCACTCCTAACAGACAGCAGGCCGCGCTGAGATCGCAGGGGCTGCCAGCCAGTCCTGTCACTGGTAGCAGGCACTCAGACAGAGCGCTGCCTGCCCCAGGAAGCTCAGCGCCATGCCACCCAGGCTGCCGTGAGGCCACAAAGGTGACGCTCACTTGAAAGACTCAGTGACCCAGAAGATCTCACTTGATTCTCTTGGGAAAAAGTTTCTTTAAACATTCACATCAATCACACCCTTTTCAAGAAACACGTATGAAATTAGATGACAGTAACACACACACGGTTCCTCGCTTCTTTGTTTATATCAAACAAGGGCATTCTCCTCAGTTCCCGACTAGTGTGTTAACTCTAGCTGCTTTAGCACTACATCTATAAAAGGAGAAACAAGGAATTCTCTTGTTCGCGGCACGGAGCAATTCTCTTGCTACACAGAGTAGCAACTCAAATATCTGCTAATAGTTACGGTTATTTAAGCAACAACGACCGCATTCCAGGCATCAAAAATACAACCATAAATTTAACTGAAGAGAGACTTGTAGCGGCAAGGTTATGAAACCCAAAGTACTATCATACGAGATTCCTCTATGCCCTTCAAGTACACTTACACGCTAACACTTTTGTGCCACGTGGAAGCCGTTCTTTCCCCCTAGCACAGACCCGGGAGATGCCGCCCACGCGGCACCTACAGGAAAAGGGGGTCTGTGGGCACCGGAAGAGCAGCCGGCTCTCGGCTTTTGCAAAGGATTCACCGCCAGCTCTTCTGTGCTCGTACCCGGAACGCCTCCCCGACGCCACCGCCCCGGCCAGCACAGCAAGGTTACCCTGAGGCGTCGTGGTCCTGCTCTGCCTGCACCATGTTCCTCAGGCTGGCGTCGGCTAAGGCCTGGGTGAAGTGGGTGTAGGGAGCCATGAAGCAGTAGTGGTACAAGCCCGGCCTCACGCTGGAGGAGCCCAGACGCTGCGCTCGGCCCTGGGACTTGCTGGGGTTGGAAGACAAGCCATCAAACTGGGAGGCCAAGTTTGTCCCAAAGAGAGTCTTCAGCAACTAAAGGGGAAGAAGTGAAGCCATCAGCATGAGGCTCAGCGCGGCGCGAACACACGCGAGTCTCCCAGGGGGCCGTGCCAAACCCAGCTGAAAGCAACGGGCTGTGTTAGCAAAGCTCCAGACTGACATCCTGGAGGACGATCGCCATCGGCACCACGCGAGACTGCTGTCGCGAAGGGCGATGTGAGCCGGTAAGTCAGAACCCCAGGAGCCTCGCCCCCCTCCGCGATTCTGTTGGACCCAGCGTTCCAAGCAAAAGCCTGGACAGACGCCACGATGGCAGCGTGTAGCCAGAGTCCGGCTGCAGGGGCCAGACCCAGAGGGGCGGGACGAGGAGCCCTGTGCCCGATATCGGGGCGGGCCAACACGTGACCCGTGGGGCTGCCGGCCGTGCCACCGGCACCGCCTTCTAAAGGACGAGCGGCATCCTGTCCCCGTGCCCAGGGCGTGGGGCTTAGAAGATGAGCCCAGGAAATGACATTTTTACCTGCTGAACACAAACAGTTGCCATCATCGGTTCTCGACTGAAACAGGATTTCAGGTAGCCTAGGATCTCCTCGACACACTGTGGGAAGAAGAAGCAGGAACACACGCAAGTCGGTGACTCCGGGCGGCCTCCCATGGTGGCGAGCCACAGCTGACCCAGAGGAAGCTGGCGATCCGCCAGCGTGAACGGAGCTCGGCAGGAAGCACGACAAACCTGAGCCGCTCCCTCCAGCCTCTCCTGCAGGCGCCACCGCCACTCCCTCGCTCGCTCACTCGCCTGCTCGGGGACGCTCACCAGCTATCTACTGGCCACTCTGCCCCCAGCCCTGTGGTCAGGGAAGGAGTTCAGAGTGTGCAGGAGCCGCAAGCCCCACGGACGTCCAGCTGCACGGAGCACACGGGCACCCTGTGGGATTTACTACCCAGGGTCCCACAGCGTCTACGGCAATCCGCAAAACGACCGCCCGCACAAACTACTTTCACTGCATCGAGAATAAGATGCGAGGCACCCCGTGTCCTCTTGGGGCACCGAGAAGGACGAAGACACGAACTCTCAGGACGCCGCCAGAGCAGGCGCTCGGCGTCAGCGGCACGGCGCCCGGGCGCCTGTCTGGTCGCCAGCCACCGCTTCCTTCAGCAGGGCTGCCGTTGACACCGACCAGACAGAAGAGGCCTCTCACCTCGCTTGTTCGCCACAATTCTCCGTGCCAAAGAGCAACAGACTTCTGTTGGTTTCAAATACTAGGGGCCCGTGTATACATTTTCAATATTCTGACTTATTCAAATTAGACTCTAAGCATTGAAGTTTGCATCCTACGGGGTGAGTTTGTTACGTGTTGCTTTTTGGTTTTGCCAGCCCATAGCTGGTATCCGGTAAATGTGAACACAGAGAATTACAACTAGAGCCTTCCAGATCAGGGTCTGGGGAAAGCCAAGGCCGGAGCTAAAGCGGGCCTCTCCCACCCAACAGCACAACAGATAAACTCAGAACAACACGGAAGCCGAGGGGCACAAAACCATCTTTATCCATAAGGACCACGGTGAGAGGGCGAGAGGCCATCCTGTCCCACATACAAGGATCTTCAGAAATGGAAGTTACTACACACATTTTTTTTTTAACTTTTTTTTTTTTTAACATTTATTTTTGAGACAGAGAGAGACAGAGCCTGAACGGGGGAGGGGCAGAGAGAGGGAGACACAGAATCCGAAACAGGCTCCAGGCTGTCAGCACAGAGCCCAACATGGGGCTCGAACTCACGGACCGCAAGATCGTGACCTGAGCCAAAGTTGGCCGCTCAACCAACTGAGCCACCCAGGCGCCCCACTACACACATTTTTAAATATATCTTTATGTATATATATATATGTATATGTATGTGTATACACACACACACACACACACACACACGTACATATATATATAAAACTATATTCCCATTCTCAGGAATACACAGATCACGTAACGTCAACCTTCATTAGATTGTGACTTGTTAATTCTTTACCTTCACATATCAGGATAAATGTAACCTTCGATCAATTCACTGACCGCAACTGAAAAACAACTACTGCTGTATGTGTGTGGCAGTCAAAATAAAAAGGTAAAAAGAGAAAAGGAACCACACTCCCCAAAGATGAAAATCTACAAAAACAATAAACCGCAAAGTCATCTTAATTCCCTTCAATGGGAAAATTTTATTATTTTAAAAATCCCAGTTAGATGGTTTTCATTTCAGCGTATCGAACAAATTTAAAATGCATCATATTCCCTATCTTGCTGCAATGCATTATCCACACACAGCCCACAGGCCCTAAGGACCTGATGGCCTGAGAGAAGAAAAGCAACAGATCGCCATGCTGACAGGGCCACACGGGGAGAGCGTACCGCGCCCTGGGCGGGACGGCCCGCTGGTCTCACGGAGAAGGTGGCAGCAGTGAAAAAAACTCTGCCAAGTTTCACTCAGAGGGGACAATAACCGAGCACCAGTAAGAACAGGACACTATCCAGCCATCAAAACAAGTGCACACACTATACACAGACCTGGGAAAGAGCCCAAGAAGCACCTGGAGACAAGACAATGCACATACTGTGATGACAAAAACTAGGTAACTTCCACACGTCAAGAAAAAGACAAAAACACATGAACTTCCTGAGCGCGCCTCATGTTTAGGACACACGTTTGAAGGGGGAGCTCCCCGTGACCGACTCCGAAACGCGTGAGAACCAGGGCACCCGGGAGCCGGCAGGGGACACACCCGGGAAAGCGACCGCAGTGAAATGTGACCTACAGGCCCGGGATGCGGACACACGAGATGGGCGTTCACCTCACACGTCCTTAAAATCTGTCCCTGTGTCTGAGCGCCCCCTTGTAGGACGAGGGGGAGGGGATACCGGACTTGGAGCCAAAGCCCAGGAGTTTCAGCCACAGCTCTGCTGTCCCACGGCATCAGAGGAGCCAGCCACGCAGCCTTCACGTCCGTTTTTGCCCTTCCTGCTTGCAAAGGGCAGATAAGAAAGCAAAGGGACTGCCACCACGGTTTAAACCCACCAACACTGGGTGTTGTATGGAAACCAATTTGACGATAAATTTCATATTTAAAAAAAAAACAAAAACAAACACCAATATTCTAGAATGAACTGGGTCGAGGCTAACACACAGAAAAACCCTGAAAACGGGACGGAAGTGGGACACCCCCAACGTAAGGCTGACACAAGAATCAGAGGCAGGAGCCATGACGCAGCAGCTGGGGGCCGCGGAAGCTTCTCCCCAAGCTGCTCCCGCCTTCCGAACGCACCCAGATTCCCCAGCTACAGCTCGAGGGGAAGAAATGAGACACAAACCTTCCCGATGTCCTGCAGGGTTGCCAATTCTAGGATCTGAGAGAGCACATCCAAGGCAGAACGCAGAAAGCCCCCAAACTTTTCAGCACTGTTCTGAAGGTCCAAGGTAACCTTGGGAAGCGGAGGGAAAGAACACAGGGTTACTGGCACTGTCCTGTTCCGTCACCTGCAACAAAGACACGTGCTGTCCACGCGGTGAGAGCGTCCGGCTGGGCTGCTCTAACACCCGCGATCTGGGGGGTTTCTGTTTGCTCATTTGCTTTCAGTGCTGGGAAAACGCCCTGGAAAGGAACCGCATAAAACTGTAACCTTTCAAAGGCATCTTCCAGCTTATAGTGATGCTGCTGAAAGAAACAATTTCTGACCTTCTATTACAAGAAAAAAAATTTAGTGTCCATTTCAACCAGTATCTGATAAGCACCATGTCAAAACCTATAAAATACACGTGTTCCACGTATGTTCGTATCCCCCGGGAATCATGATCAAATCCAGAAACCGCCCTTCGGTCTGGCTCTAGCAAAATATTAAATTCATCTTAAGAAGGATTAAATTATAATTCGAAAGGGCCCAGCTGAATTAAATGATGCAGCAACTCCCCTATTTAACAGGCTGAGAATGAGCCAGGTCCAAGGATATGAAGGGCGAAGGGGAGGGATCAACTATAAAAATAAAAACTGGCAAAAACCACGCAAAGCGCTACAACAGAGAATGGAGTCTGCTCCGTGAAATCAAACCCAGCCAGCCGTGATGACAGAGGAAGCACTTCCTGGGCCGAGGGGCAGGACGGCAGGGGAGACGCACACAGAAGATGAAAACCTTGATGCTCTTGTGTCACCGTGAGGTGGTTTCCAGCAGGCAGAGGAAGGGCGAGTGGGGACACAGGGACAGGTGACTTCATGGGGCCACATCCCACAGGGACAGGAGGGTAGGGGCTCACCTCCAGCAGGCACGACAGAACGAGGGGGCGAGGGGCATGCGCATGGGAAGGCCTATCTTGACAAAGAACAGAGGTCGCAGGTGAGAAGCAGGGCCACGGGGCTCTGAGGGGGGCGGACAACGAGGGCCAGGGTGGGAGTACAGCCAGAACAGAGGGAATAGAGAAGTAATGAAGGAGGTGGAGGGGCAGTGTGACGGATGTCACATGTGCCAGGCACTCCAAACACACCGATCCAGGCAGGCATCCGGGACACCGGGGGCCACAATGCACGGGGTACAGTGTGGAGCCCAGGATGTCCCGGAGGGGAAATGATAAAGAGGGAGCCGACACTGGGATCATCAAGAGGGCCCCAGGACTCAGGACAGGAGTCGAGAACAGGCAGAAAAGAAACACCTCTGTGCGGTATTTCCCACGTGCCCTCTGCTATGTGGGTGGTTGACATGAGAAACACTGGCTAAAAAAGAGCCTCTGAATCTTCTGTAAAATGTGGTCAAATACTCTGATCTTTGAAAGGTATTGATATCCTTCAGAAAAAAAGCCAGGTAAAGTTCATAAATCATTTTCAAACAAACAAACAAACAAACAAACAGACAAACAGACAAACAAAAACCCTGAGAAATATCTGTATCAATAACAAAAGATAATGACCATCTGGGGACACACTTATCAAGAAATGTGCAACATCTGTGTGAAGTAATCTTCAAAAATTCTTTTTCAAATTCTTTAAATTTCAGGTACATCTGAGGCATATACAAGAAGTTTTCAATAAACAAAAAAGCATCCCACACTCCGGACAGGTGGACTTAACATCTAAGATACCAGTTCTCCCCAAATTAATCTATAAATTAACATGATCCCAATGGAAATACTCTCAGGATTCTTTAGAACTAGATTAGTTTATTCTAGTGTTCACATGCAAAAATGAGTAAGAAAAGAACATCCAGAAAAAATTCTGAAGGAGAATGGGGGGGACTGACCACCTCAAAAAATACACCGAGCAGCTACACAATCAGCACGTGTGCTGCTAAAAGATGAAAAGATAGACAGATGGATGTAACAAAACAGTAGAAATACAGAACTATGAGAATTTAGTAACTGATAAAGGTCATATTTCAGATCAGTTAGTGCATGAAAACTGGATTATTTGGGAGACAGTGCCAGGGAAACTGGGCAGACAGCTAACCAATGAAAAGCCCTATGAGAAATCGTGGTAGATTTTTCCTTAACCATCTCAGTGTGAGAAGGCCCGAGGTACGAAACATACCCGTGCAGAAGAGTTAACAGAACAGACAGAAACCGGTCGGTAAGGTGGGCCCTTGGTGGTGTCCACGCACTTGACCAGTCGAAGGTCCCCCACGCTGATAGAAAACCTTCCCTGATAGGGCTGGTTCCCTGAGCCTGGACTCTGGGAAGGAATCCCACGTTTTACGTCACACACCTGCCTCTGCGAGGCTGAGGTTTCAGTTCGTGCCAGGCAGAGGAAGCCTCCGCTGCTTGGGGGACAAAGCTGCTCTGTGGCCCTCAATGGACAGAGAGAACACGGGAAGCCTGTGCACGGATCCCTGCAGACTCCACGCTGTGGTAGAAGTCCCAGCTGTGAGGACGACTACACGCCAGTCCCAGAGTCTTGCCAGAAAATCTTTGAAGGTCGGGGGTGGCCTTGGGAGGCGCAGACACAGCCCCGGTAACCCACAGAGAGACCGCGACTCCAGCAGAAACCTTACGTTTGGATATGATGAAAGCTACCATAAACAAAGCTGAAGACAAAACTTGAAAAAAACCGTCACAGAGCACACCCCACGCTATCTTGTACGTATGTGTATGTACACACACAAGCTGCGACTCTTAACAAACACATCCACGATCTATTAGAAATGAGCACGTGCATATTTTTTACAAAAGGAGCGGTCAGTACCTTATAGTTAGCGTGAGTAGCTTTCAGGACATCGTGCAATTTGAGGTATGAAGGAAGGTGGTAGAAACTCCCCAGTGATGAGGACTTATTTGCTGTAACAGGCCCTGAGGCGTCGGATTGTCGAGAGGCTGTAAGACACACCACACAAAATAAACTTTTAGATCAAAAGTAAACACTTGCCACGTTTAAAAGAAGTTACTAGCGATAATGGCTTTTAAAGGTATTCTAGTAGAATAAAATTCAAATTCTTCCTCTTTTTGATTAACTAGAAGTAACAAAAAATTGACTGATAAACATAAGTAGAATCCAGGCAGTCCCCAGAAAATAAAACAAGACCAAAAGGAAAACAGCGGTGTAAGGCTACTGTCTGTTGTTACGGTCTCGCTGCCAGTTTGCAAATCAGAGGAACGACTAGTTCAGTGACCTCCGGCCAATCACACAACTGCCAGGAGCCTGAGGCTCCCTGAGGCTCCCAGCGCACAAGGGCGCTGAGCCCTGGCCGGTGCAGGTCACGGGCCCTGGAAGCAACCAACGTGCTTAAACGCTGTAAAGAGCATACATATTATCATGAAATGGACATGAAATATTAAGATGCCAAGCACTATATGGAAACTATACTACTCGAGTTTGAAAGATCTTCAACTTGGAGCCCTTAGTTGATTTAATCCACCAGAAAGAGTATCGGCGACATACTGGTAACTCTACATTTGTAAAGTTCTGAAGCTTTTAAAGCTGGCAAATCCTCCTGCGTCCTATAGTGAATCCCTAGAAAAGAGCAGCTTTTAAAAAGCCTTCCCGTAAACACTCTGTAAGCAAATCGACTAGGAGACCACAACTGTGCAGGCACCGTGAGGCAGTGTGCGGACAGGTTTGATGGGAGCGGGACAGGACGGGTCGCCCTGGCTCCCCAGCCCACAGCGGCTGCCTGGTCGGTGGAAACCGCAAGGTTCCACCGAAACCGTGGCCCCTTCTGTCCTGAGACCGTCCCGGGTCTAGAAGCTGCTCCGCGATCTGAGCTTTTGGGTCCCGTTCACTCACATGACTGAACCCTACTGCAGTGCGCCCAAATGTAAACCTGCCACTTCCAACTGGAGAGGGCCTCGCATGTCAGAACCAAGTATTTCATCCGCTAGCTCTGCTCCCAGCCGTCTACGCCGCCTCCCCGACTCAAACTCGGGTCTCTTCCACTCTCTTCTGCAGGGAGAAGTGGGATGGGGAGGACAGCAGGCAGGGCTCCTTGCTAGGGGCCCGATGCCCGCAGACCTCTGTGGCCACACACTGGCAAGTGACCCTAAGAGGCACTCAAGACCAGAACACGGTCTGGACACAGTCAGGGATATTTATGATATTCCACATCTGAACCCACCCTGAGGAAACTCTTCCTCCGGCTCCACTGCCATGTAGTTTACTTCCAAAAAATGCCAAGTTGTCACATTAGCTTCGGCACGAACATAAGCACAGTCCTGGCTTTGGATGACACACACCATGTCCCCTGCCCGCTAACGCTTCATACCTGGACTGGCTTCGCTGCCTTTCTTGGGGCTCAAGGGCGCAGAGGCCTGCTCTCCCGGCTCTTTCTCCTTTCCCTTCCGGCGGATCGGACTTAGAGAAGGAGGGTTCGTTAGGGACGGCAGGGCTGCCTGCAACAAAAACCAGAGTCTGTGAAGGAAGTAGAACCAGCACGCAAACTGAAACTCGCAGATGTGGTTTCCCATTCCCAGAGCAGAGCAAGCAACCCAGGCAATCTGGTTTTTCTCGGAATCCTCATTTATGGAGCTCACACGCGGTACGTGTACCAGCTACACTAACCCACACAACCACCACACGTGGCGGGGATTGACCCAGAACTTCTTCACAGGTGGACCGTGAATGGGGTCAGGCGGGGCCCACCCATCACCTCCAGTGGCAACCAGCGCACTCCGTGGGAGCCAGGACAGGAAAAAGGGTACGAAGCAACGTTCTGAACCCATTTTCAAATGATGAAACGAGCTCAGAGGTGAAGGAACGTATTCAACGTCAAGGCTAATGAGCAGCAGAGCTAGGGGTCCACTGGACAGAGACAGAACTGCAGGAGACACATAGTGGGCACTGGGCCTCAGCTCTGCTTCTCTCCCCACAACGTCAGGGAAGCGGACGGAGTGTGGCAAAAGCTGCCATCAGGAGCGCAGACCGACGAGACATGGACCACACAGTCCCTTCCCATGACGTGTCCGCCGCGGGCAGGTCCACAGAAACAGCGAGTAGGTGGTGGCTGCCTGGAGCTGGTGGGGGCACGAGAGGTTGGGGGTGAGAGCTAAAGGTATGTATCGTGTTCCTTTCTGGACTCTACACTGGTGGTGGTGATGGCCCAGTGGCTCTGGGCGTACTAAAACAACCCAAATCCTACACTGTAAGCAGAAGGATTGTATGGCATACGAATTATGCTGGAGTTGCAGGGTGTATTCATTAACATGTGGTCTCAACAAGAAGAAAAAGAAGAAAAAGAAGAAAAGAGGCTATAGCAGTACTCCATCAGGTCACCAGTTTGCACCAGAATAGTGGCAGTGAACACACAGAGAAGTGTGTATGTACGTGTGCACCTATACGGGTATGTGTGCATTTGTGTGTGTGTACATGTACGTGCATGTGTGCACATGTATACGGGTTTTTGTAAGATATTCAGTAGGGAAAACACAGGACTTGATGAAACAAGGAGCTATGATGACCGCCACGTTTGCAGCTGACAAAGCACAAAGTGAGGGGAGCACGGCGGGCACGGGCAGGGGCGAGGCTCAGCAGCTCAGATCCAGAGCACGCCTGAGGTCTGCGAGCCATCCAAGGAGATGCATGGCGCGTCCCTGGACTGACACCCCAAAGACACACCTGGGGTCTCTGACGTTTAAATACCAACGGTAAGAGCAGGACTGACCACCTTGAGCTGCCCCGTCCCGTAAAGGAGCCATTATCTACACGTGGCCATTTAATGACAAACAAAATTAGAAGTTCAGTTCCTCAGTTGCGCTAGCCACTTTTCAAGTGATCAGTCACCACGTGTGGTTGGTGGCTACTGTCATGGCTGGCCTAGACGTCAATGTTCCCACCATTACAGAGAGTTGTACTGGACAGAACTGGCCCAGGAAATATCAAGAGAGGCCAACCTAGGACAGAGCCTGGAGATCATCAGTGGTGGGCAGAGAGGTGAAACCAGGAGAGGGCCCGGCGAGCAGACTGGTTGGAGAAAAACAAGAGACAAAACCCGGAGACCAGCAGGAATGACTGTTTCAGGACCTGCGTGGCGGTACCGAGTGATACACAGGAGAAGACAGGACCCGAGAGGTACCCACGAGACCCAAGGACCAATCTTGGCAGGGAGAGTTGCCATGGAGAGTGGTGGCCGAAAGCCGACCCCCTGAAGTTTGGGGAATCGATGGCTGCAGCCACAGGAAGCCCTAAGGTGTTAAGTGGGGAGACGGCACTCTTCAGAAAGGTTCGTACTGATGAGGAGACCAAGCGGCAGTCGAAGCAGAATGTGAAGTTAGAGGAGTTTTTTCAAGATGGAAGCAACCTGAGATAGAGGACACAGGAGTGTGCGAATAATCGGATATAATTATAAGTGAGCTCATCTACCTTATTCACTGTGCAATTTACCACTTGGGAAGCTGATTTGATAGAACTACACTTCACAGAAGAGCGATCTGCCAACATTCCAGGAGACAGCAGATGAGTTAGCTACCTAATAAGCCAGCAACTTCCTTATGAGCTTTCTTGGCTAATGCTGAAAGCCAAGAATAAAGATAGCTTTCCCCTCAGAGACGACAGTAACCGATGACGGTACCAAAAGAGCTATAAATTGGTTGACATATTATGGCGTTAAATCCAATGTCACCATATGAGCGGTTTTGTTCATTTCAAGTAAAAAAGAGTATGGAAGGGACAGATGAGTCACGAAGGCATGTCTGACACCCACGACGTCACCCTGTGCTAAACGGCGGCCGAGTCCAAAGTTACCTTTATTGCCGGTCCAGGAGCCACATCGTCCAGCACGTGTGCGCAGATATTAATCACCTTCAGCAGGTGGGAGAAGAGCTGCTCCACCATGGGCACCAGGGTCCGGTCACCCAGAGCCGGCCAGACCTCTTCCTGCTTGGCGGCTGCTGGGTTGGCCTCTTCCTCAGAGGTCCACGAACTTCTCAGAGACCTGGGGGCACTGGCTGTGATGCGGCACAACGTGGGGGAAAGGAATGAGGAGGCAAGTCATTTAGACCCATCCACTCTGACTCTGCTGGACATCTCCAGCCGGTGGACCTTCCTAACATCACCACAGTACGTACGCCCAGTCAGGACGTGCCAATCACCCCAGGCGCCCCGGATCTTTTCAACCCCAATCGAACCGGGGGCCGAGGCCTGCTGATCCTGCCCCCTGCACCCTCTTCCAGCCAGCCCACCACCATTTATCCCGTTCAGACTCTCTCACCTCGACTACGACGTGAGCCTCCTAAGCGGGTTTCCCTACCTTCTCCTCCAAGCCACACTGAAGCCGCTGAGGGACCGGACCGTGCAAATGCACCAGCCCCACTGCCAGCCCCTCCATGAGGCTCTGCCATGACGTCGCACAGCAAATAGGACGTCATACTTAAGGAGCACTTAGCGAGGCGGCCCACCTGTCAAGTTCAGTGGCCTTCCTTCCTTACATCCTCCCTGTCAGTCCTCATCTCACCTAACATCCCAAACTGCTTGCAGTCCTCACACGTCACAAATTTTTTTGTGTCTCTATGCCTTCAAATAGGCTACGCCCTCCGCCTGGTGTTTAAAGAGAGCGATGATGGCCACTCTGGGCAGCCACTGTACTTAGTTTACGTGCGTCACCCGCTGAATCCACACGTGACTTGTGAACGGAGCCCACACACCGCCCTTCTTACAGCCGTGGTGCCTGGGACTGTGCCTGGCACATGGTGCCCACTAAAATGAAATTAGGAACAGGTTTACCTGTGGCTGAGGGGCTGGGCAGGAAAAGGGCTCCCTTAAAACAGTCGGCCCAGAACAGATGCCTATAGCTCACATCCACGCATGCTGCTGACGTCGGGACCTCTGACGAAGGGCTGGAGCCATCCTGGCGACGGCCTCACGATATTCTCCTTCGCGTGCGCACCACCCCATCCCTCAAAAAGAAACCTACAGCTCTGGACCCGAAGCCCCTGCTCCACCTCCGAGCCACTACCTGCGAGCAGGTTTCCGGCCAGCACCAGTGCATCCTGGTGCGCTGCGAGGTCCAGCGGGAACCAAGCTGACGAGAGCAAGGTGAGGATGACCGTGGCCATGCCAACAGTACAGCTCTTCCTGGACTCACCGGACACGCTCAGCGGGGGTGCCCTGGAAGCCAACACGGGCAGGTCAGATGACAAAAGCTGTAAAGCAGTCTTGCCTTCTCCCGTGAACCACGAAGGCCTATCACCGTACGCTTTGTACCAGCTCACAAAGCGATTTTACTATTGTTAACTAACACCCTTCCTGCACATACACCTCAGCTCCACAAAAGTCAGAGAAATGAAACCAGGTAGCACATCTGATTAAAACTACTGACACTGCTTACTTTTATAACTTTTTAACTTTCTTCGAATTTTGACTTAGCGTATTTTACTCCAATGCCAAAGTAGCCCAGAGTCAGGTCAGGCACTGGATCTATGACCAGAAACCACAGCTGCTCAGTAACTACCTGTGGACAGAGGGAAGCAATCATTCTAGACCGGAGGATGCAATCCATCCACTCCAAGCAAATGTTAGCTGGTCATAGGCTGACACAGACACAAATCTGCAGGTTTACTTTAACGAGGGATGGTGAGGGGCGCCTGGGTGGCTCAGTCGGTTGAGCATCCAACTTCGGCTCAGGTCATGACCTCGCGGTTCGTGGGTTTCAGCCCCGCGTTAGGCTCTGTGCTGACAGCTCAGAGGCTAGATAGAGCCTGTTTCAGATTCTGTGTCTTTCTCTCTGTCCCTCCTCCGCTCACACACTCACTCTCTCAAAATAAATAAATAGACACTAAAAAAAGATTTTTTTTTTTTTTAAACTGATGGTGAGCCCTGGGGCATCTGGGTGGCTCAGTCGGTTAAGCGTCCGACGACAGCTCAGGTCATGATCTCAGAGTTCTTGAGTTCGAGCCCCGCGTCGGGCTCTGTGCCGACAGCTCCGAGCCTGGAGCCTGTTTCAGATTCTGTGACTCCCTCTCTCTCTCTGCTCCTCCCCTGTTCACGCTCTGTCTCTCTCTCAAAAATAAACATTGAAAAAAAAAAAACCGATGGTGAGTCCCAAAATTTTTCTCAGTCATTGGTACACACGGTAAAAGCTTATTTCTTAGTGTCACAGGAGACTTGAAATTATTTCACAGATGCTATTAGGGCCATCTCCTGGAAGAAAATCATTTTTAAATGACAAGTGCTAATATAAGTACGAGTTCCTAAATTACACACTGTAGCTCATCATGATTTTGAATGATAGGTCATATTATTTGGTTTCAAACAAAAAATGTTTCCAAATTTCTAATACACAGCGAAGACTTTTGGAGAGAAGCCAATTAGAGACGTCTTGCCAACATATGTGAATTCCCTACAATGAATCTACAAGTCACACCCTGAAATCCCCCAAAGCACTGACAAGTGGGCGACTGACACCCACGGGAGTCACAGCGAATTCGGATCTTTAGGAGCTCTGTCACTAGCTAAAAGGGCAGAGCCCAGCATTCTGCTGGGTATTTTTCCAAAAGGTCAAACTGATACAAGATTTAAGAAAGAAACAAGGAGATCCCAGTAACGATGTCTGGATCACGTAAGTGAAGACAGCCACATGCTGAGAACAATACATACCCACAGTGCCAGCCTAAACTCCAAACGCAGACTGGAAAGGCAGTGGAAAGAAGACACAAAGCCTCGCAGCATCCGAACTGAAGAAGGAAAAGACAGGAAAATCACACCCACGCACCGAAAAGTGTTTATCAAACTGACCCTCCTTTTACCCTTTACAGAAAGTACAAACAATGAAAACAGAATTGAGATGTGTGTCTCACGATATGTGTCCTACCAGGGGACTGATTCGTCCTTCAAGGGCAGAACTGGACAAGTGAGACACAGGCGCTAAGGAGGGACCGTTCTATGCCGTGACGGGAGGCCGGCAGCCGGCACAGCCCTTCTGCTCACAGTGGCAATGGCCCCACGCCCTCCCCATGCCCTGGTCTGCTCCGTGCTGGAGGGAGCTCACTGATGTCCACCTCCTGACCAGGCCGCAAAAGGCACAGGACAGGGACCCTCTCTGTGTTTACATCCCAAGCCTAGAAGAGTGCCCGACACATGGAAGCCACAATAAATACAAATAAATGAAGCTTATGATAACTTTAAACAAATCCAGGGAAGACCAAACTACAAAGAGGCCAAACAATATTAAGGCTTAAAAGGCACTATATACTTATCAAGACAACCCAATCATAATTGTTGGGATTTTTCTACAATATGCAAGTATTTCTTCTGCCACATAAAATAAATGACGGGGGAAACAGCAAATTAACGCAACTTTGTATGATATCCTCTATTCCTGATTATGAAAGTCACCCTTGTTCATTTTAGGAAATTTATAAGTATCTGATAAAATATGAAACAAAAATCGTAGTCCTAAAATCCACTTTGGCCATTTTCTGCCAGTCGTTTTGTATGTATGTATGTATGTATGTATGTATGAGAAACGTACATGTGTGAATACGACTTTTCCCAACAGAGATCGGACTGTACATAATCACACGTGGCCTTTGGTCTCTCTATTGTAACCCAGATTCCGTCTCTCTACAGAATGAAAAACTCTCCAAAGCACCACGATGACAGGTGTGTGAACCTTCTGCTGCACATACAGATCTCCGTCATAATCGGAATGGGGTCACCCTTGCACTCTTGGATGCAACGGCTCTTTTCCACGTCAGTGTCGCAAACGACGACACGTGTAATTACACCACACAGAAACCTTTGCTGGTATGTCTGCTTCTTCCCCGTAGCGCCCATCACACACTCACCGAGTCCGTTACATCAGAGGCAGTTTGAACTTCTGACCCGTTACCAACCCGGATTATGGGAGTGTTTATTCTCATTCTCATGTCTTCCTACACTGGCTGAATTTTTTGACAATGAGCACGTGTTACTTTCATCATCAGAAACAAAATGGCTGTTCGCACGCCCACTCCAATAAGCCCAGACTCTGCTCCCTGGGACACAAGTCCTAGGGAATAAGCCCCACACAGAAGACCTCGAACGCAAGCACCTCCCGTCACCATTAAAAACCAACTGCACAAACCACCCACAATCAATCTCGAGAACACCGACCCAGGGGACTTACTGTAAGTGCTCGGGTGGTCGACGTGACCAGCTCGTGGGAAACTGCCGCAATGACTCTCGAGAGGTTATTTTCCACAGTGACGTCTGTCATGCTCGGCAGTAGGTTATAGCCTCTGTATATTCTAAGAAGAAAAACACGGAAACACGGAGACTTCAAATCTACCACTAAAGCTTACGGTAGTTTCAAAATGCAAATGGCATTTCAAAGTTTAAGATTAAAGCCTCTAGGAAGTTACAGCAGTCCTGACTCTGAGGTGAACGAGAGGCTAGACACACACCCGGTCACTACGATCCCTACCCTCCTGCGGCCACCCCATTGCAGCGCTCCCCCCCACCACAGCCTCGCCTGAAATCTCCCCACCTGCCAAAAGCACCCATTTTTCAAACTCCGAAGTTGGAAGAAATCCTTCTGGAAGCTACCCTGATTCCAGGAAAGAAGAAAGCATTCTCCCCAGTGCAGGAGCACCGCGGACTCTCCGTCACCCCCCTCCTGGCACATGGACTTCAACCCTCCGTGAAGCTACGTGCAGGCCGTCCGCCCCCTGCCCTACCAGCGGGGCCCCCGCAGGACTAGTGCTGGATTCGCTTCTGAATCCCTCGGGGTCCTCAGGTCCCAGAAATGAATCTCAGGAGAATAGTTCTTTTCTCTTCTCCCATAAATTCCCCAACGGCAGGCGGCAAAGTCACGGGCAGCCACCACGGCCACCACAGCCACCTCGCCGAGGCCGGAGGCGGGAGGGGGAGATTCGGGGCCGCGGCCAGTAACCGGTGCCCAGGCAATGTGCCACTCCTCCCTGCTGGCACTGAAATCGTCACTTTCTGAAATGACCCTCTGAAACGGCAGGTTACCCAAGGTTTGTTCAGCCCCTGACGACCAGATACTCACATGTGGCTTTTGTTTCTTCTGTTAAAGGAATATTTACCCTGAATAAATTGTCTCTCTTTTCAGAGAGAAGAAAATGCCACTTCTTAGGGTAAAAAAAAAAAAAAAAAAAAAAAGCGGGTGGGGGGCAGAGGGGCGAGGGATTTCTCTGAGAAAATTATTTTCGTGTGTTTTTCTAAAGCAATCTTTACATGAGGAGAGAAAATATCTAGTTAGGAACGGCTTCAAAATCCGACAAGCCGAGTTTCAAATTCAGAGCAAACTTCTCCGCTTTGACGCCACTTAGTCCAAGCTTTTTAGAAACTGCCGCTAACAGGAGAGTCACAAACAAAGCTCATGTTTCAAATAGCATTTAAAACCGAGCGTTAAAACGGCATGACGTCTCTCCTCGTATCGCTTCTGCAGGCGTCTGTGCAGACTCAGCCTCTAAGGAACCCTCACTCCCTGGGAGCGGTTCGGCTCTGGTGGCTTCCTCCGTCCCTGCCGCTGACCCGAGACCAGCTGGGGGGCCGTGGGCACCACCCGCGGGGCGTGCCGGAGCTCGCACGATAAACGTGACGGTGATCGCTGCAGACCGCCCAACTGCCGCTGCCACTCTGTAACCGCCAGGTCGCCTCAAAACGAGGGGCCTGACAACCGAGCTGGACTCCGCACCAGCAGCGCAAGTTAACTGAGGAAACTTAACGGACAAGTTTTTAGCTGAGACCCAGCCCAGGAGTCACACACGAAAATACACTTCTTGGTACGTGGCTGGTAACGAATGGATCACAAGATGTCTGATGTCGCCACCGCGACGGTGGCAGAGTTTATCAAGTGAAGAGGCGTGACGGCACATCCCGAACAGAGAACTATCCCACCGAAGGAGACCACCTACTCGAACACTCTCACCTAAAGCTTCTTCTCTAGAACACACGTTAGAGACTAAAGCCCAAAAGAGAGGCATCGGGAAAGGGCACCTCCTCCCGACGACCTCAGGACGCACCCGGCTCATGTACCTGGTTATGGTGCTGACGGAGAAGTGAGATGGGGGCTGAGTCTCGTGCATGAGAAGTTTCAGGTAAACGCTGCTTTGGTCTCTTGCCACAGCCACCACTGGGTCGGCTTGTCCTTGGTCACATTTATAAAACAGCTTCGGGACAAGCCTAACATAAAAGTAAGGTTTATTTACTTAAGAAAAGTATCTGAAACTCACCTGGGATTCATCACCCTTCTCCATCAAGGTGGTTAAGCCTGAAACACGGTCTACCCACAGACCACCACCTCCCTTTTTCAGGGTGGCATTCCAGCACGCCAGAACAGGGGGTTCCAATCACAGGACCGATCACCCCCACACAAATCACACCAACTCTGAAATAACTAGGTGCTGTACTTCCTTTTTGTCTGTACCTTTCTCTACATACAATAAAATGCTCTGATTTAAAGTTCTCTTTCGGGGGCGCCTGGATGGCTCAATGGGTTAACCATCTGACTCTTGACTTCAGCTCAGGTCATGATCTCAGAGTCGTGGGATCGAGCTCCATGCTGGGCATGGAGACTGCTTATAAGTTTCTCTCTCCCCTTCTGCCCTTCTCCCACTCCCACGCACGTGCACAGGCCTGCGTGTGCTTTTTCTCAAAAAAATAAATAAAAAATAAAGTTCTCTTTCTAATCATCTTGAGCACTATGAACAAGTACATGAAGCCACCATCCACAGAAAGTACTGAGCAACAGAGCAGATCTGAATGCCAGGGGCTGGCCCCTACGTGCTTTGCAATTCTGCCTGCAAAACTGTCCCACACGTTCCCAGATGGCAAAGCTCCGGCTGAGGTCCCTCACAAATCTAAACTCAACTCAGAAGCACAATACAGAACCATTTCGTAGAAGAACAGAAGGGCTCACTTCTGCCACTGACACTCCGTGTGCATTTTACACGAACGTACTCACACACTCATGGACGTGGCTCATAACTTATAGAAACAACTAGTTTATCACATTGGTTTGCAAACCCCAGTATCCTTAATTAAGGTCACTCTCCTCCACGGAGACATACTGATAAATACAACTTTCTTCTAAGGTAAAATAAGTGGCTATCATTTACAGGAAATGGTAAAGGCCCAAAATCATTGATTAGGTAAGTCAGACAAACGTAGTTAAGTGCGTGAAAAGGTACATCTCACAAGCAATCAAAGAAATGCAAAGGACGACACTGAAAACAGAAAGTATACACATGAAATTGGAACTGTGGTTTTGAGTGGTTGGATTACAAAGATTTTTATTTCCATTTTAGTATTTTCCCTAAATTTTGTGCAGTAAACTTGTATTACTTAGAAAAGGTAAGGTTTTTTTTCCCCTATTATTATTATTTTTTAACAGAGAGCGAACATGAGCGGGGGAGAGGGGCAGAGGAGGAGAGAGACGGTCTTAAGCAGGCTGCACACGCAGCGTGGAGTCCGACTAGGGGCTCTATCTCACAGCTGTGAGACCGTGACCTGAGCCCAAATCAAGAAACAGGACGCTTAACTGACTGAGCCACCCAGGCATCCCAAAGAGAAGTTATTTTAAAATGAAAAACCAATTTCTGCCTAAACAACTGACACATATTTCACTTTTTGGAAATGTCTGTTTTGGTGGGAAGAATCAGGCATAATCATATTCTGGTCCTAAGAGTACAAACCCAGGTATGTTTCTGGAGAGCAATTTCACAGTAAGTACCAAAACCCATAAAAAATCCACTTCTAGGTGCTGACCCAAAAGAAATGAGAACATATGTCCACACAGAGTCTTGTGGGCAAATGCTCCACCAGCACAATTCATAGTAGTCAAGAAGTGGAAACAACAGCCATCTGGTGAGTGGACGAAGCAGACACGGACGGTGTCATCCACATAAAGGAACAGCGTCCGGCAACACAGGGAACGAACCGCACGTCCGCACTGTGGCATGTATGAGCCTCGAAAACTAAGTGAGAAAAGCCAGGAGCAGAAGTCCACCTACCGTGTGATCCCATTCGTAGGAAATGCCCAGAACAGGAAGTGGATTCGTGCTTGCCTGGGGCTGGGGGGTGGGAGGTGCTGCAAACGGGCACAGGATCTTTGTGGGGTGATGGGAGTGTCCTAACATTGGGGCCGTGGAGGCCGCTGCACGGCTCTGCGGGTTTGCTAGCAATCATTTAATTGTGCACTGAAAATGGGTAAATTTTAAGGGCTATAAAATCATATGTCAGTAAAGCCATGAAAAATTTTAAAAAAACAACACCAAGAAGCCTGGCCTAGTAACTCAATTTCCAGGAATTAATTCTAAGGAAAAAATGTGTACATAAACATTTATGTGCAATAATATTTACTGACCATTACTGTCAAAGAAAACTTAACATTCAACCAAATAATATTTATATAAAAGCTTATCGCAACTCCAGAGTGAATTCTTGGCCACTAAGCAAAATCTCTTTTTTCGAAACGCTGCTGAGAGCCTTCCCTGCTCTCCCACTGTGGGATGTGTCACGCACTTCAGTACAGAAGCACAAGCGCACCGAATCCAGGGTGCTGCCCCCCACAACAGCGGTGCTTACGGTTCCTGTCTCAGAAGTCTGAGGGCAGAAGAGGCTAACAATACAGTAAGTGGAAATGAGCAGCTTACAAAATCACAGGCGTCTGTCTCAAGTTTGAAAAAGAGCCTCCTATGCAGGATATGCATCAAAGTGCTAACAGTGAGCATCTCCAGGGGAGAAGCTAAGGTGACTTGTACTTTCCTCTTTGACTCTTCTCTGTAGCCCAGGCTTCGGACAATGAGAGCGTGTCCCCCTGACGCTAGGAAGCTAGCACTTTTTTCCTGTTCCAGCCTCCCGGTAGACTCCTGCGGGGGTAAATACGACCTGTCCTGATGGTCTCAGAGCGGCTGAAGGTGGGCGCGCACGATCTAGGAACGTGACCTACTCTCTGGACGTTCCGGCTCCCCTCCTCGTACCATTTAGCGCTTTCACCACGAAAGGCAGCAAAGAGCAGACACTCGGTAACTACCTCATCAGTGCAGCTGCGGCAACGTGTCGCACCCTGGGGTCTTCGTCCCCAAGCAAGTAGATGACGACGTCATGGAGCACTCGGTCCTGCAGTTTTAAAAGCTTCAGAGAGAAGGATAAGGAAAACAGGGATGACGTCCGTATTGAACTAAATTCCAGGGAAGGTATTTTGGAAGGCCAGTGAGAAGGGACTCACGATCACCAGCCTTAACCCACACATACAGTCACAACTATCACGATCTAAACTGCAGAATCAGCCTAGAACAGAGAGCGCTCAGGAAAGCCCCCACCCCCGGGAAAGAGCAATTCCTGGAGGTGACAATGTGGCCCCACGAAAACAAACGGCTTACCCCTGTGTAATGATGGGCCCCTCTGTGTAGATTTTCTGCTTTTGCCTCCAAAAAGCTCACCAACCTAACAAAAGAACATTTTTAACGAAATAATTTAGTTACTCAACCAACACCCACTGTCGGCCTGCAAGCCTCCGACAGACGGGACGCTGGAGGCCGGCTCCGGCGTGGGCAGGGAGAGACGGTGCTTCCCGAAGCCCACAGAAGGATGAATGTGTTTAAACAAGTACAATTTATGTTCCACTCATCATTTCACTCAGTAAGAGAGCACTCAGTACACTGTTTTTCTTCAAAATAAATACAAACATCTATTACTGTGAAAGAGTCCACCTGGCCTCAGAGTGAGCTCAAACACCCACCACGGGAGGAGAGCGGGCCGTGGGGATGGGGCCGCTCACCCCTTCCTCTGCGAGGCAGAGGGGAGAGCACGCCCTCATTCCCAGAGGTGTCCTGAGGAAGAAAGGAAATAACCACGGAGGGCACCTAGCTCTGAGCCTGACACATAACAACCACTTTATTACAGTGGCTTGAAAAAGAACCAAACACCTGGATAACATAGAAATTTCCCCTTCTAAAATAAAGCGTTGAAAGAGAAGATCTCAAACCAAACTTCCTCTTCGAAAATGAAAACCTGCAAGGCATCAATCAAGTTGTTCTGTAATCGCAAGGACGTAGAAATAGCCCATGTGACCTACATCCGGTGTGGTGAGGAGTATGTTCCTTTTCCACGAGCGCGCGATTTAAGTATGAGCTCTCTCGTTCCCACCATCCAGAACATTCAGATGACTAAAACTAC